>NC_069660.1:120450060-120771196 GCF_027244095.1 Hemicordylus capensis | reverse complement strand
CATGAAGCCAGGTGATCTCATAAGCCTACTGCAAAGTAGACTTAATAAAAATGACTGCATTTAACACTGACAAGCTATGGCACCTCATAGAACAAAAATGTTATTTTGCCACTATATAATGCCTAAAGAGCAACAGGATTTGAAAAGCAATACTTCAGTATGCAGATAAGATGCATTTGTAAAGAGAAGTCTTCCAGCTGGTAACTGAGTGGATGCTCATCCAGGGCTTCCAGTTCAGTGCCAGATTAAGCTTCTAATTAAAACAGCCTTCCTGTCTGCATAAGATAATACTTTTGGCAGAAAATCAATTATCCTAAAAAAAGTTTACTTGAATAGAACTTGGAGGAAATATGAAGTGTTAAAATGCCAACTGCATTTTGGCATGTGCTGGTAGCATGTCATGCCTTCACATACACTGAAGCTAGTAGAAATTCAACAGCCTGCACGGGATACCAAGAACCTCAACTTTCATTTTAAGAGCAATTATAGTTCTAGAGAAAGACATACACACAGTGTCTAAAGGGCCTAGAATATAGGCCCTTTCTGTATCCAGGTCATCCCCCTCAGTCCTTTTCCATCATTTACTTTTCTCCTCTTGTAATACTACTCTTTGCCCATTCAACCTTCTGAATTCAACAAACTCAGAATAAGCATACACATGGAGAACATGTATTTACTTTTAGTAAATGCTGGGCTAGATATAATTTTTTCTTAATGACTGGTTAGCCTACCGATCTGGTCTATCAAAGTCCACTCCTCAATATCTTCATTCCTGGCATCTGATCTTATTTTACTATATCAGTTTCTTGCATTTTTCCTTTGAGATATCCAGGTCTACAAAAGAAAAATGATGAAGAATCTAGCAATCTTGCTGTAATGTAACACAATTGGAAAGAGTACGGTAACAGAGATCTTTCCAAGGGGATGGAGCTGCAGCCCAGTGGTAGGAGAATCCACTTTGCAAGCAGAAGGTCCTAAGTTCAACCCCAGGCATCTCCAGGTACATCAGTCCTGTTTGAAATCCTGGAGAGCAACTATCAGGAATTGTAGGCAGTACTGAGCTCAAAGGACTAATGGTCTGACTCAGGATAAGGCAGCTTCCTATACACCCATGTGCCAGGCTTTCTAAAGCTGTTTTTTGTGGTTGTGCAATTGAATTGAGGTGGAAACAAGCCTGGTTATGGCAACTGATCATCTCTCAAAGATATGGATTTGCTTCTCACGTTACTAGGCATCATACAGAATAACTGCAAAGATGTCATGATCTAGTCAAAGTTAAGCACCTATGTCCCCACAAATTATAATGAACAGGATAGGCATGTGCCCAACTTCTCCATTAGAATAAATGGGATTTAGGTGTAGGACTTTGCCTGCCCAAAATTAAGAACCACCTGATTGAAGTTCAAAGGCTGATCTTGAAAGCCAAATACAAATCAAGGAGAGCATGAAAGCAGAAATAGCAGTTGTTATGGTAGTGGCGATTTAGGCGTACAAGCTGCAGGTAAAGCAGAAAATATGTAAAAGTTGTACATTAGTTATTCGAGATGGGAAGCATTTTATAGCAACACATATACTTGCAATGAATGGTACACTAGCATAGATGGTGTTCAATCATTTTATAGAAGAGCAAGTGTATCAGTGGCTATTGACCATGATAATTAAAGCTGAAACCTCAATGTTCAAAGGCACATTCCACTCCAGTGACTAGATACTGAAGAAAATCATTGACAGTCATCTCCATCAAACCCTGCATATGAGTTTCCAAGGGGAATCTAACCATTACTGAGACAGTGCTAGACTAAATGGTTTCTCAGATATGGCTTGCATGAAATTCACATCACCAAAGCATCAGTTAGCTTAACTGACTTGTATGGGATATGATTGTGCCGCCACTGTATCTGCTTCCAGTCTTGTCCATTCTGTGGTCTCATCTGCAGTCATACCTAAAGAGAAGTTTGAGTAATACTGGATTAAACTATTGACATGACCATGCAAGACAATTCTTATGTCATCTAGTACTTCAGTCCACCTAAGAAAATTATTATAAACCAAATCAGTCAACTCAGAAAGTTGCCCAACATCAATTGATCCTAGAGCACATCAGTCTCAGGTATGGGTAGCTTGACAGACAGTCCTGAAAAGAGAAAATAAAAAACCTATATAGAGCAGTTAAATTTAAATGATAGTAAATAGCACCTTTTATATAAATCTCCCCTAATGGTGCAGCAGGGAAGTAACTTGTCTAGCAAGCAAGAGGTTGCTGGTTCGAACCTCCACTGGTATATTTTCCAGGCTATGGGAAACACCTATATCGGGCAGCAGCGATACAGGAAGATGCAAAGGCATATGGCTCTGTGGTCGCCAGGAGTCAACATCGATTCGACAGCACTTTACTTTGCCCATTTAACTAAAGATGCCTTTCTTGCTCTATCATTTCCAACTTTTGCTACAGTATTTTCAAAACAAGAGTGAAAGCAAAGCACTGAAGCTGAGTGATCATTGCCCAAATGTACTTGCCCCTTGCTATTTACCTTTTGTTCAAGCATTTAGCTTTTTACGCTATGAAATGTTATTCTATGCACAATTAATCTCCTTTCTACAGCAGCGAACACTATGAAATCTAGCATTAACCCATTTCCAAAGCAACTAGGAATTCTCTGCCTCTTAAAGAAATAATCTGTTTGCTATTTATACAAGTGATTCATATCTATAATATTGAGCCACTTAGGGATACATTTTCATAATCTGATAACACTCAAAAATGTCATGGAGAACATTGCCGAGAAATGTACTGACAAATCTGCAATGAGAAGAACGGAAAAAGAGACAAGTTCAGCAACATTGATCTGAATACAGTCAAGGCTGGATGTGTGAAGGGCATGCAATTAGATACATTCAAGGTTGAATGTGCCATTGCACAGAAGGGCCAGAGGAAGAAAACAGTATGGCCAGGTAAAGTTGAGGAATTGTATCCTCAAAAGAGGCCTGAATAGAGAGGAGGAATTATGGTAGGTTTGACATTCCATATAATAATGGCAATGTAAGCAAGAAGGTTGGTCCCAGTGATGAACTAGTGCAAACTGGGATGGAGAGACATCTCTCCAATTGTGACAGCAGGAGACAAGATTGAGAGAAGGAACAGCATTCCCATGAAGGAATGCCAGTCATCAAGCAAGAGTAGTGGTGGTGTATAGAGTGGGGAGGGGATGGTCCTGAAGAGGTACTTGAGGAATCTTCCAAGGACTGAGTGGGAGATGTTGGCACTGTGTCAGTATGTCTCCCCATGGTCCTGAGCATAGAGATAGTAGGCTGTGCTAGCTTTGCAGATGAGAGGTGGGTGGCCTTCCTCCAAACCTGATTGGATGTATTGAGTTTGCCAGGGTGAGTTAGAGAATATCATCAGGAAAAAATTGGGCAGAATGACAACCCAGACAATGCAAGTATCTTGGGGTTTAGACAGCTTCAATGGTTTAAAACGTTTGGCACTTAAAACATCCCAGTCACTCAAATTTTAAGTATGGATATTCAGAAGAGTGTGATACTATACATCCTTGACTCTGACCACCTCTATTTCAGCAAAGAAATAGATAGCTCTTGGTTTCACAGAAGAGAAACAGAAAATGTTATGGTAAAGGTGGTGGTGGGAAATCTCTGAAATTAGAGATACTGGAAAGGTGAAAATGACTACTCAATTTTCATTTGTGGACAGTAGGGATGTGTAAAAGATTTCAACAGTGAAACAGTTCAACTTGAAATAGGCCGTTTTGAATATTTCGAACTCAAAACAGAACACCCTTTAAACAAAGGGCCTGTTTCAAGCTTGGAGCAGAACAACCCTGTTTCGATTGAAATGTCCCAAATGCCATTTTGGAAGCCTGTTCCCCACTGCTGATTGGTTTTCTGGCACTAGCTTCTGATTGGCTTGTGATCTCCTTGCTTCTTGGTTGGCTTGCTATCATACAAATCAAGTCAATCAATCTTTATTAGAATTTTAGACCAGCATAAAAACAAACAGAGCACTTAACAGTTGATATTAAGAATAATTGAAAGCAGTTAAAATGATAGAGTCTATGCCTATTATTTATTTATTTGTCAAATTTGTACACTGCCCCAAACTTTCATCTCTGGGTGGTTAACAACAACATAAAACAAGTTAAAACATACACAAAAATCTGTAAACAATTTAGGCAATCTAAAAATCAAAAACATTAAAACTTAAAAATTTTATCAGATGAAAAAGCTTGGATGAAGAGGTGGGTTTTCAAGTGCTTTTCAAAAGTTGTCTATTAGCCAGCTGCAGGGGAGTAACAGCAGGACAGAGGGCATGCCCTCAACTCCTGCCTGTGGCTTCCAGAGGCATCTAGTGGGCCTCTGTGTGAAACAGGTTGCTGGACTAGGTATATGCACAGACTGTGGAGGCGCGGTCCGACGCTGGGGTTGTGTGTCGCTTTAAGGGCGGGGTTATATGTGTGTCGCTTTAAGGGCGGGGGGGTTATACCCGCCGGTTTTTCTCCCACGTCACTCCATTTTTGAGTGAAATCTTCAGGGCGGCAGCGGTCCTCCCTGCCGCCCCTGCCCCCTTGTTAACTGCCAAAAGTGGAAGTAACTGCCACGCATGTGCCCGCTGCTCGCACACACACTGTGTGTGTGATGAGTGCAGTGTGCGCATGCACATGAGCGATGGACGCATGCGCAGGAGTTACTTCCGCTTTTGGCAGTCAACAAGGGGGCAGGGGCGGCAGGGAAGACCACTGCTGCCCTGAAAATTTCACTCAAAAATGGAGCGCCGGAGGGGGAAAAGCGGCGGGAGGGATAAGTATAACTCCCCTGCCCTTAAAGCGACATACACACACACCCAGCGTCGGACCGGGCCACTTGTGACCCAGTTCGTAGGCCTCTAACATGGCCTGCAGACCGGTTTGTGCACATCCCTGTGCTGGACTAGATGGGCCTTGGTCCTGATCCAGCAGGGCTGTTATGTTCTTAGCATAAAGACTAAGGTTACTATAAAATTACTTTAAGATTACTGTATGGCTAAAATCTATGAGCGACTGTAGAAAGTAGTCAATGGAACTGTAAAATTGCTAACAGAGTAGCGTGAGGACTATAGAGTCACAGTTGGGCTAAAATCTATGATGCTATTAAAATTTGCATGCTATTAAATTGCTGAAATGCTAAAATCTGTCAGTAAAATATTCAGGGTGGATTTGATTTAAATCAAACTGATTTAAATCACGATTTAAATCACTAGCAGGGTGGATAAAAATAAAAAAAATCTGATTTAAATCAAAAAAATCTGATTTAAATAAAAAAAATTGGATTTTTTTGATTTAAATCGGATTTTTTTGATTTAAATCGGATTTTTTTGATTTTTATCCACCCTGCTAGTGATTTAAATCGTGATTTAAATCGTGATTTAAATCAGTTTGATTTAAATCAAATCCACCCTGAAAATATTAAATGATAAACTAAGCCAGTAAAAGTAACAGGACTGAATTAAATGATTAGTTATTGCTGGCGGTCAGAGCCCAGCGAATTCTGCAAGTTTCCATGCAGAACTTGGCAACATTGTATGTTATAGAGGGATTATAATCTGAGTGTAATAGGGAGACGTAGGATTGGCCAGCGCATCCTGGCGCCCTATCTAATGAGATAATAAGGGCACTTTGTAAGTCTCTATAGAATACACAGTGAAAGATAACTTGTTGCCCTTCTGTAGTTAGGTACTTCTATTTGTGTAAGGTATCCAGCAGGTGGTGTTATGTACCTTAGATTATCAGAGAGAAGAATGTTCGAGGAACTATCTAAATCAGTTTGGCATTCTACATCAACTATGTGCTCTTTGATAAGTCTTCTGGCCCACTCGTAACCCAAGGAATGTAGGTGAGAACAGGAGAGTCCAAGTAAGGATAGTTTCGCTGATATAGTTTTCATGTGGATTAGAAGCTGTCCACCAAATTTGAGGGGACTAGGCCCATTGGGAGGAGGAATAGTCTCAGCCAGTAGTTGAGTTTGGACAACCAGACTCTGGCCTCCACTTTCACCAGGCCTGCCTCCAATCGTAGACTGGCATTATACACACAACAGGCGACTTGAAGTACTGGTCTAGAGGGGCAAATTTGGGAAAGGGGCCAACAGTAGTAGTAGTAGTAGTAGTGACATTGACTTAGCTTCAAATAGCTTATGTATTGGCTCCCTTTTGATCCGGAGAATTTTAAGTTGGCAGTGGCGCATCTCTGGGTGTTTGGGACAACATGGCTGCCATGGGCCTTCCTAGTCCCAGAAGCATGAAAACCACCCCCAAGTATTTGAAACATGAGACCTGGTCAATGTCGGCACGTAATTAATACGCCAAGAGTGTGTGCTTGGTCTCATAGAGAAGACCATAATTTTGGTTTTATGGGAATTGATTACCAGTAGGTCTTCCTTACAGTACTGAGCGAGGGTCTTCAATGTCCTTAAGTCCTATGAGGGTCCTTGAGACGACTGCCACATCGTCTGCATAGAGCAGGGAGGAGATGTGTTTCTATGCCAGCTTTGGTGGGTGGAAGTCTAGGTTGTTTAGGTGGCCCACCATATTGAACAGGAGAGGAGAGGAGCATGTATGCAACCTTGGGTTGGAAAAGCATTAGTTAAGTGTCATCAGGGGTTGCATCTAACCTTCAGGGATGTGTCTATCATGCAGAGTATGAATGAAAAACAGCAGGTGGACAATTGAGGAGGCTTCCTTTCCCCCAATAATTTGGGTCATGAGATGGAGTCAAAAGCGGACTTGAGATCAATGAAGGCTGCATACAGGGAGACCGAGTTGTATTTTTTGATTAGGTGCTCAAGTACAAGGCACTAGTCAATAGTGGATTGTCCCTCTCTAAATCCAGCCTGCTCCTCCATCAAGATGTTTTCTTCTTCCAGCCAGTCCCTTTTCAATATTCATGTCTATCATAGAGTTTGCTGACTATGCTGAGCAGGCTGATAGGCCTATAATTAGCTGGTCATCCTTCATGCCTTTTTCAAAGATGGGATCTATGTCTGAAAGCCCCCAGTCTCTAGGGATATATCTGTGTTTGTTAATGGATGTGAACAGCACAGCCAGAATGGGAGCCCACCATGCTGAGTCATTTTGCATAAGCTCAGGGTAAATTAGGTCAGCAATACAAATCAAATATTGTCATGGGCAACTGTGCCCCCCATTGGCTGGGGAGTAGGGAGGAGGTGGAACAACAAAAAAGGAAGTTTCAAAATGTATTCAAAGGGACTGGGAGGCAGAGAGCAAGATTTGATTTGGTGGTTTTCTTTTCTCAACACTGAGTATAATATGTTGTGCAATTGCTGCTAGAACTATCTGGTTCTGCTGGATCTCAGACTGACAAAGGAAGAACCTGGGTGCCTGCCTGCCTTGAGTTGTGGTTTGTTTTGTTTGTGAGATAGTATTGTGGTGAGAAATGGACAGTGGCAGTGTGTGTGTATGTATGTGTGTGTGTGCACGTCCATGTGTAGTATTTCTTGGTGATTGCTGTGATAAGTTCTATGTCTGGCCTTGAGACTAACTTGTGCTTCACTCACTGCTCTAGTCTGCATCGCAAGGTAGTCAAAATGTGGCTGAAGTTGCTCTAGTTGAGCTTTTGGCCATGCTTGCCACCAAGAGTGTTGCTGTGGAAGCTGTTGCAATGCTAGGAAGTAAGGAGTCATAACTCTGTGTGTGAGAGCAACTTGTGCCAATGATATTACAGCAGCGCAGACACTGTCGTGGGCAGTGGATTCTGGATCAGTGGTTCTTTTTTGCCCATTTTAAAACTGTGTTTGAAACATGTGTTGTGTTGGGAGGGATTGCCTTTTACTGTGTTCTACAGTGTTTATCAAGACAGAGTTGCAAAATGCATCGCAAATTGCAATGCAAAACCTGTGTGTGTACACTCTTGAGTGCAGCTTGTTATGCCATGGGGAATAATAGGGAACATGAAACACCCCACAGGTAGCTCCTAGGGACACCAAAGTGGGTTGGGTGCCAAGGCATGATAGGTGCTACCAACCACCCAATCCACAAAATAAATTGGCAAGCAGGCGATTTTAAACAAAATGTTTAACCTTTCTCCAGGGTTCCCAATTGTTTCCTATGTCCGAAGCTTGCAACGTTTTGAGTTTGTTCTGTCTAAACTATCAGTCTGACCAGTTAGTTTGATGAAATGTTTCAGCCATTTGTGTTTCATTTCAGTCTCGAAACAGAACACAAAATCTGTTTTGTGCACATCCCTAGTGGACAGCAGAAACATGTAGATAATTCCTGCAGTTCAAGAACCAAAAAATTATTAGTGTTTGACTATTATTCTAGGAAATTTAAGAACTTACAACAGATCATGATCTAATCTGAGTTAGACATGCCTAACATCAATGACTTAAAGTGAGCTTAAGCATGCGTGCCAGAGTTCACATTTAAGTCTGTGAAGTCATGTTGCTTTTCGGATTATAATAAATTGACAAGAACATTACACAACACTGTCACTTTCCTACCTAAAAAAGCCAAAACTGAGTTAAGCATGTCATTTAAACCATCTACCTGCTCTTTGCTCAAAGAATCCAAGCATCAAATTTGAACTCTCAAGATAATGATTCAAATTTAATATTGTTAGAAGTGCAGAATCACAATACACATATACATCTGGCTCAAGAAAGAAAGAAAGAAAGAAAGAAAGAAAGAAAGAAAGAAAGAAAGAAAGAAAGAAAGAAAGAAAGAAAGAAAGAAAATTTCAGTTTAAAGATAAACATTATTTCAAAAATCTTTATTGTTAGTCATTCAACCAGCAAAATACAAAGTACAAAAGCTTTACATAAAAGTGAACTTGGTCAAATAAAGTAATAAACTGTTAAAACATAAAGCAGAACCATAACACCCGAGTTCATCCATTACATAAAACAGAGGGCTCCATGCATTATAATAATCTAAAATTTAATTCAATCCAGCTTCATATCTTGCTTCTCAACATTTCTTATCCTAGTCTTATTAGCCAGAAAACAATACTTCACCATGTTATAAGATACTACATCCCAATGGTCTGTCAAAAGTAATTCCAGATAGAACTGCTCAGAACAACTGGGGTATGCTGTTAAAAAAGGACTTATATATCTCTCCCACAAAGTTTGATAAAACTGACAATTCAAGATAACATGGGCTGTTGACTCCACGTTCCCAGAACCACAAGGGCAGACAAACTCCTTATAGGGCAGGGATGGGGAACCTTGGCATTCCAGCTGTTTTTGGACTACAACTCCCATAATCCCCAGCCACAGAGGCCAATAGCTAGGGATTATGGGAATTGTAGGCCAACATCTGCAGGAGTGCCAAGGGGATCTTACACCATCTCCCCTCCCGGACAGCCATTTCTAAGGCATTACACCGGGCCAGCGTCAGAGCCCTCTGGCAACTAGATACTAATATTTTATTAAGGTATCTTGCTGGGCCAGACAGTGATGTTTGATTACCTAAATAAGGGTCAACCCCTATCTGGCTCCTGTCCATCTGTTTCTCCATATCCATAATGTGTTGGCACAGACATGATCTCGCTCTCCCATAGCCCAAGACAACCAAAGCATTGCTGGAGAAGCCATGGTAGTTCAACTCCTTCTCCACATAGTATTTCCACCTAGACCTATATATATCATTCAACACTAAGGGTGCTAGTCCTACTGGCTGAAAAATCAACTTCAGCCAATATAAACACTATTTCAAATCTATGCTTATTAAGAATTTTATGCCATAAAATAAAAAGATAATTCAACACCTGCCCCCCTTGAGTGGATAGCAATACGAAGCAAATAGCAATATCATACATTTTTCTGGTGCAAGACCTAAAGGCAAATGGCAACAACTGGGGTCAAGATAGCCTATTGCGTTCATGCCACTTTACAATCTTCCAGTCAGGGCTAAGAATTTCATCTAAACTCTTTAAACATACAACAGTTTTCCTCTCAGGACTTGTCAGTGGTTATGTTAATAAAGCACACTCCTGATCCAAATTACTTAACATGCTTTAAAAATGGGAGGTGAGGGAAGCTCCAGTCTTCATCATGTCAAGTTAAGGTAGCACAATAGCAGTTAAGTGGCAGAGTTCTACCAGTCCACTTGCCAGCTTACCAATGGCAATTTTGTTCATCTATTAGCAAATCAGTAACAATCACCATTCCAATTTCAACAAGAAGCTAACTACCAGCAATATTACTACTAGTTCCTGAGGACCACCTGTTTCCATCTAGGTCTGCCAACCATATAAGTTTTTGTTCCACATACAGGCTCTGGCCAAAATACATTATTTATAGACATAGGACACTGTCTTCTCAGTGAAAAGTCCTCTTTGGGGAGATTTGGCCCATCCCCCTTCTCTTCCAAGTGTTCAAAAACAGAGAGACTGTTATCTGCATGCTGACAGAGAGAATGCTGCTAATTGTTTAAAAAAATGTCTGAGACCCATACTCTGGTTATTGCTTATTGCTCTTTGGTAATGTTTTTATAATGTTACTTGCATCCTTTGTTTAACTCACTGTAAAGTGCCTCGAGACCTACAGGCACTAGGAAGCTTAAAAAACACTTTCTAAGGCTACTAGTTTTCTTAAGTTTGAAAAACTGTTCCTAAAATGTGTTAAATTCAGTACTGTGTATAAGGCAGTGGTTCTTAATGTGGGGTCTGTCAGATGTTGCTGAACTCCCAGCATCCACAGCAACAATGGCTGAGGATGCTGGGAACTGTAGTTCAGCAACGACAGACCCCAGATTAAGAACTACTTGTATAAGATGTCAAGTTCTACCTTTGCCCTAAAATTACTTTGATTGTCGGCATTAGCATTTACCTTCCATCTACTTTAGAAAAAAATATTTCACCCATCCATTATTTTGTCTTCAAAATTATACTCCCCTCCTTTTTGAATACCAGATCAAAATATCAATGTGATACAGTTAATTTTTTTTTTACTAATATCAAACACTTTATTTTTTAAAAATGTTGATTTGTCAAGGCTGTTGAGCTTATCTTCATTTTACAGATTGAGGGGTATCATACCAGAGTTATACTTGCTAAAAGTCATGGGGAAAGTTGGTGGCAGAGGCTGAACAGAAAAAAGTCTTTTCACTTTTTAAGCTTAATTTCTTTGGTGACATTTGCTCTCACATCTTCCTCTATAATAAAGAGCCAGGGTGCGCGCCCGTGTCTTCCTTGGCTGTTCTGGGCATGCGCGGAGCGCATGCCCAGAACGTCCGAGGAAGATACAGCCGCAGGCACCAGGCGGCCATGTTGAGGAGAGCGGCGGGCCGAGAACGGCCTACGTGGAGGGCAGAGGCGGAGGCGGCAGGTCCAGCCTGGCCGCGGAGTGAGCCGACCGCTGTTGGAGTGGGGAGCAGCTGGGCTCACTCCGGCCGAGCGGCTCTCCGAGGCAGAGCGGCAGCTGCTCTCCGGTGCAACCCCGGCCAGCCAGGGGTAAAGCAAGCGAGTGAGTGAGTGGAGTGGAGCGCCGGCTGAACAATAATAAGCTGCTGCTGGCTCCTCCCGCTGCCGAGTCTGATGGACGGACTGGCTGACTAGCTACGTGGGGGGGGGGAAGGAGCGAAGAGGCTGGGGGGCTCTCAGGCACGGAGCGAGCCAGCCAGCGAACAGCGGCCGGGCAGCGAAAGTGGAACGAGCCAGAGCGGCGGGCAGAAGAAGCGAGCAGGGCACGGCGGCGGATGCTTTCCACGGCCGGGGGTTTTTGGTGGCGGCGGCAGCCAGCGACCGTTGGAAGTGCTGCCGCGTGGGGAGGAGGGAGACAGGCGAGGCTCGGCCACTGTGCGTGCCCTTCAGTAGGCCGTGCCCACAAACCCCCTGCCTTCAAATTCTCTTTTGCTTTTGTTGGGTTGTGCTCCTTGGGACTAGCCCGGCCACCCCTTCAGGGCTGGGGTTGGCCCCAGGCTCCAAGTCGCCAGGAGAAGGAAAGGAGTAGTCTTGCATAGGAATATAGGAAGCTGCCATAGACTGAGTCAGACCCCACCTCTTCTAGCGCCCGTTAATGTAACGGGCTCAAAGTTACTAGGGGAAAGGGGAGCAAAGCGGGGACCATGCGGACAGGGAGCAAAGCAGGGACTATGCGGGACGCAATAGTGGTCTACTAGCACCCGTTAATTTAACGGGCTTAAAGTTACTAGTTATTAATATAATTCTCCAAAGTTGGCAACTGAAATTATGTTTTTATTATACAAAGTAATTATTTATGATTATACAATATCTGCATTAAGAATGAAAATCCGTTTACATTCATGTTTTAACCTTGTTTTAACATTTTCTGGGGAAAGGCAAAAAAGAAATCCACTTCAGAGAACCAAGATCTCTTTTACATTTTTAAAAAAATGTACCTCAGATCAACACTTAAAATGAGAAATAGCACAATCGAGAGAAATTTAATGGCCAATGTCTAGTCTATCAAAGGTACAGAATACTGCCTATCTCTGAACATCTGTTGCAAATGCAAACATCAACCACTTTATTTTTTGCCTGGAAATCCGATAATTAAATCCTAAGAGTATCCTTAATATACAAATGGATGATGACTAGTAGAGAGTTCTATTTATTAAAGATTGTTTTGTTTTTTTGCTGAGATACGATATTATTCAAGACTTGGTGAAAAACCTAACTTCAATCTAAAAGGCTGATTTTGTTTTTCATTCACAGGTCCAAATTATTCTGTAGATATGATAGTATAACTTGACCACCACTAGAGGGAGTGAAAGATCATGCTTCCCCCTTTGATACTTTAAGGTTGAACCTGGAAACACATAATTTTGGTCCTTTCACAACTGTTTAACAGAAGCCTCTTGTGCATGGACCTATATTTAACATTGTTTTTAAGTTGCCCTGTGATTAATAGGGAAGGCAGGATACAAATCACTCAAATAAAGCATTCATAACTAGCATTTTCAAATATTTAAGTATCTTCTGTCTCAGAAGTGGTCTCAATATTAAATTCTGTACAGTGCCATCCTGATCATCCGACAGAGTAAGGTAGCTGTCACTGACAGGCAGTTTGGGGCAAACTTGCCAGTATAGTCTTTCTACAACTAAGTTTAAAAGGTAACCTTTGGCACACTCGATTCACTTCTAACAAATAATGACTTGAGTTATAAAACCAATAATGTGTTTTGCAGAGAAAACGGCGTGCAAAAATCACTAGTAATGTATTTTTTCAGAGCAACAGATGGACTAGCATGTTCGACCACTCTTTAGACAGATCAAGAACACATGGGGCACATCTCAGGCACCAGGTGGTCTTGGGCACCACCCTGATTTTGTATGAAGTTGACTAAGTCAGGAAACTCTACACACTAAAATTCAAAGTAACCAACAAATGAAATTTGAAATATTTTGCAAGTGTATAAGTATCATCCCAATATGATTTTTACTTGCAATATCCCACAACCAGAACACACTTTACTTGTAACATTAACCTAATAATTTCAGTTACAACTATGATCTTGTACTATGTGCATCTTATTTATGTAGAGAATTATGTTAAAAAGAGCCTATGTCAAAAGGGACTAACACATCTAACATTTTTGTTTACAGAGAAAAAAATGACTCTTAAGCTACCTGTGAGTGCTAGGAAGTATAAGCAATAAGAAAAAATAAATTACAAAGGCACGCAATTCTCTGTATGTAACACCAAGGCCTCAGGGAGAATAAAATATTAACAGCACTAGAATCTGAGTTCCAAGGAATGGCAATCCTGAAGAACCGCTGACTAGATTTGAAAAATGAGAGCATAGGTGCATCTTGGCTGGTAAGAATGACACAGTAGCAAACCGTTGTGGTGATCAGATAGGGCAAACAATGGCAATGGGAAGGTCTGCTGAGAAGTGACAGGGGCTGTGGCAGAACACGTCATCAGAAAGTAGTTAACTTCTGCATTACGGTATTACAGCTCTCAATGTAAACATATGCCTGGATGTGCTTTGAACTACTACTGGCATTAACTGAGTGATGTGCGACTTCTAGCATTTTAAAAAAAATTGCTTTAATTGATATTTTGTTTTATGGTTTTCAAGTTGTATGATATGGTGGTATATAAATCTGAATAACCCACAAGGCTCTTTCTTGGATTAGGAATTTTGTCATCTCCAATCTTCCATGGTTATTCTGAGCAGACTTCCCCACCAACAACTCCAAGAAGCACCCCATAGTATCCTGTACAGGACTACATACACCCCATATGTGTCAGCTGCAGCAAGACAGAAAACAGCCACTTTTCAGCTGAAACTTCAGCTCATAACTGCACAGTTACTTCAATCAGCCACAGAACTAGCAGTTCACAGGAAATCAGCAGCATTTTGGCCACACCTGTATGCAAATACACAGAGCAGCCAACTACATCGGAAAAGTTTTGTCACAATCATGAAACAATAAGCAATGAATTTGTGTTCTGAACCAATAAAGGTGAATTCGACCCTCATCATTCCTAGATGCATCATTCCACATGAAGGCACAACACCCTCTCTCAACCCCTGGGTCACTAGGCACTGTATGAAGCTTCTTCCCATCTCGGTCCTGTTCCTCCTTGGTGCTGAAAACCATCACTTCAGTTACTATGCATGATGCTCTCTGCCAGCCAAATCAAACATCCACTTTCCTGTCAGCAGCTGCACTTATTTCCTCATTTTAGTATTTAGACATTTTAGCACATACTATGCCATGACTGACCTGCCTCTTTAGCAAAAAGATCATTTACAAATGGCATCATGGTGGTAAAACCCATGCTGGGGAGGGGCACAGCACTGGGTGGTGGCATGTGCAGATTTGGCCAGATTTTAGCCCATTATAAAGATATAAAAATCAAAAGCAGAGAGCCATCTGACATGCCAATTAAAATTGTTCTTTGTGACTCAGTAGGTTGTCACCAGAAAACAGCAGCAAAGCAGTTCTTCAATATAGCTGAATGCTTTTGGCAAGGATGCAAAAAAATGGCACACTGATAACTCAATCTAAAAGCAGAGTCAGGGGAAGGTTTTCACAGAGCTGAAAGAACTTCATGAGATGACAGAGACTGAAAATGCCATCTCTTGCCTATCGGCATTATGTAATCACTTGTCTCCACCTTTTTCCTGTAGCTATTCTGTCACAGAACAAGCACAAATGCTTTCACTGAGAATCCCAGGGAATTTGGTGAGAATGGACAGACTGCCGTGGCTTTACATATACAGAAGAACTAGACTAGAAAAGTATTTCAGTTCGGGGTACTTCAGGGTAACATTAATGTTTCTTTAATGGATTGGATTTTAATAGTTTCCAATTCACGTATCAAAAGCAACAGCATGCAATCTGAAAGGCTGGAAGTAACAAAAAAGCCGTGCAGCTCTAAGAACTCTCCTTAATCTCAACCTCAGCATTCAAAGGTAATCGTGCTGGCCACAGGTATTTTTAACATACAGCCACAGGCAGCCCAGAATGTCACTGAAGCCTTCAGCTACCTTGGAAAGCCATGAACACTGTTATTGTAAAATCAAGTATTCCAAATGAGTATTTGATGTCACTCACAAGTCTACAGAGTTTCAATTTGGCATTTTGTATTCTGGTTCTGGGTCCTCAGACAATTGCTCCCTTTCCTCTAGCCACCAAAACAGCTAAAACTGCATCACCCCCTCATTAGATCCAAGTTACTCTTGATTCTAGGAAGAAAATGCTAACCTCAGAAATATGTCTGCCTGAAGCAACCTCACCCCAAAAGACACATCACAGAGGAGATTATCATATTCAACATTACTTAAGGAAAAACAGGCAGACAGTTACTTGGATGATAGCTACAGCATTCAACATTCAGTTCCACCATTGTTTACTTGACATTTATATTCTACCTTATTATTATTATTATTATTATTATTATTATTATTATTATTATTATTATTATTATTATTAAAAGGATTCATGGCTGTGTATACAGACTCCCTATGTGGTCTTCCATCCAGGCATTGACCAGATTCAGACCTTAGCTTCTGCAACAACCATAGTTTAAAAAAGCTGTACATTTGGTTCTCCTTAACTTAATATTCAAGCACCATTAGTTGATTAAAAGCTAGGAAGGAGAATGAAACAGTTACATTTTCAAGAGACCATGGGCAGAACTATGGCAGCTGCACTGATTACTCTCAACACTGAGAATTTGAGTTTTACTCTTGAGCCTAATGGTATGATAAACCAGTCTCAAAGGTGGATGGGTACACAGTTATGAATTATACAACTTCAGCTTAGAAAGCGGTTCTAAGACTCAAAACGAATACAGTTAAAGCCAAAACAATCCTGGAGAAAGGCATCACAGCAAAAAACAAAGGCAATCTTTAAGTTAAGGGCTTATTTGCAAAGAGGGTGTAAGGAAACCTGTGAACAGGATTGTAAGAACACTTGAAAACCAGTTCCAAGGAATTGGCAAATAATGAAAACTGAAATATCAGAGGCAAATGCAGTTACAGATCTGAACAAAGAAAGGTCAGGAGTACGGCATAGCTGGGACATATCAGCCCACAACACAAGTTCATAAGAGGTTACTGAATCGTTAGGATGTCAAGAGAATCTCAGGTTTGTTCTATAGAACTGATTTGTAAGAGAGCAGTCTTCAGGTCTGAATCATACTTGTCAGTTTCTCATGGTTTAGCTTTACTTTTCCCTTTATTGCTTAGTTAAAACTTGACAAATTATTAAACATTATCATCACGCATTCCAAAGAAATAAAATAAATCTTTTGATAACTTTGACTTCTCCTGTAGAGCCAAGAAATGTTTTATAATTATCAACAGAAGACAGGACATTTTACACACACACACACACACACACACACACACACACACACACACACACACACACACTCTCTCTCTCTCTCTCTCTCTCTCTCTCTCTCTTCAAAAACAGTTGTGACATTAATCCTGTAGAGTAACTTACTTCATAGAGAGTTTTTAGGACTAGAAGTTGAAGACTTGTTAAGACATTCTCAAATCTGAATATAGGACATCACCATATGTTCTGTTTAAAATGTTAATTAAACAACAGGACACACCAGTTTAAATGTTCACACACAAGTTTAAAATCAATTTTTCCATTATGCAGTTCTTATATTCCCTGCACAAATCTACATATTTACTAGTTCATAAAGAAAATTCATTTGTTTGCAACTAAGCAGAGTTTTTGTACAATGTAGGAATGTAATGGCTTCAGTCATCCATGCTCTGGTAGCATCCTGAATGGATTGTTGCAATTTGCTATTCTGAACCTTGAAAATGGTTCAGAAGCTGCTGTTTAGTACAAAACATGATGGCCACGTTACTGAGACCAGATGTATGAAACATCTATCCTGTATTGAAACAACTTCATCAGTTCCTGGTCTACTTCTAACCCTCAACTCAAGATGCGGCTTACCTATTTGTAAGTGACTTAGGACCAGAGTACCTGAAAGACTGCCTATTACTATATCAATATATCTAGATGTGATTAGCCTGCTCTCGGTTCCTACCTAATCAAAGATGTGGTGGGTACTCACGAGAAAGGGCTCTCTCCATGGTGGCACCCCACCCATGGAATACTCTCTCTAGGAAAACCTGCCTGGCATCAAGTTTGCTCCCTTCTCAGTACTAGGTAGACAGTTATTTCTCAAGACACTTGTTTTAACTGCCTTTTAAAATTATTTATATACTGCTAAATCCATTTTAAATGTATTGCTATTTTATTGATGCCGAGGTCAGTATCAGAGATTTTTAAGCTGAAATGTAGGGGGAAAATAACCAATCTCAAATCTCTGGATATCCAGAGTCACTCAAGCTGAGCCTTGTTTGTTCAACAGGACCTCCTTGCTTCCCCCTTCCTTCTGCAGCCCCTTGTGTATGCCGACATCCCGAGATGATGCTCCTCAGGGTCACTTTGGGGCTGTTTGAAATGTGGTACAGGGAGCTGAACCTAGGAAGGAAGAACTGGAGACACTCCCTTACATGAGTGGTAGCATCTTCTGCTTGAGCAGGGAGTGATGCTCTGGATCTAAGCTTTAGCCCACATGCCTTTTACATTACATATAATTATCTACTTTGAGAAAATATCAGAATTATTGCTGTTTGGCTCAGTCAATACAGGCAGGCAAAGGGCACTTAATTAAATGTCGACAGCTTTGCATACTGGACTGGTGAATAATGGATAAGAAAAGTGTTTTTCCATGAGGCAGAGAGGACAGAGTAAAGCCGTAGTAAAGGCCAAGCTCTCTCCTTTTGAAATCAATGACACCTAACACTGCTTACCTTGATTTGACTTGTACTAAGTGGCAATGCTGTGTGGCTGTCATTCATATGACTCAGCATGTTGTCATGCTTTGACTCAGAAGTCATATTGTTCCCATGCTTTTCTTTTACATAGAAATATACATTCAATATATTTGACAAGTGGTCCATGTCTGTGTTTTAAAAAGGTAGCAAACATTTTAAGCCAGGGTATTTGACTGATTAAGTTTAAGTTACCAGATTTATCATACACCCTATAGCAACAGAGATACATTATAAAATAGATTGAGTAACGAACATAAAACGTATCTGCTAATTCTGCCTAATTCCATAGATGACAGCAAGAAATGTGCACTTCAAAATCTCAGCAAATAGACATCTTATCTCTCGGAGAGGCATCTTCAAAACTTCATCAGGTATTTTTAAAATTCATTTTACAGTAATATATCGTTTAACATGTTGCCACTGAGACAAACATTCTCTCAGCTTTCCCAAAACAATAGCTTGATTAACTTTATGTAAATGTATTCCCATTTTGATCATGACCAAGCAGAATGTGTTAATTAAGATTCAAGTAAGGCATCCTAAGAAACTACTCTGCAAATTATTCATTAGAACTTTGATAGAACACAACTAATAACTGGCCATAACAGTAAGTGTTATGTTTTAGAAATCACAGATAAACATACTGCAACACAGAAGTTGCTAGCTGATAATGGTACAATTTAAAATGTACAAAAAAGTCTCTTGCTTGGTAGTTGTGAAAGCTGTAAGTTTAAAATAAAAATTATACTCGAAATAAAGGTGTTGATTACTGTTAACATCAGTAGGATTAGTTATATAATGTGATTAAAACTCATTGTTTTAAATCAGTGCTTATCCAAAACTATAAGTGGTTAAAAGACAACTTGTATTTGTGAATGTGATATCCTATAGAGTTTTAAAAGTGACAGAGGTCAGAGAAAAGACTCTATCAAAAGAATCTCAGAATTCTAAAGCAGCATCAAAATGCTCCAGCAAGGATAAACAAAATAGCTTTCAAGCTTCTACTAAAAATTCCTGCAATTGATACCAAAATAAATAAAGAGTGGTTTTTAACCATGCTGTATTTAATAGCAATAGCAATAGCAATAGCAATAGCAATAGCACTTACATTTATATACTGCTCTATAGCCGGAGCTCTCTAAGCGGTTTACAATGATTTTAGCATATTGCCCCCAACATTCTGGGTACTCATTTTACTGACCTCGGAAGGATGGAAGGCTGAGTCAGCCTTGAGCCCCTGGTCAGGATCGAACTTGTAACCTTCTGGTTACAGGGCAGCAGTTTTACCACTGCGCCACCAAAGTGTTAAGAACTTGCTACAGAAGCTGACACTGGTGCAAGCTTAAAATTGAAAATAAAATTGGTTTGTTAAATCAGGAAAGAAACGATCACTTGGGGCAAGTTCACAAAATATGGTAAATTATCAGGGAATAAGTTGAATATATTATTATGAACCTGGTATATTGACAAGTTCCCAGGGTTACTCACCAGAGATAAATTGGGATGCATCCAAACTTGTCTGAGCGGAACAAAACACATGCACCATCTTGCCTGCCCCCTCCTCAATACAGTCCTCTAAAAAGGGAGGGTCAAGGGACCCTTTGTGACAGAGTCAGCTATGTTCTGTTATGCAACAATGGGATACCACTGGTAGTGACCAGGACTAAAACATTTGTTTGTTATCTTTGTGGTAGAGGGCCTTTCATCAAGGAAGACCCCAACATAAAGACTACCGCTTAACCTGAATGTGCAAACTATGAAAGAGTGCTCTTTCATAGCAAGAAACCGTAAGTGTGTAATAGTTCTCATATTATACCCATTCCTGGCTATGGGGGAAAAATTGACACAAAATGCTGGTGGAAAATGGATTTTCAACTTTCTTGGAAAAATATAAGGCACTCTGATGTCTACCACTTTTGAGAAATAAATTTAGAATTAAGCTACAATGTTCACACAGGTTTATGACCATCTCTACTTGTCAATCAGTTGGGATGTGGGAATTCAGAACCCCCTTCAAGTCTATTTATGCTCACTATTTCCCCTGCCCTTTACCTCTCCTGTGCTTGCAGTATAGATCCTAATGGGTAGGAGATATGCTCTCGGAGATGAGAAAGACATGCTTTTCAAGAGATGAAAGCTCTAGAGATTTAGAACTGAAACCTGGTTCTCCTTTTCTTGCCCTCCATTAGCAGTGGATATACCAAGAGATCAGACTATCCCTTTCCTTTATTAAGGTTTTTGAAAAACCTCTATTGACATTTTTCACCTGAGGAAAAAGCAATTGCAAGCCTCTTCACATTAGCAGGGAACAGCCAACTCCATCATGGGTTAAAATAGTCTTAAGATGAAACCAAAGTTTCGCAAGACACTACTAAAATCTTGAATTCTGTTATTAAGTCTTAAATTCATGCCCTTTCTGCAAAGAAGTGGACTACGAAGTGGACTACTGTAAAGCCTTCACAAAAAAAGGGGATACAACATGCAACAGATTGAAAGACTGATTGTCTTTCCCATGTCGCATGTCTTCCCCCCCCCTTTTCACTGAAGGCTTCTCTCTACAAGGTGCAGTGGGTCACTTTGTTAGAAGCTTATTTTTCAAAATGCAGATATCCCACCTTTCAGGGCCAAGGCCTCATAAGGCAGCAAAATACACACACACACAAACCCCAATAACAAAAAACAGACCATAGCAATAAAATGCAAACAGAAAACCCATAAAATTAAAACGCTATTAAAGTCAAGTCCACCCATCCACCCCCAGAAAGGACTTGGCTTAAGGGAACTCTAGTCCAGGTGACTGATTGATTAAGTGCAGTCAAGTCGGTGTCGACTCCTAGCGACCACATAGATTCTCTCCAGGACAATCTCTCTTCAACTTGGCCCTTAAGGTCTCTCAGTGGTGCATTCATTGCTGCTGTAATTGAGTCCATCCACCTTGCTGCTGGTCGTCCTCTTCTCTTTCCTTCCACTTTTCCCAGCATTATGGACTTCTCAAGGGAGCTGGATCTTCGCATAGTGTGACTGAAGTATGATAGTTTGAGCCTGGTCATTTGTGCCTCGAGTGAAAATTCTGGATTGATTCGTGCTATGATCCATTTTGTTTTCCTGGCTGTCCATGGTATCCTCAAAAGTCTTCTCCAGCACCAAAGTTTAAAAGCGTCAATGCTTTTTCTATCTTGCTTCTTCAAAGTCCAACTTTCACATCCATAGAGTGTCACGGTGAAAACCATTGTCCAAATAATTCTAATCTTTGTAGGTGTAGACACGTCACAGCATCTAAATAGCCTTCATTGAAACTTTACCAAGTGCTAGTCTGCGGCGTATTTCTTGACTTCTGGATCCTTTACTGTTGATGGTTGATCCTAAAAGGCAGATTCTGAGACTGGTTGCTGTACCTGCTGTCATTAGTTTAGTCTTCTTTACATGTAGTTGTAGTCCCATTTTTTCACTGTGCTCCTTGACTTTCATTACTAGAGCTTGCAGATCTGCATTCTCAGCTATCAGAGTGGTGTCATCAGCATAGCGCAAGTTATTGATGTTTCTTCCTCCAACTTTAAAACCACGCTTATCTTCT
Source organism: Hemicordylus capensis (assembly GCF_027244095.1). Classification (NCBI taxonomy): domain Eukaryota; kingdom Metazoa; phylum Chordata; class Lepidosauria; order Squamata; family Cordylidae; genus Hemicordylus; species Hemicordylus capensis. Next base: position 120,749,321 of record NC_069660.1, on the reverse strand, counting down.
TCCAATCCAGCTTCTGGAAAATAATTGCCTGAGTTTCCTAATGGGTAGGCTTTTATTTTATCTTATTTTACTTAAAATTCCTGGTCTCTACCATGATCGGGTCCAGAAATAGTTTGAGGAGCTTGGCGCTTGCTAAGGGAGAGGACATAAGTGCAAGTTTAGACTTTGTGTCAACCTTCCAGAGTGCTAGCCAGACAGATCTGTTTAGAGTCACTCCGGGTGCTAAAGGCTTGGAGGCGTGTTGTATACAATTTTAGGCTAGAGTCTGCCATCAGTGCTGCTGCTTTTGCCAAATATTGATCCCTTGGAGAAACTCCTTGTTCTCAGACAGAACAAGAGAAGTGAGTTCCTATGGACCAGAATTGAGGCTCTTGCAAGGAAGCAGTTAGTGGTGGTTGCTTGACAAAAGTAGTGGATGCCTTGTGGGCAATCCCGAGGAGTAAGTTGCAATTTCTATTCCCTGGTAGCTCTGGGTGGTATTGCCCTTTGGAGCTGAAGGGTGATCCTGAGACCAAATGCACACCAAGGGTGTCATCACAGAGAACGGCAAGGCAAGCCATAACAAAGGTGCATCATGTCTCCCAGGGAACTCAACCCAGAGGGGCCCCAACCTAGAGGGGCCGGGTTGTTATCATGCTGCCAAAAAGACCCTGCGAAAGAGGGGTAAGGGTCTGTGGCAGTGGGGATAGAAGAGAAAGGAAAGAAAGGTTTGATCTAGACCTGTTGATATAAACACAAAAATCGCAGCTGACTTATTTATTACACATGTAGTCTCCTATCCAAATGCAAACTAGGAGGAAACTTGCTCAGCAAGAGGAGCAACCCATGCCTGCCACCACAAAACCAGCTCTCCGAGCATTTTTAATGGAGAGACATTACTGACCACCTACTTACCTTGGTAAGTAAGATCCCAAATGAGAGAGGAAGGAAGGGAAGGGAGAAGAAAAGGTATTGTTGGACTACCTCCTCTTCAGATAACACTACTTCCTCTTATTGGATCCCACAGGATTGTTTGGGTTCAAAGAGCAGACTTCAAGGCTTCAGGATCAGATGCTGGTAGCCGGTTGTTCACATGTGAACTCCTATCCAAATGCACATCGCGGAGGACCCTGCTCAGCAAAGGAGACAATTCATACTAGCTGCCACAAGACCAGCTCTCTGCCTGTGTAGGCTTTGAGCAGATAAGGAGGAAATGGGGATAATGCAGTGGTAGGTGGGGGAAACAGGAGCAGGTGGGAACTGAGACGTTAAATTGTAGTCTCCCTTTCCATGCAACCAAGGTTGATCCTGCTAGCAAGGAACAAACTATGCCCGCCACAGGGGATCAGCCCATCCTCCTCGGGTGCAACACAGGAGCATTGGGTTGCTAGTTCTGTTTGGGCAATGGAGAGATGACTCAGAGAGAGGAATGTTAAGCCCTCTGTGTTTAAAATCAGAACTCCTGGGTGCTAAATGGCCCCACTCTAAAATGGGAATGGCCTCTCCTCAAGGACTGTAGCCTGGGAAGGAGGAGAGCAGTAGCCCAGCAGAGTGTAAGGTTCTGAGAGAAAGAAAGGAGCAGTGGGAGGAGGCATTGGGGGTGGGTTGGTTGAGTTACACTTATGCTGATACTACCTGGCCAAGACTTTTGAGCCAGTTGGACACACCTGGTAGAATACGATGGTATCGAGCCCAAAAGGTAGAGGGAGGCATTCCTTACAGGCCGCACTGAGTAGGTTTGCCACAACGGTTTCCAGCAGGGTTGCCAGCAATTTCCTGTGGTAGAGGGCTTGCCCTTAGGAGTCGCTGACTGCACAGACTCAAAGGGGGGCAGGCAGAGCAATCATCACATCCTCTCCAGCAGGAGTGGATGTGATGATTGGCAGATGAGATGGGCAGTGGGGGGGGGCAGACTAGCTGGTTCCCCCTCAACTACCATTGCTGCTTGTGTAGTTTGCTTAGACACCAATAGTTCGCCCAAAGGATGATGGTTGTCATTTTCTCTGTGCCCCGTGTGGTTTGCTTAGACGCCAATAGTTTGCCCAAAGGACGATGGTCATCATTTTCTCCGTGCCCTGCTCCACCGAGGGGCTAGGGAGGCAGCAAGTCTTGCTTCTTCGTTGACACATGCCCAAAAGAGATCTGCTCACTGAGGCGAGGAGGACTGAGGAGGCTCTGCCAGTACCATGCAGCGTTTGTTCTGTTTGCGGCTTCTGAATGTGAGCCAGAGCCACTGCTACAATTGTACCTGCTGTAGTGGCAGGAGCGGGGGCTATCTGCATAGGTGAGGCCAACCTATCCCATATTGGGGGTGGGAGGGCTCTCGCGAGGATATCTGGCTTTACAGATGGCTGCAAGTCCTCAAAAAAGGGGGCCCTGTAGGATATTGCTATAATCAAGAGGCGCTTGCTAAGGCACAAAGGGCAGGCAGGAATTGCATTTCTTTTTAGTCAGTTTCGTCTCATCCCCACAAGCTTTTGATTTATTATTATTTTAATTTGCAGCTATTTTGTATGCAACAGCTGCCTCCACCCCAGCAAGCACGAGATCAGCTAGAGGAATTTCAATTCACATAGGCAAGGCCAAAACTGCCCAAGTAGGTGGGTTGGAGGGCTCTTGCAAAGGACTGCTGGAATTGGAAGCTAGCTGCAGGCCCTCAGAAAGGGATCCTTGCAGCAGCTCTTCTGCCTGAGCAGGCTCCATAAAGAGTAAAGGAAAATGAACATGAAACTAGAAATTGCCAATGGTCTAATTAGGAATAGAAAAATGCTTAGGGTTTAGGTTAAAATAAAATGCTAAGATAGCTCCCTTCCCACCCTCACACAATCTAAGAAGGGAAGAGGGGAAGGAGGAAGAGAAATAAAAGTTTAAAAAAGGAAAATGAGAAACTAGCCTGTCTTATTTCCAAAAAATGCTGGACAGCTTTCACAGCCCTGCTACCTTGAGCAAGACAGGACCAGAACGGGGGATATGGCGTCCTCTGGCAACAGGAAACTAGCCTCACATGTTTTGGTCCTGTCTCTTGAGCATGCTCAGTGCACAATCCATACCGATGAGCTCTAGCACAGGGGAAAAATGAACTGGCAACCAAGGCATGGTTGCAGGGCTTGAAGAAATATTCTTAGAAGTTATGCATAATTATATTAAAAGAATCTGGGTTGGGGCAGACATTTAAAAGCAGTTTATATGCTGATGACACTGCACTCATTTATATCTGCTTGTCATTTTCACAATGCAGTTGATTTGCTTGGAATTTACAGCCTGGCTTCTGGATAAGATATGAATTTTAATACATGGATATGGTCTAAATATGAACTGGAGAACTGGAAATCTGATAGTGGAGGCATGTTCAGTCCCATAAAGCGTAACCTATAGATAATCAGCTTATTTTGAAACGGAGCTTATTTGTGACCATGACAAAGCACAAGACACTGCAACTGTATGTTACAATGAGAACTAATGTGAGCACAAAAGGATGGGTAATTCAAGAGGATGGGTAATACCATAAGGTATGAGGTATTTTATAGTGCTTTGTATTATGTATTCTTGTATGTTTCTTTGTACAGCACTCATTTATATTAATATCTAAAAAATTAAATCCATGTTTTTTAAAAAAAGATAGGAAAGACAGCAGTTGCTACACATTAGTCTTTTCTATCTTGCAGAAGATATTATTATCACTCCTCGCCCATTGATGGTAACTTCATGAACATACCACCAGACTTTGAGACCAAGATTTATATGCATCAGACTTCACCACAAAAGATTTTAAACAGCCAAATAAACTAAACAGCAGTTCTCCTAAGGGGAATATTTTACAGATAGAGTTATTTAAGAATAACCTTAATTTGTCCCAGACTGCCCTGTTCTAAGTATGTTACCCGTAAAAGGGATAAAGAGAAGCACATTTACTGTCTCCCTCCACAAAATCCATCACTAAGTCTGGTAATTGTGTCAAGGGTCCATTGTCTGGCTCCTAAATGTTTGGGCTGGCTCCCAAATTCCAAGAAAAACTGTCAAGTCCTGCTGTTATTTACTAGTTTTATTTATTTACTGTCAAGTTTCTATACTCCTGTTCATAAGACATTCGTGTGTGTGTGTGTGTGTGTGTGTGTGTGTGTGTGTGTGTAGAGTAATACAATATAATATACAGGTGGCCCTCAAATCCGCAGATAATGAAACCGTGGATAACGAGATTTTCAGTGAATGGGAATTGGAGGGGGGGATTAAGTTCCTGGAGGTTTAAAAAAGCATAAAAGGAGCTAAGAGGAAGAAATAAGAGCAATAAGGTAATATGCCATGATCTCCAAGTCTCCCGCTGTCCAGCATTGTGCCCCCCCCCCACATACCCCTCCAAATTCACCGGAAACTCACTGGGATTTTTTAATATTTTTTTTAACAGAAGAGCCACAAAATGGCTCCATTTAGCAAAATGGTATCTGGAAATGACCTTGGAAATGACCATGGATAGGCAAATTTCAACTATTTTTATATCTGTGGATAATGAGGCTGAGTGTACATGGCCCAACCATGGATATGCTAAACCATGGGTGCTGGAACTGCAGATAACGAGGGCCACCTGTAGTTGTATTATAGTGATGAATTTTATCCATGATTTTTGTCAGCTGCTTTGATCATTTGTATTTGAAAGTGGGGCACAGATAACAAATAAAATACGTGCAATACTAGGCCTTTGGGGCATGGCACGACTTTTCCACAGCAAGTAACACAATGAACAGTCCTTTGCAAGGCAAGGGACGATAGTTTTGTAAATATCTCCCACCCACCCCCTTACTACTATCTCATCCTTTTCTAATAATCATGCCAGTCTTCTCTGAAGTAGGGATGTGCATGGTCCGGAGCGGTCCGGACCGGCACCGAAGGGGGGTCTCCCTTTAAGGGCGGGGAGGGTTTACTTACCCCTCCCGCCGCTTTGCCCCCTCCAGCGCCCTTATTCTTTGTAGAAATTGGGGCGGCAGGATACCTCCCCACCACCCCTTCTGCCTCCAATGCCGCCTCCAGGATGGGGTGGGCGCGCGCGGGGCTTCACTTTACAAAGATCCTGTTGCTGGTGCTGAGGGACTCACGGTTTAGTAATTACTGCTGCCAATGGTATTGAAAAAACCCGAACAGAAGCTGGCACAGCACCGAGCCGGCCTCCGCTCCAGCGCCGCCGCCCAGCAGCCACTGAGAACGGCTCTGCCAGGGAGGATGCGCCGTTGCCGACACGCCGCGGCACCCAGGCAACCCTCACTTCCGGCTTCCATGCGACTTCCCCCCCACATACAGAGTGGCAGAATGGCTGCCATGTGGGGGGAAGTCACATGGAAGCCGGAAGTGAGGGTTGCCTGGGCGCCATGGCGCGTCGGCGACAGCGCATCCTCCCTGGCGGAGCCGTTCTCAGTGGCTGCTGGGCGGCGCCGCCGGAGTGGAGGCCGGCTCGATGCTGTGCCGGCTTCTGTTCGGGTTTTTTCAATACCATTGGCAGCAGTAATTACTAAACCGTGTGTCCCTCAGCACCAGCAACAGGATCTTTGTAAAGCGAAGCCCCGCGCGCGCCCACCCCGTCCTGGAGGCGGCATTGGAGGCAGAAGGGGTGGCGGGGAGGTATCCTGCCACCCCAATTTCTACAAAGAATATGGGCGCTGGAGGGGGAAAAGCGGCGGGAGGGGTAAGTAAACCCTCCCTGCCCTTAAAGGAAGACCCGCCACCCGAACCAAACTGACCAGGTCCGGACCGGTCCGGACACCTTTACAATGGCCTCCGAACTGGTTCAGACTCATCTCTACTCTGAAGTCATCTTCAGAGGATGCTTCCTCCCCTTGTTTATGTCAAGCACTACATTTGTTTCTAACGAAATAATGCAGAAATATGATCTTCTCCATTATACAATCTATATCTTTAAAAAAAACACCAAAAAACTATATTATACAAGTGGTATAAGAAATGTTTACCATTCCAAGATAGCTGGGAGGCCTCTTACCATAAATTTTAATGCAATCCTAGAAAAATTATGACAGCCTTTTTAGTGTTATCAATAGGGCTGTGGTAATATGCTTACTGTTTTCCTTGGAAGAGATTCCATTACCTTAAAGTATGTTGTGAACTAGTCACAATACTCTTCTCTCTTGGGAGCCACAGTGAATTAAGGCTGGGTTTTAGCATTGATGTTACTAGCTCAGCTGAATTCTGCTGCCAAAATATTCAAGCAAGAGTTTTAACAATGTTTGGAGGCATTATCAGTTGCTTGGTAGTTTGCTATTATACACTGCAAACCCGCAGACATGCAGGGAATCCTTAGTAAAAGGCATTATAGTAAATAATGCAGGCAAAGCATTTAATAGTCAGCAGGGGCTGATTTGATGACTTAGATGGGCTGTTGTCTGATTGATGATACCCATTACCACAAGGTTGTATTTTTTTTAGACAACAAATCAGTAATTATGTGCATGTGCAAAATGATTAATAGGTTTTTGTTGGTTTGAAGAGTGAAGTATAGGCAGAAATTCTCATTGGGGCGAATTTCAGGTTCTTGATTGAGATTTCTAGTTACTACCTGGAAACAAGCTTGGCGAAGAATGGAAACAGAACTTTTATTTTTCTTACAAAAATATTCCAAATTTTACTGTAAGATTTCTGTGCCTTTATTGCTTGTTCCTATTCTTTCTGAACTGAGTCACATGAACTCAACATATAATTGAAGTGTGTTAACACAATGGTCTTATTTTAGTCAACACTATATTAAACAAGTAGGGACCTGCAATAAAATGCTACTGTCTTCCTAACCACAACAGGCAACTTCCCCCACAGGCATCCAGAACTGGGGAAATTGCAGCATTTTATCAAATGAAATTGACCCATTTGTCATACTGCCATAGAACCCTGGCAGTAGGAGGAAAGAACACTGGGACAAACTTTCACTGTGCGGCACTTCCCACAAGGATGCTCTGTAGAGGAGTTCTCACCCACAGCATGCTGAAGGGAAGGAGGTAGCACTTTATTTTCTTACAATTTAACTAGCAGTTAGGGGACTGACGGATTGAACCTGCATTCTGCCCTCATGCTGCCAGCATACAGAGAACCCAGTCCTGCTCCTCCAGTTATTTAATTATTTAGGGATTTAAAGATGTGTGTGTGTGTGTGTGTGTGTGTGTGCGCGCGTACGTATGACACACACACCTGAAACAGGGCAGGGTACCATTTCACAGGCACAGCTCTCACACACTAGAATGGAGCACATACAAAAATGGAGAGCAAGAGTGGGGAAAGGCTGGATCAAGAACATTTTTGGCAGAGTTCTCAACCACATGCCCTCAGGGGAGAGGTTCTGTCCAACTCAAATGTATAGCGAGATTATGCACTCATATCTGACAAATGTATTATTGAGAAAGTCTTAAGATCTTCTACATATGCCATACTATTAATTCAATATAGTTCAGGGGGACCTTCTTTCAAAGTACACAGTGGAAGGAATTGCTCACGCTTAATTCACCAGAGTAGAGCCACTTAACGGCACAGCAGGGAAGTAACTTGCCTAGGAAGCAAGAGGTTACCGTTCCAAATCCCCATTGGTATGTTTTCCAGACTATAGAAAAGACCTATACTGGGCAGCAGAGCTACAGGAAGGTACTGAAAGGCATCATCTCATACTATGCGGGAGATGGCAATGGTAAACCCCTCCTGTACTCTACCAAAGAAAACCACATGGCTCTGTGGTCGTCAGGAGTAGACACCGACTTGACGGCACAACTTTACCTTTTAATTCACCAGGGTAGCAGCCAGTCCTCTTGCAATTCTTTATCCAAGCATCAAGTGCAAGACTCCATTCTCAACAGTTCAGGTTCCATAGTCTGAAGAAACTGACTCAAGATTTGAAAGGGACAGAGAGGAATTCTTCATCTATGGGAAAAGCAGAAATGAGCCCCAAGAGTTCCAGTGCCTTTTTGGAGCGCTTTGGCTTCCTGGCGGCGAAACATTTTAATGTGGGGCAAGGGATTCTCTTAAGAGAAGGCAGGCAGGTCCTACCTGCCCATCCTCCAAGCCCCTGCCAGCCCACTGTGGAACTATTGGTACAGAAAGACTTTTGTGCAAGCAGCAGCTTCTGCCACTGGCTCCTCTAAAATGCCGCTGGGTCGAGTCGGGTCCTCGGCATCCCTCGTGTGGCGTCGGTGCAACAGCATGCTGGCCCCGCAAATGGCGTTGACAGATGCGCTGACGCCATTTACGTGCCAATGCTGGGGACACATACCATCGCTGCAGTGCAGGATTTTAAAGGAGCAAGCAGCACAAGCTGCTGCTTGCACAGAAGTATTTCCGTACCTATAGCACTGCGGCAGGGCCTTGGAGGATGGGCAGGTAGGACCTTCTCGCCTCTTCTTAAGGGAACCCCATGCTGCCCTTGGATGTGCACCAAAGCAATTCGGTGCACATCCCTAAAGAAAAGCCAGTGCACAAATATTCAACATGTACTACTGCAAGAAGGAAAATACATTCCCTGCCTTTTCTTTAACAGCCTCAGAATTCTGGAATGTCTTCCCCAGAAGCCCTGCCTATCTTCTTCCCTCATATCCCTTTGGAGACAGGTGATGTTTCTTAGGTCAAGCTTTTTAAATAAATAAATAAAAATCTATCCTGCCCTTCAGACCATAAGGTAAAGTTTGCCATCAAGTCGATTTCGACTCCTGGCGCCCACAGAGCCCTGTGGTAGAATACAGGAGGGGTTTACCAATGCCTTCTCCCGTGCAGTGTGAGATGCCTTTCAGCATCTTCCTAGATCGCTGCTGCCTGATACAGGTGTTTCCCATAGTCTGGGAAACATAGTCTGGGAAACATAACAGCAGGGATTCGAACTGGCAACCTCTGGCTTGCTAGTCAAGTCATTTCCCTGCTGCACCATTAGGTGGCTTCAGATCATAAAGCAGGTTGCAAAAAATTTACAATTTCTCACACACAGAGCGCAAATAGTTTTAAAAAACACACAAAACAGAGCAGCCAAAGTCAACAGAATCAACTAACGGTTCTCCAAGAACACCTGATGAAATAGAAAATCCTTTAGTGATCATTTAAACTCACTAAGGAAGGGTCTTGATGTGCCTCCACGGGAAGGACATTCCACAGATGGGGCACTACTTCTACAAGAAAAGGGCCCTATTACTGCTAACAGTGTCAGAAACAGTGGCAGGCTGCAGAGCAGGTTCTGAGAGGCTGATCTCAAAGCCAAAGTTCATACAGGTGCAATATCCTAGTCTCAAGTATCCCAGTCTCAAGACGTATAGGACTTTAGAACAGCATTTTAATTGAGTTTGGTAGCACAACCAGTACAACTGGTACAGTATTTATGCAGCATTCTTGCACTGCTGTGTACCCACAAACATTCTTGTGGCAGCATTCTGTACCTGCTGAAGCTTCTGAATTGTCTTCAAAGCCAATCCCACACAAAGCACAAAAATTCAGCCAAGATGCACATGTGGATGACCAATGGTCCTACGTAACCAAAAGCTTAGCCCTTTTAAAACTGTATTCGATAGCTGCTTTTGTTTTACTGGATTCTGCTGTCTTTCAAGTTTAATAGGCTTCTAGATTTTATGGTTTTGCACTGCTACCTTAAGAATGTTAGTTGAAAGATGGTTCATAAATATTGCAAATGCCATATTAAAAAGCTGCAGCAGGAAAACTATGTAGTCTTTGCTGCCTGCTCCCAGTGAAGTTGTCCTATTAACTTACTGAATAATACAAAGTTTTCCATTCATTTGGGAGAATTCTAGTATAAACACAATCAGTGCTTAAGTAGATAAACTATACTTCTCAAATGCAATGACTCCTCAACATTGGCTAGTTCTTCCTAAGCGATATAAATTCAACATTATAAGATTCAAATTAGTTACATTTACACAGCTAGTACTGAAAATAATAATTCATGAAATAAAGTAATTACCTTTGGTATCTATCCTTAGTTTGCCTATATATCAGAAGCTGGGTACTTTGAGGTCACAGGTAACTAAATATAATTTAAACCTGGACAAAGGAATATTCTTCTAGTACCACAACTATTTGCAGCTTAGTTCTTAATTCTTAAATGCTTTGTTGCCTTTATAAGCTAGCCCTTGAGGGCCAGTTCTTTGCTACAGTTATTTACTTTGTTTGCATTTGGTGTAATACAATGATCCTGAGTGCCGAGGGAAACCAAAGTTCTTTTAAAATAATGCATGCATTAGAACATCTTCAGGATCACTACTATTATATGACCAAATACATTTGCCATATGCCATTAAAGAACATGCAGTACTCAGCAGCACATTTTTACAGGTCAATGAGTTTTCTATAGAGCGATTGCCGAGAACTATTTTGAAAGTAGCTTCTCAAGTATGCTTGTCTAAGTCAATATGTTCATTGCAAAAGTATGCTGTCAGGCAATAAAATAAAGCAGACTATTAGGCAAGCTATTTACTTTCCAACTCTTGTTTGTAGTTTAAATTCCTTTCATGGACTTCTACTTTGAAAACAATGCTTTAAAAAAAAGTGCCCACTATTAAATACTACTGCTAAGGTCACTTCTATTCACTTCAACTAAAAAGTTTGACTGGGTTTTTTTTTTTGTGTCACTGGGTAGCAGAGTTTCACTAGCATAAATGCTATTGCGCTTGAGTTAAGGATATTGTGCCCCACATTGCTATGCAAAGAAATCTGCCCCTATTGCAGACCAGTTCAATTGTTGGGCAACGTTGTATACAGAAAATAACTGAGAACCCCTAGCAGTGCACCACATACATTCAGGTGGTTCTTCTGCTAGAGGCTAGGGATGCACACAAACAAGTTCAGTGCTCCCTTTCCATAGAGCCGAACCTGTTCAAACACCGGTGTTAAAGCCAGCTTGATGGGTGGTGGTCCCTTTAGCAAACAGGTAAGGAGCTCCTTACCTGCTTGCTCCCTCCCTGCTGCTTCCCCCCCTCCCCAGCACTTGTTTTAAAAAACAGCCGCACAGGGCTGCAGCATTCCTTCCTGCAACCCCGACTGGCATCAGCATGCAAATACTGAGCCGCAAATGCTAACCGCCCTGAGCCATTTTGGATGGGAAGTATACAAATCAATCAATCAATCAATCAATCAAATGACCAGGGCATGTGCTGGCAGGGGGAAAGCGGTGGGGAGGGGGTGAGCAGGTAAGGAGCTCCTTACCTGTTTGTTAAAGGCACCCCCCTGCCCTGCAAGGGAGTGCATGAAAAGGTCATGCACATCCCTACTAGAGGCAGCACAGCTTTGCAAACCTCCACAATCACAAGAAATCCTTCCGCGAGTGTCACACTAAATGCTACCCATTGTGTTTAAAAGGGCAACTGCTGCTCTTTTAAAGTTCTAAACAAAACCAAACAACACTCACAAATCTTTCCAAGGTTCCATGACAAAGCCTTTATAAATAAGTTTAATTTACAATTTAAAAATAAGAGTGTTTTGGCTTTATCATATGCTTCGAGCAAATACCCTTTGGGCATTAGCGAGGATCTCACAAATACCCTTTGGGCATTAGCGAGGATCTCACAAATATCTGACTACCCCAGTACCCTGCATACAGGGGCGTAGTAAGGTTGGAGTGGGCCCAGAGACAAGATATTAAAATAGCCCCCCCTCGCTGAAGTATGTATGTGTGTGTGTATATATGTATGTGTGTGTGTGTGTGTGTGTATACACACACATACACCCCTATGTGCCACAACAGAACACCAACCTAAATTATTTTTAAAAAGGTTTTGTAAATTGTGTACGATGCAAGTCATTTAATGGTCTTCAGAGAAAGACTTGCTCTTCTGGTAGCTCCAGGTCTTAACTTAACGGTCACATCATTTTTGGAGGATGAATACAACTGAAGGAAGCCTGGGTGGGTGCGCAGCTGGGGGAGTCAGTCATGTGACTTGCCTCTGGGGGGGGCAAGGCAGTGAGCCCCCAGACAACTGTCTCCTCTTACCCTATTACAGTTACGCCCCTGCCTGCATACCAGAAGAAAAGCCTGGAACACTGAAAACAAGGATTCCTGCCTACACACATATACAGACCATACCCCCATATCTATTCCCAATGAAGGTACTGATTGTGTGCATCATTATTATTATTTATTATTATTATTAGATTTCTAAAAAAACCCTTACAAAAATGGCTCAGGGTGGGCTCAGGGCCTGAGCCAAAAATACTAGGCTTCCACACTTGCCTGCAACCCCAGAGATATTTATAAATTTATTTTAAGGTTAGGGTTATGCAATTTAGATCTGTATAGAAACTGTAAATACATTTTAAAAAGACAGATAGAGTGCTGCTTGCTCCAGAACAAGTCTATGGCTTTATTCCTCAGAATAACCTACCCCTCAGATTCTACTCCCACTCAGTGGGCTGCACCAAATAACCCAGAGTGTTACACTGGAGCACGTAAGGAATGAACAGTTCCCAACTTGGGTTGTTTTAACACTAATGATGCCACAGTCTCATTGTGTCAGTGTTAGATCATACTTTTCCACTGTAACAACTGCATTCATAAGCTTCCTTGTTTTACATTAGCAGTGCATAGCTGGTGTAAACTTGCATAAATAGCTTTGAATTGATAGACCTGCACATCAAATCTCTTTCCAACTATTCAGCTATAGTTCAGGAACCTCATTTTTATCTATGCTTTTGTTCTTCCCGCAAAAGACCTGCAACAATGCCAACTATTACTGTAAATTTACATTAAAAATGCTGAATAATGAACTGAGGTAATGGAGATGCTTTATATAATAAATCAATTTCACATTATTTCCAGTTTCAAAGTGATTTCTGGCTGTCCCACTTTAAAGCTGGGACAAATGGAGACCTCTTCTCAACAAAAACAGACATTAAACCAAAGATACACTTTATTTCCATTCTTCCAAAATCTCTGAAAACTGCATAAATTACATTAAATGAGGAACATCACATTTACACATACCCCATTTACTAAATTACATCAAGAGACTAAATATAATCACAGTGAATTGATTATAAATTATGAAATAATTATGTTACATTTTCCCTCTTGATGTAATTTTGTAAATGTGAGTTTATGTAAATGTAAACTGATGTTCTACAGGTAATGCAGTTTACATGTAGTTTTCTTCACCTTTAGGTGAAAGCACAAAAATAAATCGTATGCTTTTAATGTTGTAATACAAAAAAGTATACAATTCATAAGCTCACACACATCAGAAGGAAAAGCTATTCAAAACTACTGTTACTACCTTGAAATAAACTGGTTTTTCTGGAGTGAAATATGGACATTTCAGACTGTTGCAATGTCAACACATCAAACTGAAAGGACAGCAACAGTGCACAGTGAAGGGAATGCAACATACATAACATTCTGAAAGTGTGCTTTCGCAAGCCTCTTAAATATCCAAGTCTTTTTGAGTGTTATCTGGTAGCAATTACCCTTATTCCAAGCTTTGACAACTTGCAAATTCAAAAGGGAAACTAACTATTTGTATCTATAACACATTGACAGTTTTCCAGATGTAGGACAGCTATGGAAAATAAAGTCTTATGAAAGGATGCTTCCCATCACATGCCAAGTTCCCAACAGTCATCTACTGCAAAACACACACACACACACACACACACACACACACACACACACACACACACACAGAGTTTGCCTGTTTCCAGTGTGGGTTTCGGGCAGGAAATGACATCTGAACAGCTCTGTTCTTGGTAAATTTCGTAATCTTATACAGGAAAAGCCTCTGTATTTGTGGGGGTTCTGCTCTCGGCTAGTGGCACAGATAATGGAACTGCAAATACTGAGGCTTTGTGGCAATGGGAATTGGGGATTAGGTTCCAAAAGGGCAGGGAAACTGGCTAAAAACAATGAAAAAATACCAAATATCCATGCTCAGCTGGTCCCCTGTGTTCCAGCAATGCCCCCCAAGCAGGGTGGATTTGATTTAAATCACGATTTAAATCACTAGCAGGGTGGATAAAAATCAAAAAAATCCGATTTAAATCAAAAAAATCCGATTTAAATTTAAAAAATCAGATTTTTTTTGATTTAAATCAGATTTTTTTTGATTTAAATTGGATTTTTTTTATTTAAATCAGATTTTTTTTATTTTTATCCACCCTGCTAGTGATTTAAATCGTGATTTAAATAAGTTTGATTTAAATCAAATCCACCCTGCCCCCAAGAGGGGGGGAAATGGCTGAAAATCATGGTTTTTTCCATTTTAAAAAAATTAGCCACAAAATGGGTCCCAATCTCTACTGAACTCAAAAAGGTGGCCAAAAATAACCTCCGAGGTAATTTCTGACCACCCTTAACCCACAGATACATGGGTTTCGCCTCCGTCGACCATTTCCTCTCACGTATACCGAGGTCAGGTGCCTATTTCCTGACAGCAGATATGCGAAACCATGAGTGCTGGACCTGCAATTAACAAGGTCCTCCTGTAGTAAATAAAGTTTGTTTGGTAAGTAAATCTTTCATCAATACTGGCAAATGAACTGAATATACTGAAGCTACTTCAACAAGACACAGCTTGCAAAGGTTCCTTGCTCACTGCAGGACAAAAACTTTCAGGAACTGGTGTGCCAATGAAATCCAATTCTACTTTCCTATTTGTGAGTGATGCTTTGGTGAAGAAAGGAAAATGAAGACATTAATCAATCCAGTAAGACGGAAATACTTCCATACTTCATATGTATGAGTTTCAGCCTTTTATAGTAACTAATAAGAAGTACCTTCAGTTCGATATCTGCATTAATCTACCCATCCTGAGCTTCTTCACACATATTTGATGTGAATATTTTGTTTATATGTATGCATATAGTATATATACTAAATAGAAGTATGCATATAAAAGAGACTCAGGTCTGGACTCTCTAGGAGAGGAGAGCTGGTCTTGTGGTAGCAAGCATGACTTGTCCCCATAGCTAAGCAGGGTCTGCCCTGGTTGCATCTGAATGGGAGACTTGATGTGTGAGCACTGTAAGATATTCCCCTCAGGGGATGGAGCCACTCTGAGAAGAGCAGAAGGTTTCAAGTTCCCTCCCTGGCTTCTCCAAGATAGGGCTGAGAGAGATTCCTGCCTGCAACCTTGGAGAAGCTGCTGCCAGTCTGTGAAGACAATACTGAGCTAGATAGACCAATGGTCTGACTCAGTATAGGGCAGTTTCCTATGTTCCTATGACTCCAGGCCAGAGCTTACATGCTTTACTGCTATACAGTAGAGAGGGGGAAGTTTCTAAAGAGCTTGAAGATAAACAGGTTCCTTTCTCTTTTCCTTCCTTCCAGAAGAAAGGTGAGGGGAGTTTTTTCAGTGCCCATCATCCCCCAATCCTAATAAATATGCTGTTAAATACTAAAGTAGGCCAATTCCCCCGCTCCCCATTTTCCTTTCCCCAAACGGACCCCCTCAACGTTCTGTAGGTTTTGAAAGCTTATAGAGTTCTGTCTGTCCATTTTTTCATTATTTTTTTCAAATTTCATTTTACAAGTTAATATATTTGCCCATACTTAGGGAGTCCCAAACATATAGAAGCCAATATCTTATTTTTGAGTGGCCCTGCTTTGCTTCTAAACAGATAGGTGTTGATTATTTATATACCATTTTTCCAACCAAGTTGTCAAAAGCTCCTAGCCCAAAATAAGACATTATTACAAATGCAGAAAACATTCCTCCCCCAACCCCAATACACTAATTTTCTCTGTTCTGGTAAAGCTAAATCATGCAAAGCAGATGTGGGATGACATCAGTTTGCACAATTTCCCACTCTACTTCATTGGTTGCCGTTTGAAAACCTACAACTAGTATTGGAGAATCTCTAGAGATAATGAACTTTGTTCATATACAGAGTACAGTACCTACTAGGTTTAAGTAACATTTTGAAAAGGTGTGGCCAGACTGCCCACAAAATTTTACAAAGTAACCTACCATTAATGTTATAGTCAACAGGTGTCTACTGCCAAATGCAGCAAAGGGCAGGGAGGAAGGGCTTGATCAGGATCCTGACACAGCTGCCAGCTGGCAGAGTGTGTGCTTTGCTGCTCCTCTCTCTCCCATGGACTGCCTTATTTAACCAAGGCTCCGCCCAGAGGCGCAAGCCGAAGGGTGAGCACAAGCACTCTCTTCCTTGTGGCTTTTAGCCATGTGGCAAACAGCCTCTAGACCTGAAGAGTGGGAGGGATAAACAGGTTCAGTGAACAGCTAGAAGGCTGCAGACCAAGAATACTGACAAGGGCATAAGAACTATCCTGCTGGATCAAGCCCACGGCCCATCTAGTCCAACATCCTGTTTCACATAGTGGCCCACCAGATGCCACTGGGAGCCCACAGGCAGGAGTTGAGGGCAGGCTCTCTCTCCTGCTGTTACTCCCCTGCAACTGGTATACAGAGGCATCCTGCCTCTGAGGCTGGAGGTGGCCCATAGATCTCCAACTAGTAGCCGCTGACAGACCTCTCCTCCATGAAGTTATCCAAATCCCTCTTAAAGCCATCCAGGTTGTTGGCAGTCACATCTTGTGGCAGAGAATTCCACAAGTTGATTATGTGTTGTGTGAAAAAGTACTTCCGTTGTTGGTCCTAAATTTCCTGGCAATCAATTTCATGGGATGATCCCTGGTTCTAGTGTTATGTGAAAGGGAGAATTTCTCTCTATCTACATCTTCCACACCATGCATGAATTTATAGACCTCTAACATGTTTCCCTGCAGTCGTCATTTTTCTAAACTAAAAAGCCCCAGGTGTTGTAGCCTTGCCTCATAAGGAAGGTGCTCTAGGCTCTTGATCATCTTGGTAGTCCTCTTCTGCACCTTTTCCAGTTCTACAATGTCCTTTTTTTAGATGTGGTGACCAGAATTGTACGCAGTACTCCAGGTGTGGCCACACCATAGTTTTGTATAAGGGCATTATAATATTAGCCGTCTTATTTTCAATCCCCTTCCTAAGGATCCATAGCATGGAATTGGCCTTTTTCACAGCTGCCACACATTGAGTCGACACTTTCAATGAGCTGTCTACCACGATCCCAAGATCCCTCTCCTGGTCAGTAACCAACAGCTCAGATCCCATCAGCGTATACTTGAAGTTGGGGTTTTTCCCCCCAATGTGCACCACTTAACATTTGCCAACACTGAACTGCATTTGCCATTTTGTCGCCCACTCACCCAGTTTGGAGAGATCCTTTTGGAGCTGCTCACAATCCATTTTGGATTTCACTACCCGAAAGAGTTTGGTATCATCTGCAAATCTGGCCACCTGACTACTTGCCTCAACTTCTAGATCATCTGTGAATAAATTAAAAAGCACCGATCCCAGTACAGACCCCGGGAGATCCCCACTTATTTCCCTCCATTGTGAAAACTCTCCATTTATACCGACCCTCTGTTTCCTGTTCATGAACCAGTTACCAATCCACACATGTACTTGTCCCCTTATCTCAGGATTGCCAAGTTTCCACAAGAGTCTTTGATAAGGAACTTTGTCAAAAGCATTTAGGAAGTCCAAGTATACTATGTTTACTGGATCACCTTGATCCACACACTTGTTGACACTCTCAATGAACTCCAAAAGGTTTGTGAGGCATGATTTACCTTTGCAGAAACCATGCTGGTTTTCTCCCAGCAAAGGCTGTTCTTCTATGTGCTTTACAATTTTATCCTTGAGAATGCTTTCCATCAATTTGCCTGGAATGGACGTTAAGCTAACTAGGGATGTGCAAAACGTTTCAGGCACAGAACGATCTGTGCCCGAAACAGCGAATTTCAGGTGATTCCGGGCCGAACCGAATCACCCACGAAAAGATCCGAGAAATTTCGGGCACGAGCCGAATCACCCGAATTTCGGGCCTGAAAATTCGGGTGATTCAGACCTCCATTTTTTTGCCTTCTTTCCCCTCCTCCGTTTTGAGCTATGATGATTATTTGAATTTCCCACCTTTTTGCATCCCATTGACTTCAATGCAAAAATGTTGGATGTGACGTCTGCTCGAATTTCGGGTGCCAGGGGCAAAATAGTGGGGTGGGGTGGTAGAACCTAATGGGTGGAGGTTACCACCCCAATTGCAGAGGGATTGGGCAAAGGGCTGATTTTTGGTGAATTTCTGAAGTTTTAGTGTCTTTGGGGCAGATAGGGGCATAACGTGGGATCTGTGCCAAAAGGGTGGGGTGGAGTGGTAGTGCCTAATGGGTGGAGGCTACCACCCCAATTGCAAAGTGATTGGGCAGAGGGCTGATTTTTGCTGAATTTCTGAAGTTTACACATCTTTAAGGTTTTCCCCGTGAAGGGTGTATCGCTTCACGTCGGGGGGAAAGGGGTGTCCTAGAGTGGGGTGGGGTTGGTGGTAGTGCCGGGTTGGGGCAAGGAAGCTAGGATTTGGGCAGAGGGCTGATTTTTGGTTAATTGTTGAAGTTTTCACGTCTTTAAGGTTTTTCCTCATAATAAGTTATAATGGAGCTTTCATCAGCCCCATAAGTGCACTTAGGGGGTGCTGGGGTGTCCCAGAGCGAGTGGTGGTGTAGTGCACATAGGGTGCCAACCACCCCCATGGGTTTCTAACCCATGGGGTACAGGGTTCTGTTGTTTCTGAGGTTTTCTGAGTGTGGATTCTATGATAGCAAATGAGATTTTCAATGAGACACCATGAATCCACTCTAATTTGCTATCATAGAATCCACACTCAGAACACCTCAGAAGCAACAGAACCCTGTACCCCATGGGTTAGAAACCCATGGGGGTGGTTGGCGCCCTATGTGCACTACACCACCACTCTCTCTGGGCCACCCCAGCACCCCCCAAGTGCACTTATGGGGCTGCTGAAAGCTCCATTATAACATATGAGGAAAAACCTTAAAGACGCGTGAACTTCAACAATTCGCCAAAAATCAGCACTCTGCCCAAATCCTTTGAAAATATTCAGGTAGCTTCCTTGCCCCTACCCGGCACTACCACCAACCCCACCTGGCACTAGGACACCCCTTTCCCCCCAACGTGAAGCGATACACCCTTCATGGGGGAAAACCTTAAAGACGTGTAAACTTCAGAAATTCACCAAAAATCAGCCCTTTGCCCAATCCCTCTGCAATTGGGGTAGTAACCTCCACCCATTAGGCACTACCACCCCACCCCACCCTTTTGCCCCAGATCCCACGTTATGGCCCCTATCTGCCCCAAAGACACTAAAACTTCAAAAATTCACCAAAAATCAGCCCTTTGACCAATCCCCCTGAAATTTGGGTGGTAGCCTCCACCCATTGGGCACTACCACCCCACTATTTTGCCCCTGGGACCCGCTTTTTTGCCCCGAATCGATTTGGATTCAGACCCGAATAAATTCGGGTCCGAACCAAATCGGGGGGTGATTCGGGAGGGCCATATTCGGCCACAGAGCAGAATGGGGGTGTTTTGGCTTGGGTCCAAGCTGAAACACCGAAAATCCGAATTGCACACCCCTAAAGCTAACCAGCCCGTAATTTCCCAGTTCAGCCCTGGATCCCTTTTTGAAAACCGGTGTTACATTTGCTGTTTTCCAGTCTTCTAGTACAAAGCCTGATTGTAAGGATAAGCTATATATTTTTGCAAGGTGGTCGGCAATTTCACATTTGAGTTCTTTGAGGACTCTTGGATGGATGCCATCTGGCCCTGGCAATTTCCTAGTCTTCAATTCTTCCAGACAGTTTAGAACATCATCTCTTGTCACTTCTATCTGACTCAGTTCTTTAGCCTCCGTCCCCAAAAAGACTGGTTCAAGAAGCGGTATATGCTCAGCATCCTCTGCCATGAAGACAGATGCAAAGAACTTCTCTGCAACCTCCATATCCTCCTTATTAGTCCCTTTCACTTCCCCATTGTCTAATGGTCCAATTGCCTCCCTGGCAGATTTCCTGCTTCTGATATATTTAAAGAAGTATTTGTTATTCCCCTTGATGCTTTTAGCTAAATGTTCCTCAAACTCTCTTTTTGACTCCCTTATTGTCACCTTGCATTTTTTTTGCCAGAGTTTGTGTTCCTTTCTGTTCTCCTCATTTGGACAGGCCTTCCAATTTCAGAAGCAAATCTCCTTTATGGCTTCCTTGACTTTACCTGTTAGCCATGCTGACATCTTCCTAGACTTAGTTACACCTTTCCTCCTTTTTGGTATACATTCTAACTGGGCTTCTAGTATTGTGATTTTGAGTAAACTCCATGCATTCTGGAGCAAAGTGACTCTCCTGATTTTCCCCCTCAGCTTTCTTTTCACCATACTCCTCATTTTGGAGAAGTTTCCTCTAGGGATGTGCATGGTCCGGAGCAGTCCGGACCGGCACCGAAGGGGGGGCCTTACTTTTAGGGCGGGGAGGGCTTACTTACCCCTCCCGCCTCTTTGCCCTCTCCAGCACCTGTATTTAATAGACTAACGGGGCGCTGGAAACCAGCCGCTGCCGCGAGCAGATTTCTCCGAAAACTACCCATACCCCTGCCGCCGCCGTAGCCCGCCAGCCAGCCCGCCCTTCCTCCCTCCCTCCCAGCTGCCCGCCCGCCCGAGTCCTCACCGGAATGCTTTGTTAAAAAACGAGAGGAGCTCCCGGACAGAGCTCCTCTCGTTACGAAGGCCTGCTGCAGAATGAAGGCGCTTTGCGTGCGCGCACATGCACGCGCCACAAAGGACGCCGATCGCCGGAGGCCCGGTCTACCCGGCCGGGAAAAGGTTTCCAGCACCCCGTTAGTCTATTAAATACGGGCGCTGGAGGGGGCAAAGAGGCGGGAGGGGTAAGCAAGCCCTCCTGCCCTTAAAGCAATACCCCTCACCCAGACCCGAACCAGCAAGCACCGAACCGGTCCGGCAGTTCGGCCATTCTTTAGAATGGCCGCCGGACCGGTTCGGACTCACCCCTAGTTTCCTCTTCTGAAATTCAAAATATCTGTGTTAGACATCCTTGGTGATTCTCTCCCCGCATGTATGCTGAATTTGATTATACTATGGTCACTGTTCCCTAAGGGGTCAATGACAATGACATCATGCACCAGGTCCTGGGTGCCACTCAAGATTAAGTCCAAGGTCACCTTCTCTCTGGTTGGTTCCAAGACCAACTGTTCTAGAGCACAGTCATTCAGTGTATCTAGAAATCTGACCTCTTTGTTTTTACCTGACTGAATTTACCCTGTCTATATGTGGGTAATTGAAGTCACCCATTATTACTGACCTGCTTCTCCTTGACGCCTCCTTGATTTCCTCCTGCAACTTCCAGTCACTATCAGTGTTTTGATCCGGAGGGAGATAGCACATCCCCAGTAACACATTTTCTTTCAGGCCTTCTATTGTCACCCACAGGGTTTCTGTGGATGACTCCAGTCCTCCTAGGTTTTCTACCTTGTTAGATTCTATCCTTTCCTTAACATACATTGCTACTACACCTCCAAGGCACCCTTCCCTGTCCTTTCTACAGAGTTTATATCCAGGGATAACAGTGTTCCACTAGTTCTCACTGTTCCACCATGTTTCTGTTATGGCCACTATATCTATTTCTGTGTTAGCAACAAGCACTACCACTTGCCCATCTTTGCTTGAAGGCTGCTGGCACTGGCAAACAAGCACCTATGCGATGAATCTCTTACCTGGTTTATGCTATATTTCTTTTGACTCTGATCTCTTTGACCAGCTAGCACAGCCTCCTGTCTGCTCTTTATATGGTTCTGCTCTGCCCACTTATCTAAATCTTTTATACCCTCACACCTTGCGGGATGGCATTTGCAGAACTGGATACTGCCCAGCTCCTGTAGCCTATTCCCCAGGCATCATTTTAAAAGCTGCACTGTGACCTTTTTTATTTTAAGCAACAGCAGTCTGGTTCCATCTTGGTTCAAGTGCAGCCCGTCCCTTTTGAACAGGCTTTGCTTACCCCAAAATGTATCCAAGTGCCTGCTTAGAACAGTACTTTCCATACCTGCTTGGGATTTAGAGGCTGCATAGAACATGCCAGAATAGCTCATTAGCCCTGCACCAGGAAAACTAGAACTCCTGATACTGTTTGTGGCCAGTGGCAACCACCAGAAGGGCTGGTGTGGTGGGGTATATCTAGGACATTGCCTTTAGTAGGAGGGAGATCATTTATGTTTTGTAATTAAGGTGTTGCTCTTTGCAATGTGTGTCAGGATGTGTGTGTTAATTTGCAGGAGGCCCTTCCAATTGAGGTGGTCCTGGGAATAGGGTGATATGGCAGTGAGAGTAGGATATGCCAGGTGAAGGGAAGGAATGCTGGCTATGTCAAAGTCATTGCATCCTCCAGTCCTTCCATCTAAGCAGACCCCAGTAACTCTCCTAGCAGCCCACCTTGCCTGAAGCTGGAGCTATCGAATGCCAGAGACCACTGTCACCCTAGAGGTTATCTTGGATAAATATAACAACCTGGTGTGCATTACAGAGATCTGGTTCTAAGGTGGAGGGGGAAGATGATCTTCTAACCATGTCCACCAGGTTTCCAGGTGCAGCATCAGCAAAGGTAGGGTGGGCAGGGAGGTGGAGTTGCCCTGGTTCATCCCTCTCACCAGATGCACTGTCCACCATTTTAACCAGTTTGAGTGCCTGTCTGCAGCGTTTGGATCGCAAAACAAAGTTGGGATTCTGTTAGTATACTGCCCACGCCACTGTCTAACAGTCTCCCTGCACAAACTGCTTGAGGTGGTCTTGGATGTGGCACTGAGGTCTCTGGGGCTGTTAGTATTGGGGGATTTTAATGTGCAG
The DNA here is from genome assembly GCF_027244095.1 of Hemicordylus capensis. Lineage (NCBI taxonomy): Eukaryota > Metazoa > Chordata > Lepidosauria > Squamata > Cordylidae > Hemicordylus > Hemicordylus capensis. Next base: position 120,726,632 of record NC_069660.1, on the reverse strand, counting down.
ACTGAGGCTGTGTTGTCTGGTGCAGTATGGGACTTTGTGTCCTCCAGGACAACCATGGGCTTGTCTCAACTGATTTCTTGTCCCACACATATGTGGCAGATCAGTCTTGGTCTTTGGGTTATCGATGGGCAGTCATGCTCTGTTCATAGCCCAGGAGACCTTAACACCATTGTCATGGATGGAACACTATCTGATTAAGATTGGACTGAGGGTGGATCCAATACACCTCTCCAGGGCTGGGAGACTCCACCCTTGGTGTCTTATGGATCCTAGTGGATTCCCAACACCTCAGGGGGATTTTCCTGCTGAGAGAGTGGATGATCCTGCCAACACCCTGGTCTCTGGTATGAGGAGATGGGTTGGGTAAGTGACACTGTGACAACTGAGTGTGCTCTCCCAAGTTCAAGCAACCTCCTGGTATACAAGTGAGTTGTGGAAAAAGAAGTGGGCTGGTAGACTGCCTGAACATCACTGGTGGAAAACCCAGAATGAATGTGACCAAACACAGGCTAGAGCCCATGTAAGGACCTCTTTTTGCATCCAATGTCACTCAGCAGAGCTTTTTCAAGTGGTTTTGGGCCTCCCACACAAGGGCCACAAAGACCATAAAATGGAACCCTCGGCAGCCCGGTGTGATAAATTTGCATTATATTTTGTGGATAAATTCGCTCATATCCATTTTGACTTGGATGCTAAGGTTTTGCTGAACCAGAAGTCATCAATACATCATCTGGTTTTCTTAGACTGGATAGTTTCCAGATGGTCTTGACTGAGGAGGTGGACAAGCTGTTTGGAAGCTTGAGGCTTATCACATGCATACTCAAACCTTTCCTTTCATGGGTGGTGAAGGCTGCTAGGGAGGGATTGGATCCATGGGTATTGGGGTGAAGAATCACTCCCTGAACCAGGGGGTGGTGCCCCCCCCTGCTCAGCTGAAATAGGCAGTCAATAAGCTCCTCTTAAAATCATAACCTCCCTAAATGCCTGCCTGGAGTCAGTGATGGGCTGGATGAGGGATAACAAACTGAGACTGAATCCAGCTAAGACAGAGGTACTCATTGTCCAGGTTCGGAACAGATGATTTTGATCTGCCTGTTCTGGATGGGGTCACACTTCCCCAGAAGGAACAGGTACGCAGTCTAGGGGTGCTTCTGGATCCGAGCCTCTCCCTGGTGTCCCAGGTTGAGGCAGTGGCCAGAAGTGCCTTCTATCAGCTTCGGCTGATACACCAGCTGCGTCCATTTCTTGAGATGAATGACCTCAAAACAGTGGTACATCTGCTGGTAACCTCCAGACTGAATTACTGTAATGTGCTCTATGTGGGGCTGTCCTTGTACGTAGTCCAGAAACTACAGCTGGTCCAGAATGCGGCAGCCAGGCTGGTCTCTGGGTCATCTCAGAGAGACCATATAACTCCTGTATTGAAGGAGCTACACTGGCTGCCAATATGTTTCCGGGCAAAATACAAGGTGCTGGTTATAACCTATAAAGCCCTAAACAGTTTGGGCCCTGGGTATGTAAGAGAACCCCTTCTTCTGCATGAACCCCACCGCCCACTGAGATCTGCTGGAGAGGTCCGTCTGCAGCTGCCATCGGCTCGTCTGGTGGCCACTCAGGGACGGGCCGTCTCCATTGCTGCCCTGAGGCTTTGGAATGCACTCCCTAGTGAAATAAGAGCCTCCCCATCTCTAACAGCTTTTAAAAAGTCTTTAAAAACACATTTCTTCACCCAGGCTTTTAATTAATGTTGTTTTAATGCTGTTTTAAAATATTATTTTAAAATTTTAAAATTGTTGTAATGTGTGTCCCCCCCCCCCATTTTTGTCTTAACGAATGTTTTATTTTGTTTTTATTCTGTTGTAAACCGCCCAGAGACGTAAGTTTTGGGCGGTATAAAAATGTTTTAATAAAATAAATAAAATAAAGCCTTCATTGGACCCAGATGATTTAAATAGCTTTCGACCTTTTGAAGAACATGGGGGTGTCTCAGTTCCAGGCAGTTCTGGATGAATTCAACTACTTAGATCAGGCATCCCCAAACTGTGGCCCTCCAGATGTTGCTGAACTACAACTTCCAGCATACCCAGCCACAAAAAATTGTGTCTAGGGATGCTGGGAGTTGTAGTTCAGCAACATCTGGAGGGCCGCAGTTTGGGGATGCCTGACTTAGATCCTTTCCATCTGGCTTCTGGCCTGGACACGGGATGGAAACTGCCTTGGTTGCCCTGGTGGATGACCTACGCCAGGAGATAGAGTGAGTATGACTGATTCACCTTGATCATGGTATCCTTCTGGGTCATTTCTCTGGGTTGGGATTTAGGCGCACAGATACATGGTGGCTCTGATCCTATCTGGAGAATTTTGCTCACAAGGTGGTACTTGGGATGACTGCTCCAGCCCTTGGCCTATGCGATGCCACAAAGATCCAATTTGTCCCCTATGCAGTTTAACATCTACATGAGAAACCACTGGGAGAGATAATCTGTGAGTATTGACTGTGATGTCACCAAAGTGAGGATGACACCCCGCTCTACTTAAGAGTTAATTCAGCAGATACCATGGAGGCATTGGATGTTCTGAACTGGGGGACGGAGGATGTTCTGTGCTGGATGAGGGCAAACAAGTTGAAACGTAATCCATATAAGACAGAAGTGCTCTGGGTTTGCAAAACTGATTATTCAAGTAGTGAGGTAAATCTGGTCTTGGATGGCATCACACGCCCACTGAAAGACAATGTATGCAGCTTGTGAGGTACTTCTAAACCTCGCACAGGTCATGACGGTGTGCACAAGTACTTTTTACCAGCTATGGTTGGCACACCAGCTGCGGCCCTACTTGGAAAAGTTACATTGACCTCAGTCCCTCATGCTCTGCGAATATCCAGATTGGACTACTATAACACAGTCTAGATGAGGATGCCTTTGAAGATGGTTCGGAAGCTTCAGCTGTTCGAGAATGCTGTATTGTGGCCACAAGTGGCTTAATAAGCCTAACACTCATCCTGCAGAAGCTTTACTGGTTACCAGTCTACTTCAAGGTACTGGTCTTGACCTTTAAGAGTGTACATGGCTTAGGGCCAGGGTACCTGTCAGACTGCATTTTGCCCATATGAACCTGCCAGGGCCTTCACTTTGGTGTCTCAGAACCTGCTCATAGCCTCATGACTAACCAAGATCCAACTGGCCTTTTTGATTGTGGCCCCTCTGTTTTGGAAACCCTCCCAGAAGAGTTTCACCTGGCTCCTTCCCTCAGTGTTTTTAAAATACGATACGACAAATCTTTATTGTCATTGTCCTGTACAGAACAACGAGATTGAAAGAATCTACAACAACCCCTACAGGACCTAACAAAAAATAGCTAAATATATCCCAATATACTACCCCCCCCCCCCATATACCCATTACTCTAAAAAACCCTAAAAAGCAACACTAAAAAACCCACTGTTTTTAAAATACAGTTAAAGACATCTTTTTAGAGCAGCTTTTTAATGTTTTAGAGACTGCCAATATCTGGTAGGTTTTTTAGTTTTTAGCTTCTTAGTTTTAGTTATTGTATTTTCTGGTAGAAAGGCTGCACTGGCATAAAGGCTGCACCGGCATAAAGGCTGCACCATTGAAAAACAGCTGAATTTTTAAAAAATCACATCAGAAATGCTGCATGAACATAAAGGCCACAGCTAAAGCACCTTGGGGGGGAGGGAGAGCAAGAAGCCAAAATGCCCCCATGTGGAGCGCAAACGGTACTCCACGGGAAATAGAAAGGGGGAAACATGAAAACCCAGGGCCAGGAAGGTCCAAATACGCTGTTGCTGCTCCTCTTCTGCTGCCTCTGTTTCTTCCAGGCCTTCTCAACCATGTGGAGCCTATTGTTGGTCCTGCTGAGCTACAGCCGCACCTCCTTTCCTTGCCCCTTAATTCTGGCATAAAGGCCACATCTGCATAAAGGCTATAGGTGCCTTAAAGTAACTTTTAAATACTTATGTGCCACAGCCTTTCTACCAGAAAATATGGTATGTACTTTATACTGTATCATTTTATTAATGCTGTAGCTGCCCCAAGCAGCAGTGTTCAGATGGGCAAGATATAAACATGTTAAACAAAATGTTTAGTAAAGTGTAAAGTATGTTGTCAAGTCTATTTCGACTCCTGGTGCTCACAGAGCACAATGGTTTTCTTTGGGAGAATACAGGAGAGGTTTACCATTGCCTCTTCCCGCGCAGTATGAGATGATGTCTTTCAGCATCTTCCTATAACGCTGCTGCCCGATATAGGTGTTTCCAATAGTCTGGGAAACATACCAGTGGGTATTCGAACTAGCAACCTTCTGCTTGTTAGTCAAGCATTTCCCTGCTGCACCACTTAAGGTGGTACAGGGAAGTTTAGTACTGTAATTCAAAACATGTAAGTCACTGCAGAGAGAATTTCCCTATCCCCACAAGTTGCTGCCAATGAAGTTGAGTAAGAAAGTGTGCAACTTAATGTCATTGCTTCATGTGCGCTGCATTACTAAACTTTAAAGTTGTGCTGTCGAGTCGGTGTCGACTCCTGGCAACCACAGAGCCATGTGGTTTTCTTTTGGTAGAATACAGGAGGGGTTTACCATTGCCATTTCATAGGAACATAGGAAACTGCCATATACTGAGTCAGACCATTGGTCTATCTAGCTCAGTATTGTCATCACAGACTGGCCGAGGCTTCTCCAAGTTTGCAGGCAGGAAACTCTCTCAGCCCTATCTTGGAGAAGCCAGGGAAGGAACTTGAAACCTTCTGCTCTTCCCAGAGCGGCTTCATCCCCTGAGGGGAAGATCTTGCAGTGCTCACACATCAAGTCTCCCATTCAGATGCAACCAGGGAAGACCCTGCTTAGCTATGGTAACAAGTCATGCCTGCTACCACAAGACCAGCTCTCCTCCCCTTTCCCATACAGTATGAAATGATACCTTCCAGCATCTTCCTAGATCACTGCTACCCAATATAGGTGTTTCCCATAGTCTGGGAAAACATACCAGCAGGGATTCAAACCAGCAACCTCTTGCTCCCTAGGTAATTTACTTCCCCACTGCGCCATTAGACGGCTACTAAACGTCACCAGAGGGGGGGGAAATAGTTTTTAAGGGCCACTGCTTTCATCATCAGCTGTAATGTAAAACTTCAGCCTAAGGATAAAAAGGAAACTTAGTTAACATCAGAGTTTTAAGAGCCAAGGTAACTGCATATTAATTTTTTCTCAACTGTCTGCACAGTAAGCACTATTTGCTGTGCTAATCTTTATTTTCCCTAAATGGCATACATGAACATGATTCACTTTTAAAGTAGTGAATCATTTATCACCCTAATTCTTTCAGTAACAAAACGTGACAGGCTTTATTCAGAGACTTATTTCTGAAACACTATGCAATTGCCTAATGTAGAGTTCGTGTTACACTTTCTTGACTTCAGACAACCACAGCCAGTCTTTGAAACGTGGTAGCAATCTGAAAAAGTGATTTCTAATTTGACAACCTGTTACTGAATAAGGTTTATTCTTTATCTAAGTCATAGCTACTAGTCACAATCTACTACTCTAACTACAGTAGGGGAAATGTTCTAAGGCCCAGTATATTACAGATTAAACATTTTTAAAAGACCTAATGATGAGTGGCCAGGCTACCATCTAGTTGTGGGGTCACCTAACTCCCCAGTGTGCTGCCAAGGGGAGCCAATATGGCACCATCTCAAGGCATGGATAAAGTTGCATCTATGTGCAGAAGCCACTTGACACTAGCCTAAGTTTCAGGACCTAATCCAGTCTCGAAGCCTTCCCATCTAACCACCAGCATGACCACCAATCCCACATTTCTGTACATAGGAACATAGGAAGCTGCCATATACTGAGTCAGACTATTGGTCCATCTAGCTCAGTATTGTCTTCACAGACTGGCAGTGGCTTCTCCAAGGTTACAGGCAGGAATCTCTCTCAGCCCTATCTTGGAGAAGCCAGGGAGGGAACTTGAAACCTTCTGCTCTTCCCAGAGCGGCTCCATCCACTGAGGGGACTATCTGACAGTGCTCACACTTCTAGTCTCCTATTCATGTGCAACCAGGGTGGACCCTGCTTAGCTAAGGGGACCAGTCATGCTTGCTACAACCATTCCAGTACTCGGCTTCCAGACAAAGCCAATTACCATCCATGCTGAGAAGAAGTCAAGTGTGCACTGTGCAGAAGTGAATTAGTGGGCAAAGCCAAAACTGTTTCCCCAATTCAAAATATGGCCTCTTCATTGCCAGCCAAGGCACTACTTACCTGCAAAGAGTAGTTTAATTAAACCCCATGCTTTCCTTCATGGGCTACTGGTACAAGGTGGGATGATCATTGCTTTTACTGGATCTGAACAGCCTAGGTTGCAGAAGAAAGGAATACATTTGTGCTACTAGAACTTAGAGCGGTGGTTCCCAATCTGGGTTCTTCCAGATGTTGATGAACTACAAATCCCAGCATCTCCAGCCACAATAAATTGTAGCTGGGAATGATGGGAGTTGTAGTTCAGCAACATCTGGAAGAACCCAGGTTGAGAACCACTGACTTAGAGGCTCAGTTTAAAGCAAGCATCAGTAGGCAGAGTTAAGGAAATACAAGCAGGAGGCCAGCAATCACAACAGTGATCCTTGTTTGCATATCTGGAGGGTGGAGATGAAGTATAAATCTAGTTTAGTCCCTTAGTCAATCAGCTGAATACTTGCCTGGGAGACAGGGACACTGAACACATTTCATTTCAAACCCTAAAACTGCTGAACTACTATGTCAATATTCAATGTCAACCTTAACACTAAGCTTTAAAATCCTTGTATTTTCTCCCTTAGCCACTCAAGCCATCCCTGTCCAGAAATTACATTTGCATGCTTATCTGCATAAAGTCTCAGCAAGAGATTAATTTCATGCGTATAGACATAGCCATAGCCATCTGGTTTTGTAGAGAGTTACAATTTGAGTGTTTTCTTTTAAGAGTTAAACTACTTCATTTTCTACCTAACGTGTCTCGATTAAAGGATACTACACATTTTATCTGTTTCAATTTTACTTTATTAACTGAAGATCTGAGAACTATTATAGCCTGCTGATAGACAAAAACTAGGACTGCACTGAATATTAACTAGCATTCCGGCATGAAAAGCGAGGCTTTTAGAAATGTAAAACTTTACAGCAGAAAAATAAAGTATGGGCATTTTTTTCCTGGAAGAATTGCCATTTTGGAATTTCCCCCTGAAAAATAGTTTTCTACCCCACATCTTTGCACGTCAGATTCAGCCAGCTTCTCCAGCTTTTAATCCTGGAATCAGAGAAGTTATAGCCCTATTATGAAATCACCCTTCTTCTAGGGCAAGTAGTAAGTGCCCCAAGACGAGCACCAAAGGAATAGACCACCACATTTGTGGTTCTCTAGACCAGGGTTTCTCAACGTGTGGGTCCCCAGATGTTATTGGACTTCAATTCCCATAATCCCCGGCCCCAGTGGTCTTTGGTTGGGAATTATGGGAGTTGAAGTCCAATTACATCTGGGGACCCACACGTTGAGAATCCCTGCTCTAGACCAAATGCTTAAAAGCTGTTCAGTCTAGAATAGCACTAAACTAGCTATACATGCAGTTGAGTCCTTAAATATAAACATGCTGCTTTTCAATGACACCATTATCAAGGTGGTTTATAACTACAAGGGAAAGAACTGAATAGCAAGGAAAGGTGGTTAAGTAGATTTAAGTCAGCCACCTAATGGCAAAGTGGGGAAATGACTTAACTACCAAGCCAGAGGTTGCTAGTTTGAATCCCCACTGGTATGTTTCTCAAACTATAGGAAATATTTATATTGGACAGCATCGATATGGAAGATGCTGAAAGGCATAATCTCATACTGCAATGGTAAACCCCTCCTGTATTCAAATCCCCATTCAGCCACGAGACTTGCTGGGTGACTCGGGGCCAGTCACTTCTCTCTCAGGCTAGCATACTTCACAGGGTTGTTGTGAGGAGAAACTCAAGTATGTAGTACACCGCTCTGGGCTCCTTGGAGGAAGAGCGGGATATAAATGTAATAACAACAACAACCCCCAGTGAGGCACTACCTTGGCGTGGTTGTGGGGCTTGTGTGCTCTGAGGAAGGTGAGAGCTATGCCAGAGATGCAACCATACTGGACAGGTCTCACCAGAGGAGCCAGACAAAGAGTGCCTCTCCCATCAACAATATGGTGAGATGTAACTTTAATAAATCTATACCGGATTGGTCATTGCCCGGGTCAACAAGGACCGCGCCAGGTGCTGGAGGCCCTGGACATCTGGTGGCAAGTGGGCAACAGGACTCAGGATCTTCAGCTGAGCAACCAGGGCTGAAGACAGCAAAGTTACTTGAAGAAACGTCGCTTAACCGAAAAAAATATACGAGATGTCAATGCTGCACTTGCAGAAATAACAACCAATAATTTGCAAGAAACAAACCAACTAATGTACAGTGCAGCAACAACAACACCACAAGAACTCGGATATAAGATCAATTGATCTGTAAAAAAAGAAAGTAGTACATCACCTAAATGGAAGATTAGATTAGAAAATAAAATCTCCAGGCTTAGATCAGATGCTAGTAAATTGAAAGATATGAAAGACAAGAAGCTGAAGAATGAAAACACCAAACAGTATCTGATCCAAAAATACCACCTAGATTCAAGGAAAATTAGAGAAGTCCTGGAAATAATAAAGCAGCAAATAACAGCAGTGTCAAAGAAAATTAGCAGATATGAAGCCAGAACTACACAACACAGGCAGAATCTCCAATTCTAGTCGAATCAGAGATGTTTCTACCAAAGCATAGAAGGAGAAACTGCAAGAAACCTAGAAACACCAAATAAAGAAGAAACAGTGCAATTCTGGGGGAAATTATGGGACAATCCGATAGATTATAATAAAAAAGCAGGCTGGTTGAAAGAGGTCAAAAAATGTAACCAACAAATGCAAGATCTAATAAGAACACCAGAATTAATAAGCGAAAGAGCAAAGAAAATTAAAAATTGGACTGCTCCAGGCGACAATGAACTGCATGGCTTTTGGCTTAAACACCTAACAAGCCTTCATAAACAACTATCAAAACAGTTCAATCACATTTTGCAAGAAGGTGATATTGAACAATGGCTAACAACTGGGAAAACTCATCTCATCATGAAAGACTCAGCAAAAGGTGCAGTTCCAAGTAATTATAAACCCATAACCTGCCTGCCAACCATGTTCAAATTATTAACTGGAATAATAGCAGATGAAGTGATGCAACACTTATTAACTAACAAACAGCTTCCAGTTGAACAGAAAGGAAATTGCCCGAACACCAGAGGCACAAAAGACCAGCTGCTGATTGACAAAATGATTTTAGAAAATTGCAAGAGAAGAAAAACCAATCTAAGTGTTGCATGGATTGACTACAAGAAAGCCTTCGATTCATTGCCTCACACATGGATACTAAAATGTTTAGAAACAACTGGTGTCAGCAAAAACATTCAGATATTTATAAAAAAGCAATGAGCATGTGGAGTTGAGATTTTTCTCTTCCACATGCACGTGGGAGATTAGGGTAGGAAAGAAAGAAGAAGACCTCATCGTTCTGAAAAAGAGGAAGGAGCACAGTGAATGGATCCCAGCAGATAAGTGTATTACTGTTTTATTCAAGAAGGGACAGGACAGTAAATCTTCAACAGGTACACTCTTGCTGTACCTTATTGGGATGTGCACAGAACTGCGGCAGGGAGGCTCAAAGGTGACGAGGGGGGAAGGGTGCACTTACCTCCCACCGCTTTCTCCCCACCGGCATCTGTTTCAAAGCCAAGTCATTTCCGATCATATCCGGAAGATGAGGGCAACGGGGCGACAGGGAGGTACACTGCTGCCCCAATGGGCTTTGAAACAAATTGATGCCGGTGGGGGCAAAGCAGTGGGAGGGGTAGGTGCACCCTCCCCTGCTCTTAAAGACCCCTGCCACCTTCAAACTGGCAGAACCATCGGTTCTTCTAACTGGTTCGGAGGCCCATAAAGGACCTCAAAACCGGTTCTGTGCACATCCCTAGTACCTTAACTCAAATGCCATATGCCTGCCTCTCCAACTTAGGCCCTTATACTGAGTTTCAGAAAGTATGACAGTTCCCATGAATCCCAATAGGTTTTTCACAAGTCCATCTTTAGAATTTGAAAAAAGTCAGAATATTTCTGAAGAAACCCAGGTGCATTACTACTTCTGACATGCCAACACTTTAAAGGTTTGCATGCAGCTTAGAAAGATCACCAGAGTTGCCAGCAAATCCACAAAGAAAAGGAGACACAAAATACATCTTTCGGTTGAAGTTTCATAGACACACAAAATCAAAGAATACATTTCCTTGCATAACCCTCCAACTTTACTAGGGTCAAACAATCTCAAAAATGTGGGATATAAAGATTCCTTTCAAGCTCAAAAAGGAAACCCCTCAACAAGTTTTCACTTCAAATAGTTTACAGTATTAATCTCTGAACAGGTGATTACATAGGTATATGTAACTGTGTATAGTTGCAACATGTTTAGAGTTCTTGCCCTTTAAGTGCTGAAATATTACTTCTCTAATGGCTAGAGTGCTCCTGAGGGGGGGGGGGAAACTGACTTTTTGTTCAAATCATCAATAATCAAGAAAATGTTATGATTTTGCATTATCTATACCAACATCTGAGGTGACTTCTCACTTACAGTCAAGGCAAATATTTCTCATAGGCAATTTATGCAAGCATACCACAGAAGACAAGAGTCACATGCAAGGATGTGCTGACTAGCTGCCAACAAAAGATTAGCTAGTATCAGTATCATCATCACCAATTTTATTACAGTCATTGGCCAGCAAAAATAGAAACAATAAACATAGATTAGCTAGTAAAATACACTGTACTCTCAACAACAAGGGATAATTTACACTTTCACTGTTGGAAGTAATTTCTCAGAACGAACAAAAATAGGAACAGAGGAAGCTACCTTATACCGAGTTAGACTCTAGGTCCATCTAAGTCAGTATCGTCTACACCAGTGTTTCTCAACCACCAGTCCACGGACCGGTGCCGGTCCGTGAGTCATCACTAATAAAAATCACCCCCCAAAAAACAATTTTGGGCTGGCGGAGGTCACCAGGAGCTCTCCAAAGCTCATTTCCAGGCAGTCCTTGCTGATGGATAACATTCATTTCATTTCCTAGAAATGAACATTATCCAACAGAGGGGGCTGCCTGGAAATGAGCTCCGGAGAACTGTCCAAAATTGTTTTTGGGAGGTGCCTGGGGTTGGGGACCCCCTTACTAACTGCTGATCCAGAAAACTGTGCATAAATAATGTACCGGTCCATGACTCCAAAAACGCTGAGAAACACTGGTCTACACTGACTGGTAACTGCTCTCCAAGGTTTCAGACGGCAGTCTCTTGCAACCCTACCTGGAGATGCCTGGGATTCAACCTGGGACCTTCTGCCTGCAAAGCAGGTGCTCTGCCATGGAGCTGCGGGCCCACCCCGTAAAACAAATAGTATTTTACCAGAGGTCTGTGTATGTTTTCTTCCTTCAGATTAGCTGTGAAACTGAAACTATTCTGAAGTCTCATTTAAATAATTTATGAATATATAAATTTGGGGCCTAATGCCATCCAAATGTTACGGTGATGAGGTCAGAGATTTAAACTCTAGAGAAAACCGAGCTGACCACCAGCTAACTTGGTAGACTCAAAACTACTACATGACATAGAGGAAATACATCTCAGAGCAGATCAAGCTAGCCTTTACTGATAAGGTTAACCACATGTTAGAGAATCTCCTTACATTGCCATAGTGTACATTCATTACATTAAAAACCAGGTATTAAGTAGAAATCAATGTACCAAATTCATTTGTATCTATTCTTTTAATTTCCCAACCCCCTCAACAAAGCTTGCAGGAAATATACACCAAGTTAAAGGATATGGTATGTATATGTACTGAATAAATTTTAAAATAATTGTGGTGTTCAACTTCCAGTCTTCCTTGATGGTGTTCAAAGAAATTTAGAAATTTCAAGACTCGAAAGCATAAGACTGAGTTATTTCTTACAGTAACATTTTTGCCACTAAGTTACCAAGGCAGAGATTTTCAGATATAACCTCAACAGCCAATACAGGAATGTTTTCTAGACCTTGTAACGTCATATCCCAAAGGTGGTGAAAATCACACTCATAACTGATTAAATATAAACTAATGTAGAAAAGACACAGTCTTGATCTGATAACACCATGCTGTTGCATTTGATTTACATACAAATGTTACATAAATACACACACAGCTACATACAAATGTGAAGTATCAAGCTATCTGTGAAATCTCAACTTATTTTCATTATATTTAAACTACTGTTTTGACATTCTAAATCATACATAACTGAAAATAATTTTCATTCAATTCAGCTTCAACTTTTGTAAAGTTCCTAATCTTGATTTAGAAGAAAACATCTCTTGGGTTGGATCCCAAGAACCACAAATCTTTTCTCATAATGAGGTTTTCCTGCTCACTTGTTTCTGCTAAAGAACCCTGTGTTTAAGAAGGGGGACCCCCTGGAATGTATTCAACGCAGCACAATGGGAGTGGAGGAAGAAATGTTGGCCTTACTGTGAAAGGTTCTTTTTCACAGCTGAGGAGCTCATCCTCCATTGTATGGGTTGTGCACTGAGCAAGCTCCGAAGACAGGACCAAAATAAAACTGCAGGCATGGCTAGCTTCCTGCCTGGAAGGCGCCAAACCCCAGTTCTGGGACTGTAGTGCTCATAATACAGGATACAAAGAGAAAACAAGTGAAAGACGGTCTGTGTGTGAAGGCATCAGAAGCGTATGGAAGGCTGGGTGGCCAGGTGGCCAGGGGGTGGTCAGGGCATCTGTAGCCTCCACCCGTGGTTTGAAGAAGCAGGAGAAGAACTGTGGTGGGAGGTGGTTATGTGTCGATGCGAACAGGTCTACTACTGGCTCCCCAAAATGGTGTATGATTTGGGAGAATGTCTCCAGGTGGAGGGACCATTCTGCCGGGTCTATCATTTGACGGCTGAGCCAATCGACCTGTGTGTTGGCAATTCCCTATAGGTGTTCTGCAAAATTGACATGAGGTACTGTTCCGCACACTGGAATATCTGGGTGGACTCCGCCATGAGGGCCCAGGACCTGGGGCCATCCTGACGACTGATGTGGCACTTCATTGCAATGTTGTCTGTATGGACCAGAATGTTGGTGAGCCGGATATTGGGAAGAAAGTGAAGGATGGCTAGATGGACAGCACAAAACTCTAGCCAGTTTATGTTGCATTGTTTGCAGGGACTCCACGTGCCCTGTGTGAACTGACTGTTGCAACAGGCTCGCCATCCCAGCAGACTTGCATCTGTGGTGAGGACTATCTGCTCTGGGACTTTCAGGGTAAGGCCCCAGGACATGGCTAAAGATACCTACCACTGAAGAGATTGTTGGACGGACAGTGATAGGTGAACCTTCTTGTGAGAGAAAGCCATTATGTCTTCCTGGAAGGGCAGGAGCAGCCACTGGAGGATGTGGGAGTGCCACCTGGCCCAAGGTGTGCATTCTATGCATACAATCATGGACCCCAGAAGTTGTACCAGGAAAGACAAGTCCACTGACGTGCTGTGGAAAGATTAAAGACGTGATTAAAGAAAGACGTGAGAGGAAATATTAGAAGCTCCAGCTTTTGGCATCTTTCCACTTGAATACACACAGTTGCTTGGGCAATATTGAACACTGGGCTTCAGATATTGAAGCGTCTGAGATGGAATTACATTACTTTTCTATCTGTTTATCAAAAAGCCGTGTAACTCAAGAGACTGAAGCATACAATGGACCACTTGTTGAACTAGATGGAGGAACAGGGCTTTCATTAAAACATCGTCCAATTATAGGTAAATGTGAACTCGGCTCATCCTGAGGTGTGCCACCACTACTTTCATGAAAACCCTCAGGGCTGAGAAGCCGAAGGGGAGGGCCCTGTATCGGTAATGGAGGCTGTTGTAGCAGAATCAGTTAGCGGTGGTGGTCTGGGAGAATCAGGATGTGCAGGTATGCCTTGTCTAGGTTAATGGATGCCAGGAAGTCTCATGGAGCAATGGCTTTCTTGATGGTCCGAAGAGACTCCATACAGAATTTCCATTTGCGAATGAAGTGGTTGAGGCGTTTGAGATCTAGAACAGCTCTCCAGGATCCATCCTTCTTTGGCACTAATAGAGAATAAACGCCTCCCCATAACTCGTTCAAGGGCACGGGTTTGATGACCTGGATCTGAATCAGATAAAGGATGGCCTGCTTCATCCTCAGGTGTTTGGTCAGATCCTTGGATCTGGGAGACACAAAGTGATGATCGGGGGTGAGGGAGAGATGAGATGAAATCCAGGGCATGGCCATGGGCGATGGTTGACAACACCCATCAGTCCTGGGTGGTGGCCTCCCATTGGTGAAAAATGTGGAGAAGCCTGCCCCCTACTGGTAGTAGGAATCATTGTTTCCAGGCTGACTGGTTGGATGGCGGGGGGAGGAGGATGTCAGGAAGATCATCCCCTGAAATTGCCTCCTTCATGGTGTTGCCACTGGTTTCACCAGGTGGGTCTGTAGGCAGCGCCATGATTGTCTCTGGCAGGGGCAAACTGCTATCTGGATAAGTTCCTGTACGGGTGAAAGGACTGTAAAAATGAAAGGTTTTACAAAAATTCCTGCGTGAGGATAGGAGCGCCTTCTTTTTATCCTTTGTTTCAATAAAGATCGGGTCAAGGTCCTCTCCAAAAAGGTGCTCACCCTTGAAGGGTGTGGCAGACAAGTTAATTCTGGATCTAGCATCCAAATTCAGTGTTTTAGCCTTAGAGACCTTCGCACTGCTACCCCCAAGGCCACAGCCCTGGCTGCGAGCTGGATGCAGTCCAGAATGGAGTCTGCCATAAGGATGGAAACTTTGGTCAATTTATTGCAGTCCCTGATGCAATTTGGGATTGTCTGGGGCGGTGGGGTACTAGATCAGTGAGCACTTTGATCCAAAGCATAGGAGCCCTGGCAAAAATCGAATTAGAGGAAGCTGCTTTGGTAACAGTAGCAGCAGCTATATGGGACTTGCATAAAAGAAGGTCACATTTGCGGTCTTCGGGGATTTTGAGCTGCTCATCCCCTTCTTTAGCCACTACTGAGGCAGATATTAACTGTGCAACAGGCAGATCTACCGTGGGAACAACAATAAGAGAAGCTACTTCCTGGATCAGGTTGTAATGTTTCTTAGGTAAAACCCTAATGGGTTTTAGTGGAAGTGGGCAAAGCCCATTCTGCCAGCATAATGTCTCAAAAACGAATTGGAAAGGGCACAGTAGCTAGATTGGCAGAGCTAGAGGGAAAAACATTTTGATCAAGAGAATCAGCCTCAGAAGGTGCATCCATGGGATCAATATCATTGATAGCGTTTCTAGCCTTAGAAAGCTTGACTGAAGTCAGCAGAAGTAAGAGGCATGTGGAAGCTGGAATGGTAGCAGGCGCTGTCTCAACTGAAAGCTGCCCTTCTTTACCAGAAAGAGTCATTCCCCTGGTCAGTAAGAGGATCATGGCAGAAACAGTAATTGCTGTGTGTGTGTAATACCCAGCTCAGGAGCCAGTGTCCCAAGGGGAAGGGCTGGATCTGAACCCTTTGGAACAGGATTAGCAGGAGGAGGGGGAGGAGCTGGACATTTGGTCCGAGGAGGTAGAAGAGGGGGCCCTGGGTCTCTTTACATTTAGTGGATATGGGGCACAGCTGGAAACGTCCCCACTCACTTGGGGGAATAGAGTGCCTGGAAGGGCTGGAATCAGGAGAAGAGGAAAGAGAGGGATGCACAGCAGTTCTTGGTCTGGCAGGGGCCCAGGGCACAAGTGATGTGGGGGGTGGCTGAACGGGCAACACCAGAGGAAGAACAGGCACCCGAGGAGGAGAGGCAGGCTTGTCAGGAGGAGTTAACTGAGCTTTAACGAGGCACACTGCCTGGAACGAGGCACACTGCCTGGAAATAAAATCCCCCAGCCAAGTGGGAACATTGGGGGGTGGGGGAAAAGGGATCCTTGAAAGGCAAGGGATGTCCCTTTCAAGTGGATGATTTGGCCTCTGCAGTGGGGCAGGCTCCTCAACTCACACTGGAGTATTTGGAGACAGCAATGGTGATTGCGGGTGCTCCAGGTGGTTGGTGGTTAAGGAACAACTGGCACCCACAGCAGCAGCTCAGTGGGCTCCTCCGAGGGCTGCTCCCGCCATGAGCGGAACTTTAGGTTCTCGGAGGACTGGTAAGACATTTCCACTGGCACAACCCATACAATGGAGGATGAGCTTCTCGGGCTGTGGAAAATGAGCAGAAATTGGGCATCTCTACACATGAATAGAAGCTACTTCTACTAACATTGGGGCTCCATGAATCCAAAACTTTGGAAACAGTGTACCATATAGCCATGTACATGATTCTAATCACCAATTATCCTTCATGTTATTTTGCACTATACCTTATAGTCAAATTCCCCCTAGAATGACACATAATGGACTCATGTTTTCCATGTGGCTTGAAGATCCTCACGGTACTTCGGTGGATCCTTCCTACACTGTGGAAGTAATGTTAAGAGGGGTCTTAACTCTATCAGACATTTGAACTTGGAAATATGGTAAAGCAAGTCACTTATATTTAATTTAGAGTGAAGTTTAATACTTCACATTATAAATGAAAAGTGTACTATTGTTCACACTGAAAGTTAAGTTCTATGTGGATCTGAACGGAACTCCCCCAAGTTCACATTAAAAGAAATGCCATTCTAAAACTACACAAGTCTCGGGGGAGGAGGGTTGAACTATTAGGCTTCACCAAGCATTCCCCTGAATGAAAGTTCTCCAAATCTAAGTATTTGTGCTTCTCATTATTAGGAGTAAGATGTCTAATATCCTTACCAAGGATGATAAAGAGATAAGACAGTGAATTGTTTTACTATGGTAACAACTGTTAAAATTCAACACATCATTTTCTCTCATTTAAATATAAATGCAGAGCAAAGCAGCTGCTTCAGTGATTGACATGCACTCAATCTAAAACTATTACCATGAGGATTTCCAACTTGGAATGTGACTCAGTCACCTAGTGCATTGCAATGAGCTTCAGAAGCATTACTGAAGATGTGTTGGGCTTAGAAATGATAAAGTCAAAATATCCTTGTAGAAAATTAGTTTTCCAAAGCTGCTGAGAACAAAATCACTATGGCTGTGATCCACAATCTAATGTACATGGATGAGAACTGGCAATGTCCATGCATACACAATGGATGTACTACCTCTTAGGAGTGCATGCTTTCTACCTAGGGATGTAATTTTGAGTGCAATTTTAAATTTCTGCATGCACGTTATTAAGGTAATGAAGAAGAAATACATCCAGGCAGCTGCTGCTCTTGATATCTTCAGGAGAGGTAGGGCACAAATCTAAGTCATGTGTGAAGATAAAGCAGCTGCCTTGAAACAATCTACTCGATGCTTCCCTGACTCTTCCAAGGAATTTTAAAAGTATTAAAACTGATACAGCAAGACATTTTATTATTTCCTTGTTGGTTTACTTGGTCTAGTGGATTTCTATCCTGGTTTTCTATGGAGTCCCCTAAATTGTTCAATATATTTATTTATTTATTACATTTCTATACTGTCCAAAACTTGCATCTCTGGGCATATTGACAAGATGCAACTGAAACATTAACCTTACACTTTAAACCCACACATACAGTCTAGCTGAAGCAAGAGCAGGCATCTTGTCCTTATTTGCTTGCCTTCTTCCATCCCTACTCCAGAGTTCTCACAAGGTAGCTTTGAAACTGATGTATTCATCTTCACTGTCTATATTCATTATTGGGAAAAGTGCATTTGCAAAAGAAGCAGAAATGATATTGTGTGCAGAATACAATGTGACCAACATTTGGTTTACTAATCACCACTTTTATGACCTGCCTTTCTAAAGGAGCTCTGAACAGCAGACATTAATCTCTCATTTTATCCTCACAACAATGCTATAAGGTAGACTAGGACACGAGAATGGCTTGATCAAGGACACCGGTGAGCTTCAGTGAAGAGGCATGTCAGATTGAGTTTCCAGCATTTTAGGCAGTACATCATGCTGACTTTCATATGTTTAAAAACACAAACCTTGTTACAACAAGTGGACAGGGTGTCGCAGAAAAAAGATCAAACAGGACACTCTGGGTGAGTTTTCCTTATGTTCATATTTGAAAGAATTTTATACGGAAAATTCTATACGAAAAACTAGATAATGCACTTATCTAGTATAAGTTGTTGAGTTAATCAAGACATATGTTCATAGTTAAGAAGCAGACACTCATCCACCATCTCCCCCAGAACATCTGCAATTGTTGCCACATCTTTAAGATGTAGCCATTTAGATTTGTACTAATCCCAGGCTTTCACAGTATCAGTCAATCTTTTCAAAAATATGAGCTAATAAGTTGAATTCTAAATATAAGTCAGTCAAGTTCTGCCGTCCACAGTCTCCACACAGTAGTCTATGGCTTCTCACAGCTTTAATACCACAGAAAGTGAAATACATCAGAAAGACTGGGCACTGCTATTCCCTGTAGAAGGTAATGAAAGGAACCAGGAAGATGTCAGTTTCATTCCAGATAAATGGCTGAGGGAAAGATGAATATAAAATGTTCTAACATTTAAAACTCAGAAAAAGCTTGTGCCTGGATTGCTCTACTGTTGACTCTTTGGACAAAATCACTTCCCATTTAAGATTACAATCTTTGCAGACAACATTACTACATGTTCAGAACCATACATCTATAGTCTCATAGCTGCCAGGACAAGTCTGAAATAAAAATTCTTAGCTTGTGTGTTTTTCTATACCAGGGTAAACAAATCTTAGTAGAACAGCACTCTAACCACTACACCACGCTGGCTCAGTATATTCATAAAGAATATGATCTTTTATATCTGGGTACCGTGAGTACATGCATAATTTTCTAAACCTCAAAGTGTTCATAGGACAAGATTTTCTTCTTGAGACTAGAGATGTGCACAGAAAGGATGTGTTCTGTTTAGAGCTCAAAATGGAAAGCAAAATAGCTGAAACGTTCTGAGCCAGATGTTCCAAAGGAACTCTAAACATTTCAAGTGTTCTGGCCATAAGGAACAATGGAACAATGGAGAACTTGGAACACCCCATTTGTTCTTCATGGGTAGCTCCTAGGGACACCAAAGTGAGCAGGGTGGTAGAGCATGTTGAGTGCTACCTACCACCCAACACACAAAACCAATGGACAAGCAGGTGATTTTTAACAAGTTGTTAACCTTTCCCCAAACCCCCACAAGATCCTCACTCACAATTATGACTCCTTAAGTCCTAGCTTTGCAACAGCTGCCACAGCAACAATCTTAGCAGCAAGCACACCCATAAGCTCAGCTAGCAACTTCAGCCACATTTTGACTGTAGTATACCTTGCAGAGCAGACCCAAGAAGTGAGTGAAACACGTTGGTCTCAAGACCAGATAAGGAGCTCATCACAGCAACAACAAAAAAACAAACCGCCCCATGCAAAGACTCTGAGTGGTGTGCAAGTTTCACACATACAAAAACAAGCACCATTTTAATAACACACTGCTTAAAACAATATAAAAACAATTTTAAAACTGTTCAGAACCATTGAAAACCAATTAAAATACCTTAAAACAATTTAGAAACCTTGGAAGGCCAGGCCAAACAAGTAAGTATTTAGGGCTCTCTTAAAGGCCAACGAGTCTAAATCTAGAGTACTGTAGTGAACACAAGCTAGAAAAATTAAAAACAACCAAAAAACCCAAATCAAGAAGCAGGCTTTATGGGGGTGGGGGGTGGGTGGAAGCAAGCAAGCAACAATGGGGGAAATCAAAGGGAGATTACTGTGGCTTCTCCTCAGAACCCACCCCTTCTGTCCTGTAGTCCTAGTACCTAATCCCTTCCCCAAACTAGGCCCTATTTAAGAACTCCAACCTGACTAAGGAGGAGCTTACCTTCCAGCATTTTCTGCTAGAGTCTGGCCAGGTGCTGCCCTCGGAGGCATTCAGGCCAAGTAGACACTGGGACTTGACAGCTGGGAGTAGGGCAGGTGGGCACCACTGCCAGGCAGGCAACCACCAAAAAAATTAAAAAGAAATAGCTGGAGTGGGGGATGAAACCACACCAGGCAAACACTACAGAGAGAGCCTGCTAGACTGAGCACCAGACACAAGTCACAGACCACACCAGCCTACCAAAAAAAAAAAAAAAAAAAAAAATCAAGCCTCAAGCTACAGTAAAGGCGCAGCTTGGGGCTATAAAACTGTGTGTATGGCGGGGGGGAACCATCACAACACACCGGATATTAAAGCCACTGGGGGCTGGCTACAAGAGGGGAAAACCCACAGAAGGGAGGGGGGATTCACAACAGCTCCCAATTAAAGCCACTGGGGCTTCTGGTACAACCAAGACAGAAAAATAGGGAGGAAAGCAGTTGGTTAGCACTGCAGAAAGCCGGGACGGGGGGGGGCATTCTGTCGCTCTCTTTCCACTGGGCCAGGCAGGCCCCAGGCTATGACCACCAATCTGCTCTCTGTGCTACTGCAGCCTCTGATCCTTCCTCCTCCTGATGTATCCTCTTCAAGAGGCTAGAGGCTCTGCCTCTACTCCCAGGCCCCTTAAGTACCTTTTGAAACCCTTTTTAGCCTCCCACCCCCTGCCAGTTGCCCATGACAACACTTGATTAGTACATTAACAAGCCAACCAAGAAGCAAGGAGATGTTATTTATTTATTTATTACATTTATATCCCGCTCTTCCTCTGAGGAGCTCAGAGTGGTGTACATGCTTATTTTTATCCTCACAACAACCCTGTGAGGTGGGTTAGGCTGAGAGATGCATGACTGGCCCAGAGTCAGCCAATGAGTTTCATGGTTGAACTAATATTCAAATTCGGGTCTTCCCAGTCATAGCCCAACACTCTAATCACTACGCTATGCTGGCTCTTCAGCATAGAGGCTGAAGATTGGCTCTTGCAAGCCGATCTGAAGTCAGTGCCAGAAAACCAATCAGCAAGGGAAAAACACCGCTCCAAAATTGTGCTCAGAATACTCAAAATGTTCTGAACAGGGTCATCCATTCCGAGCTTGAAACATGCCCTTCATTTGAAGGGTGTGCTCTTTTGAGCTCGAAACAGCCTGTTTCAGGTCAGAACATTCTGACCACGAAACGTTCTGCACATCCCTACTTGAGATAGTATTTTGAAAACTGCATGTGTGCTATCACATTTGAAAAGGCCGATTTCATCCAATGAAGTAGTTAATCCTGCTATAACTTGCTTCTATACAAGAATTATACATAACTTAACTCTAGGTTCGATTTTGCTAGTTCTACTTTGAAATACAAAAGGAAGCAACAGAGTGGCAGAACTAGCACCAAGTTACGTGAAACTACTATAAAATAGCAAGTGGAGGGTGTACATAAGCCTGATACCCAGAATATGCTAGGAGATTAGAAAAGTAAGGAGGAGGGATACCACACATTTCTGGTGTATTATCAGATTCTGCTTTGCATCATCCCCTCACAGCCCCTTGCATTTTGGAGTTCATATATATAACATTTAATTGTGAAGATATAACCCACCAGTTAGATACGAATGTTTCAGTTTTGCTCTGAACTGTTCATTGCTTCCACAATGGGGTAGAGCTTCTGCATTTAGAGTATGTATTTTTAAATATTCTGTTACCTTCCTAAAGCACACACGCTTCATATATCATTTCTTGCTGATCAAGCAATTAAGGGATTTTTTGTTGTTTTAAGTAAAGGTTGATTTAAAGAAGCACTAGAAATTGGAAAGCAAATTAATTAGCTTGCCACATACCAATCGAGAGTAAATACAACTTAATGGTCAAATAACCAGACTAGATAGAGGTGTGCCAGAAAGCACAAGCTGGTCACAGCTACTAGCTTGTAAAAAGTAGAATTCATATATTTCAGATGGGAGTGAATTCATCTTTCCCTTTATAGTCTATTATTCTTAATTAGCGTATATACATCTAAATACCATCTGGAGAGCTAACATGCCAAATGTCTTCTAAATATATTTGCATAGCAAGTTAGAGTTAGGTTCTTGGATGCAGATGCAATTTACTCAGAAAATTACATGCTTGTTGTTCAGTGTCTTATCAAATTCTACTGAGCTCAAAGTTTGCATGAAGTAAGAAAGGACCAGATGAAAGCTATCATATACCTAGCATTTAACCTGTTAAAAGAAGCTACTTCCAACTGCTTGCATTCCTGCACCCTCATCAGTAGGGAGTATGCATCTCTGTATAGTACATCACTGCACTCTTCCCACTACCAGACCAGAGACATGGGTTTTCAAGAGCATTTTGAACTGGCAAGTTTTCTTGAAACATTTTCCATACAATTTATCTGCATAAGATTTTTTCTTCAGAAAATTTTACAATGCAAAATTTCCTAATGCACTTAAGGTCTGAGTGGGCAGGTTATGGGACTCCCCCACCCACACGAGAACACCCCACCATACTAAGTTCCCACGTTACATCTTGCAAGGTTTTTTAAGTAGCTGAGTAACTGAAGTATGTCAGTTCATTTCTGAGGTGGAGGTGATTAATATTAATGTTAGATGTTATATGAAACAAATTCAAAGCTTTACATGGAAATACATTACTTTCATTAGAATACTGAACAAAACATATGTACTGTCTCAGAGATCTCCTAGGGATAACAACCTAGCACATTAATTATAACTTTGAAATCACCAAACTTGACAAAGATTATATTGGTATCCATTTATTTTTACCCATTAATTTTATGGAACCATGATCAACATTGGACTAGCACTGTAAGTGTGCAGCTGCACATGTTCCAGGCTACTGCAACGTGGAAGCTTGAGTGAGGAAGCTTGAGTGAGGAAGCTGAGATTTTCACCAATCTCCCATTTCCTCTGAAGTCTACTCAGGGTCGTAACTATAGAGTGTAATGAACTGTAATTGACACCCCCCCAAATTTGCCTGAAGCTGCAAATTGTTTTTAGAAAACCATATAACCTGCCCCCCCCCAACTTTTGCGACCCCCCCCCAAGACCTTGAGGCTGGCTACAAGCTTGAGTCCACTGATCACCACCAAAATATGCAACCCTCAAGGGCATATTTTGGTGAAGCACAGTGGGCTTCAGAGCAAAGGAGAGATTGGTGAAAATCACCCTTTCCCTTAAGCAACAGCGCAGCCAGTAGTCAAACTCTCATTGCTACTTTGCATGTCTGCCAATGAATTTTTGGAAATCAAAAACTTTTCATTAAAAATAGAATATGGGTGAAATTGCTGATTTGGAAATTTTTCATCCCACATCTTTGTACCAGACCCATAGGGCTTTTTCATAGGGGCACCTGGATTGTGGAACACTCCCTCCTGACATTCTTTTATTATGAATCGCTACTGTTCTATTTTCTGTGTTTATCATTGCTGATCTGCTTTTATCTATTTTATTGTGCTTAATTGCTTTAACACTGTTCCATGGCTTGACCACTTCCAGACATCAGAGAACCATGATGCCATGTAGTGCCTAGACTAAGATATACAGAGGTAGAGTTAGTTCATAAAACATTTGTCCCAGGCAGCGTCGTTTCCGTTCAGAACATGCAACTTGTAAACAGTATGTTAATTTTAAAGGGAAGCCTATTTACCCTCCACCTCCACCAAGTCCATCACTAACTCTGGTAAGTTTGCCAAGCATCCATGGCAGGCCTCCTATAGGCAAAAAAGCTTTTTGGTCTTTGTAAACTACTTCAAGTACAACAGAAAAGTGGTTTACAAATTTAATAACTGAATCACTGAGTTGCTCACTTAGGTTCTATATACACATAATCAAGCACTGAATTTAGTTCTAATTGAACACTGCTGGTATTTTATAGAAACAAACATACTGTCTGTAGCCATTACCTGCGTTCCCTCTAAGGTGAGTGCATGCACATACAACTACCGCCCTCAGTGCAGCTGTTTTTATGAGGCGCTCAGTCTCTTCCTCAACTCCCTCCACTTTGCTCCTGTTCCTTGGCAGCTGGAGACAAAAGAGAAGGCAGCTCCCCTTCCATCCCATCCCCATCCCACCCCCAACAGATCTCCCCACCCCTGGGACTGAAGAAGGATGGCCTCAGCCAGAGTGGAAAAATCAGCTTTCCCGTGCAAGCGAGAAAGACAATCTCCTGCTCTAGATGACAGGCACGCATATGCTTTAATAACTGCATCAGGGCACATGTGCACCCTTTGCCATTTCCAATAGACTCTTGCCGCAGTAAAAGCAGGAGCGCCGATTTCCCTGCCTGAACGTCGCAGCGGCAAGAATGACAAAGGGGACGGCTGTTGAGAGAAAAGTGGTGGCAGTGGCTGTGGGGGAAACAGCTGGGCAGAGAGGAGGCCCATGGCCGGGGGGGCCTCCCCCCCATAAATTTATCTTCCCCACTCCCCGCCAGCCTGGGTTGACCTGTTCAGCACTGCGTGCATTCAGAGGCTCTTGCATGGAGCCCTGGTCCTCCCCGCTCAAGCCCACAGCCGAATGACAAGGACCCGGTGAAGGGCCCGCAGTGGCTCCTGCTCTCCTTCTCCCATTGCTTTAGCACCCTCCCAGCCTAGTCCTTGCAAGAAAGGGAAGAGAGTGTGAGTGTCCCTGCTTATTCCCCTGCTCTGCCAGAGCCTCCAGTGAGTGCTGCGCCTCCACCTCATCCCATCTCCTTTTGCCCCAGAATCGTCTGTCTCTCTCCCTCGCGAGGACATGGCAAGGAGGACATCTTATTCATAATCGCATCAGGGTACATGTGTGCCTGTCACCATTTCCAATAGACTCTTGCTGCAGTGAGAGCGGGAGAGGCAATTTGCCCACCAGAACGTGGTGGCGGCGGGGACACAAAGGTGGTAGCAACATCCAAGTAGGATTGCATACACCAAGGTGCTTTCCCTTCAAGTTATTACAGAGATCCAGCAATTGTGGGGGTGGCAGTTGAGTGAGCTACTTCTTTGGCGGGCAGCCCAAGTAAGCCTTCAGGTAGGCAGCCTTCCCACCTAGCAGTATGTCCGCAGACCATAAGATCAAAGCCATAACACACTGAATGGCAATGAATAAAGTTCAATAAAGGAAACTTGAAAATTTATAGTAGTCCAAATTATAACAGACCATGCAATGGCTACTTCTGTCAAAGGTCCTTTAATACTTTCCCCTTTTTTCAACCAAATTCTACATCTTCAATAACATTTGTTTCTTAGTGATTTCTATCCGGCCTTTGCTTTTGTATTTGCTAATTTCACCAATGGTACTAATGAAATTAGTATATGTAATGGTGCAGCGGGGAAGTAACTTGTTTAGGGAGCAAGAGGTTGCTGCTTCAGATGGCAATGGGAAATCCTTCCTGTATTCTAGCAAAGAAAACCACATGGCTCTGTGGTCGCCAGGAGTCGACACCGACTCAATGGCACAACTTATACTCTCTATAGAATATGAATTCTGAATCCCTTATGAATTTGCCAGTCTTCTAAATCATCTGGTGACACCCACTTGTGCCTCTGCCTTCAGATACCTGATTGGTGATGAGATGGACCATCAACACGAGAGGACCTTTTTCTGTGGTGACACCTACTATGTGGAACTCCCTGCCACAGGAGTTGAGAGTCACTTCCTCCGTGCATTCTGCCAATACCCGAAGGCTTACTTGCTTAGGCAAGCTTTTTAATCTTGGTGTTAACTCTGATGTTCTACAATTATTTAATTCGCTGCCTTTTCTTTCTTAGTTGCTATTGATATTTTAATTTTTTATTGTTGTGGTTTGATTGCTAGCTGCTCTGGGAATCCCCATTTTGGGTGGGGAAAGAACAGGATATCTAGTTCATTTTTAATGCATGAAAATATGTATGCCCTTTGTAACTTAAATTTCAAAGACAACTCTTCCTCAGGATATCCTGAACCTACAGATATATGTAGCTGAACACACAGCTCACACAACAGCTTTCAATGTTGGTGTCTAGTGTTCTCTCTAAGGCATGCACATGTGCGTATGCTCATAAGGTTTTTTATGTCCACTCAATTAATTTTAGATCCTGCTCAAGTTGATTAAGAAAGGCTCCACTCAGTGCACATGTGCATACACTACCTTGATACTGCTATCCAGCACAAAATTCATTCCGCACCCAGATGAAAAAAAATTAGAGGGCACACTGGCCATTACCAATAGTAGAATATTGTTTATGAATTACAATCAGACACGGAATTAATGACATTGATATTTTATCTGTCAATGTATAATTGACAGAGGGAACATAAGGGATTCTAGGGATAGAATACAGAAGGCACACAGCTCTTTGTCAGTGGCAGACAACAAATATGGGTGCATGTTGCAAGGTGGTGACCTACGTTCAAACTCTGAGATGCACATGGGGAACACTTCTGCATATATGTGGAGGGGGGGGCTATTTTGGGCAATCTCCCTTCATTCTGCAGCTACCTGTGTCTCTCAAGGACACAGGGATTGTGAAACTCCATGAGGTAAATAGGACCCTGCAAAGAAAAGAAGGAAGCTGCCCCTTCCCTCCATGCATCGAAGCACTCCCCAGTCATAATTTGGATGGTGGCCAGCAGTTGTAGCAGCAGTGACCAGAAAAAGGGACAACTTTGATTCAAAAGCAAAATCTTGTAGAACTCTAACCATCATCAACATCATAGTAGAGATGTGCAAACTGGCTTGAATTCGATTTGGTTCGAAGGTTCAAACTTGGACCAAACAGAGCATTGGCAACCAGTTCAAGCTGGTTTGAAGGGTCTAGAGGCCATTTTAAATGTTGTCCTCCATTTTGTGTAGCTTGTGTTGCTTGATTTCATTGGCTAAGCTCTTGCTTCCCTGATTGGCCAGATGGGTCTGGCTCCCTGGTAGGCTCTGCACTGTGCCAGACCTTGAGAACTGGCACCCTATTTGCCAGGAGGGGAGGCAAAGGTGGGAAGTTTCAAATCTTATTTAAAGCCAATCTTCGGCCTAGCAAAATCACTCTGGCTGCAGTGTTCTTTGGCTTCCTTCTGCCCTGCTGAAATTGCTGGTGTGGTGAGAGTCTGCTTGGCAGTCTGCTGTGTTTTTGTTCCCAACCCTCCTTTCTGCCTGATTTTCTCCCCCCCCCCTCCCCTGCTTGAAACCTTCTTACCCTGGTGTGACTGTGCGTGCATTTGTTCTGCTGCTTCCCCCCCCCCCGAGTGTCTCACTCTCTCTCCCCTCTCCTCTGGGCCTGGGGGCCCAGGCCCTTTGACCTGAGGCCTCTTTCTAGCCCATTTCCCTAACCCAGCCCCCACTTTCCCCCACCCTTTTTGCTTTTGTGGTGGCTGCTGCTTTTAAATCTGTTGGCTGAGTTGAGATAAAGAGTCCTCCTCAGCTCAGCAGCTACTGCCAGTTTTTATTTTATTCTGGGTTGGGTGTTTTTTTTTTGGGGGGGGGGGAGTCTTGTTTGCTCTGGAGCAGGTGCTTTTCTTTGTTAATCCTTTTCTTGCTGTGCTTAGCACACTGCCTGCTCCAGAGTCCAGCACCACTGTCCTCCCCTTGCCCTCCCCCATCACCTTGTTGCCCACAAGACTTTATTTATTTAATCAGTGTTTTTACTTTGGTTTATTTGGGCGGGTGAAATAGCTGGAAAGCTTTTCATTCTACCTTCTCCCCACCCCACCACAGCTGTGCCTGCCTACTCGTGGTGCCAGCTTGCCACCGGTCTGGAATTCCTTCTTTTTTCTCCTGACCAGTGTGTGGGGCAGATCTCCAGGACAATGAGGTGGTAAGTAACTACTTTTAGTTGTCCCCTTTAGTATTCCTTAAATAGGGCCTCCTTTCGTGTTTGGGTGTGGGGAGGTATATTTTCTATGTTTTTCCTTTACAGGTTGCTTCTTGTTTTCACAGGTTCCCCCTTAGTCCCCCCCCCCCATGTACTTTATTGCATTGTTTATTGTATTGTTGTGGGTGGAGTGGGTAGGTAGGCTGGTTTTTAAAAGGTTTTTCTTTAAAAGAGGTTTTTTGTTTTTTTGTTTTTTTTAAAAGGTTCCCCCCAATAGGATTTCTTTTTAAAAAGAAATGTTGTTGACTACAACTCCAAGAATCTCCAGCTGCAATGGCTTTTGCTTGGTTATTATGGGAGTTGTAGTCAACAACATCTGGGAATCCCTGTTAGAGGGAACACTGCCTATCTGCTATCATTACAAGAGGAACACTCTTAAAATATGACTAATTCCAACTCTGTGGTTTCAGATCAATATAACATAACATGTCTTCAAGGAAAGACTATGACTTTTTCAAAGCCTATGCATCAACTCTGCAGTCAGAAAAACAGGATCAATAACCTAGGCTGCTTTTTCAGGTATGTTATAAATGTTTACCATCTTACAAGCTGTTCTACATGTCTCTTTTTACTAGAAGCTAATGGTGGCAGATTCTCACACTGAATGTGCAGCTTTTACCACAATGCTACTGAGCAAGTTCCATTCAAACTGTTCACAAACAAGCAGCCAGGCAGCGTCAAGACAGGCTGACCTCTTGAGACAGCTTGGTCTTTTCAGAGGAACCAATCATCAAACCACTTCTGTTAAACAAGACAGAACATAAAATACACCACAAATAAATGTAACACATGGAAATACAAGATGTCCTCAGACTTACAACACAACTGATTGCTGAAAACTCTCTTAAGTCTAAATTTCTTCACTTGGAACCTATTTCCCCCGAGATGAAACAATATTATAAACTAGCTGATTCTCACCCCCCGCCTCATTCTCCACCCCCACCCCCCACCCTCTGTCTTCCTTCCCTGCCCGCTGGCAGTCTGTTTCCCCACCCGACCCCTGCCCACCCGCCGTCTGTTTCCCCCAGCTGCAGCCACCTTTCTGCCTGCCTGCCGCCACCATTTTCTTTCCCCCACCCATCCTGTGGCTATCCAGCAGCTCTCCGAACTCTCACGAAAGCTGCCACTAATGGGATTAGCCATGGGCATGCCTTAGAGAAATATAAAGAAGATGGGAGCTTGGTTCCTGCTGCTGTGTTAGTCACAGATGTGCATATGTGCAGCAAAAAAGTTGATGGTGAAGAATCAGAAGTGGCTCACCCTTGCCATGCAATCCTTTTGTGGCTCTTGGTCATTTTTCCATGGAATGAAGAGAGACAACTGGGCTGTTCTCCTCCCCTTCCCCCTTTTGGGCAAGATTAGTGAGGGCAGACAGGGGCATGTAGGTTGTGAACAGGTTGGGCTCTTTCCCTCGTCACCACAGCACAGCAGCTGAGCCTGGAAAAGAAGGAGCTTCTCCTTGTGACACCTCATGTCACAGTGGTGGAAGGAAGTGGGAGAGCATCTCAGACAGGCAAGTCAGTCAACCCCTCCACAGCCTCAGATGCAGCAGCACTTGCTGGCAGGATTGAAAGTTTCAATTTTCAAGTGTGGGACCCTTTTCACCTTTCAGAATGCACAAACAGACATAAAGGATCCCATAGTGTCCTATGTATACCCATGGGAGGATGCAAGAAAGGAACACTGGACTTACCTGTGAAGGGTTCTTTTTCCCTGTGTCTGAAGCTCATCAGATATGGTTGTGGACTGAGCATGCTTGAGACAGGACTGTATCATGTGAGGCTTGTTTCCTTCTGCCAAAGGCATGAAATACAGCATCAGTACAGAAAGAGCAACCATCTAGCAAAAGATAGGAAAACAGACTGGCAAGATATGAGATATGAGAGGAAATGATAGAATAGCAGTAGGAAAGGAGTGAGCAGGAAACAACTGTTGGAGCCCTACCGCTATGCGCCCTGGGAGCTGACACCACCCAAAAGACAGAAAAAGGGATTCACCTTGTACCCCACAAGGAGGGAATTGAGCTATGTACATCTGGGTGGGCCTGATAAACTCCAGACACAGGGAAAAAGAACCCTTCACAGGTAAGACCAATGTTCCTTTCCCCTCATGCTGGAGCTCATCAGATAGGGACATGCCCAAGCAGTATGATAATGGGTGGGAAAAGATATGCTATACAACAACTTTTTGGAGAACTCTGTGGCCAGAGGCTGCCTGTGGTATAAGGAAGAGGCAATCTTATAATGGCAAATAATAGTGATAGACCAGGTAGCAGCCTTGCAGATGTCTGCCAACAGGGTATGAGCGGAGAAAGCAGCAGAGGCCATGGCACTGCATGTGGAATGGGCTGTAATATACCCCATGTGAAGACACAAGGAAGACAGTAGTTGGTTGGCGATGCAAGTAGAACAGATCTACTTGTGGTTTTCCAAGGAGAATGGTGATCTGTTGGATCAACTTTGTGAAGAGTCAATTCTACTGGGTCCACTGTTTGTCGAAGGAGCCAATCTGCCTGTAAGTTGTCTACTCTGTTGAGGTGTTCTGCAGTCATGGTGAGATTCCGCCCATTTGAACAGGAGATCGGATTCCATCATCAGACGTTGTGCTGTCCTGGCGTTTTATGTGTGTTTTAGTGGTGATGTCGGTTCATATTAAGGCATGTTTGCCCCGAAGGTGGTGTTGGGAGCAGACCAGGGCAAGCCTCACAGCTCGCAATTCAAGGTAATTTATACTCCTTTCCGCTTCTTCTGGGGACCAGCAGCCTTGGACTACGTGACTGAGGCAATGGACTCCCCAACCTCCCCGACTGGTATCTGTGGTGATCATGGTCCATGTTGGGTCTGTCAGGGGAAGGCCTTTGAATAGAGCCGGGGAGAGCCATCAGCAGGAGTGTCAGACTTTGGGTGGCAGGTGAACTTGTTTGTGGGTGCCTGACATGACTGCCTCTTGATGAAGGAGAAAGAACCATTGTAGAGGTCAGCTGTTCCACCATAAAAAGGAGAATAAACCAAGGCAAGCTTGGACTTGGTGTCAACATTCCAACTTTTAAGCCAAAGAAATCTATATACTGCCACCCCCAAAACCATAGTCTGGATGCCTGTTGGATGAAATCCAAACTGGAGTCCATCATGGCCGCTGCTTTAGCCATTTTGTTGATAGCTTCATATTTTCAGGAGGGACCAGTGCTATGATTTCCTTGGCCCACAGGATAAAAGCCTGTGAAAAAACAGAATTGATAGTAGCTGCCTTGGTGACCATAGCCGAAGCCTCATGGGCTTTGAGCATTTGGTCACATTTCCTGTCTCCTGAGGATTTCAGCTGTATTTAGGATGGTGCCTGAAACCATATGTACCACAGGAGGATAAATGCAAGGGATGGTCAGAAGGGTGGTGACCTCCAGAGAAAGGTTGTAATGCTTCCTGGAGTAACTGCCATTTGGCTTGGAAGAAGCTGGGTGCAGCCATTCTGAATACATGATCTTGCGAAAAAGAGAGGGGAAAGGTGTGGGAGAGAGAGAGGAGGCAGGAAAAACATTTTGATCTAGTCTCAGAAACCTTAGCTGGGCTGCATAACTAATCACCCTCTTGGCTTTAGAAAGGAGAACCTCAAAGTCTGCAGAAACAAAGAAGTGAGAGGAAATAGATGTTTGTTGGCTAACTTATTCAGCTAACTTCCCTTCTTCTTTGTCTGAAGAGACTGGATTAAGCTGTTCCCCATACCTCGATTGAGAAGAACCTGAGTCAGAAACAGGGTACCAAGCTGTACCTTGGAGCTTAAGACACACAGGTGGAGGAACAACAGGGCGGGTAGGAAGTGTGGTAGGGTGCGCAACTCAGGAGGCAATGGTGGTAATGGAAGAACAGAAAATTGGCCCCTTGGTATATGGAAGAACTACGGGGGCTGAAGCGGTGAGGTAGACGACTAGGGCGCAAGTGGAGAAAGACAACTCGAATCCGACAGATAGATATCTTGAATATCTATGCTCAGGCGATACATGCAGCAAATAAGCTATTCTTTTCCTCCCGTATCACGTCCACAAGTTTACGTATGACGGAGTTGTTCAGGGTTGTGAGGGGGCTAGTGTGCGCCCCTTCCCCCTTGAATGAATGAATGAATGAAGAGCCAGTCTTGTGGTAGCAAGCATGACCTGTCCCCTTAGCTAAGCAGGATCCACCGTGGTTGCATATGAATGGGAGACTAGAAGTGTGAGCACTGTCAGCTATTCCCCACAGGGGATAGAGCCTTCTGGAAAGAGCAAAAGAAGGTTCCAAGTTCCCTCCCTGGCTTCTCCAAGATAGGGTTGATAGAGATTCCTGCCTGCAACCTTGAAGACGCTGCTGTCAGTCTGAGTAGACAATACTGAGCTAGATAGACCAATGGTCTCACTCAATATATGGCAGCTTCCTATGAATCAGTACTTGGAACCAGCAATTACTCACTGTGACCTTTTAAATGAGTTTTTTGCGGACAAAATCTCTTGTATTTGGGCCAACTTAGATTCAAACTCCACAATTGTTACAGAGTCTGATGTCGAGGTGTCCAGCATCTCCTCTTATGTGATGACCCTGGATAAATTTCAGTTTGTGACTCCGGGGGATATGGAGAAGTTGCTTGGTATCGTGAAGCCTATCACCTGCCCTCTTGATCCTTGCCCAACATGGCTTATATTAACTGGCAAGGAGGCTGTTTTAGCGGGTAGAGACTATAAATGCTTCTCTGAGGGAAGGCAGGATGCCTCCTTGTCTGAAGGAGGCAATCAGACCACTTCTGAAGAAGCTTACCTTGGATTCCTCAGAGTTAAGCAACTTCAGGCCTGTCTCCAACCTTCCATGGCAGGGCAAGGTAAATGAGAAGGTGGTGGCCTCCCAGCTCCAGACAGTCTTGGAGGAAACTGATCATCTAGACCCATTTCAAACTGGCTTTCCGGTGGGCTATGGGGTGGAGACTGCCTTGGTCAGCCTGATGGATGATCTCCAATTGGGAATTGACAGGGGGAGTGTGACTCTGTTGGTTCTTTTGGATCTCTCGGCAGCTTTCAATGCTCTTGACCATAGTATCCTTTTGGAATGTCAGAGTACTAGGGGTGGGAGACACTGCTTTGCAGTGGTTCTGCTCCTACCTCACAGGCAGATTCCAGATGGTGTCTCCTGGAGACTGTTCTTCAAAATATGAACTTTCATATGGTGTCCCTCAGGGCTCCATATTGTCTACGCTGGGAGAGATCATCAGTATGCTGATGACACCCCAAATCTCTTTCTCCATGTCAACAATAAATAAATAAAATAAATTATTAAAATAAAATAAATAAATAACAACATTGCCTGCCTGGAGCCAGTAACGAACTGGATGAGGGATAACCAACTGAGGCCGAATCTAGATAAGATTGAGGTACATATTGTGTGGGGTCAGAACTGAGGAGACAATTCTGATCTGCCATTTCTGGATGGGGTCACGCTCCCCTGGCAGGAACAGGTACGAAGTCTTGGGGTGCTTCTGAATCTGAACTTCTCCCTGGTGTCCCAGGTTGAGGTCGTGGCCAGAGGTGCTTTTTATCAGCTTCGGCTGATACGCCTGCTGCATCTGTTTCTTGAGAATGACCTCAAAATGATGGTACATATGCTGGTAACCTCTAGGCTGGATTACTGTAATGCGCTCTTATGTGGGGCTGCCTTTGTTCATAGCCCAGAAACTGCAATTGGTCAAGAATGTGGTGGCCAGGTTGGTCTCTGGGTCATCTAGGAGAGACCATATTACCCCTGCGTTGAATGAACTACACTGGCTGTCAATACGTTTCCGGGTAAAATACAAGGAGCTGGTTATTATCCATAAAGCTCTAAACAGCTTAAGCCCTGGGTATTAACATCTTCACCATGAGCCCCATCACCTGTTAAGATCATCTGTAAAGCTTCATCTGCAGTTGCCGCCAACTCTCCTGGCAGCTACTCAGGAACAGGCCTTCTCAGTTGCTGCCCCTGGACTTGGGAATGCGCTCCCTGTTGAAATAAGAGCCTCCCCATCTCTGGCAACTTTTTAAAAGGCACTGAGGACACATTTATTCACCCAGGCTTTTAATTAGAGTTATCATTTTAGTATTTTTAATCTTGGTTTTTAAATGATTTTAATATTAATGATGTTTTTAATGTTTAAAAGATTTTAATTGATTTAATGTTTAAATGATTTTAATTGCAAACCACCCAGAGATGCAAGTTTTGGGCAGTATAGAAATATTTTAAATAAAATAAATATTAACAACATAAATATTAAAAACTTCTTAACTGCTTCACCTAAATACCAGTTCAGGCCTTGACAAGTTTTCTTTGGATATGGAAGCCAGCCAAAAAAGTTTAAGAGCCAGACAGTAAACACTTGACAAAATTACCAGACTTAGTGACAGAAGTTGTGTGGGGGAGGGAGACGTAAACCAGATTCTCTTTATCCCTTTTACAAATAACTTACTAATAAGAGAGATAAGGCTACCTGGAACAAATAAAAGATGTAATAAAATAGCTACCTCTTAATATCCTGGTCAGGACTAGTGCCAACACACTCATATGAAGGAAGGAGCAGGAGCATAAGTTTGGGACAAAACGTATGTCCTAATACCTTTTCTCAACTGAAAATCTAAAAAAACATTTTGAAAGTACATTACTTAAGCACATCACCTTCAAAAAGGTAAATATACACCATGGGAAAGGTGAAATAATGGTATCTTCTGTCCATGGCAAAGTGTTCATATATCTACTCTTCAAAAGAAGCATTTTAAGGGGACGTAACGTAATACGTAGGGGACAGCCACCTAATGGTGCACTGGGGAAACAACTTGACCAGCAAGTCAGAGGTTTGCTGGTTCAAATTCCCACTGGTATGTTTCCCAGACTATGGGAAACACTTATATAGAGCAGCAGCAATATAGGAAGATGCTAAAAGGCATCATCTCATACTGCAAAGGAGATGGCAATACTAAACCAAAGACAACCACAGGACTGATCCATGGATTCACCTGTGAATCAAATTGCTCTTTAAATGAAGGGGCTCATTTGAGGGCGAATCAAATCTTCCCAATTCATCACAAATTAAATCACATGATTATCATGACAGTCACCATTTTGTGTCTGTTTTTTAATTGCCAATTGGTTTTCTGGCACTGGCTTCTGATTGGCTTGAGATCGCCTTGCTTTTTTATTGGCTTGTTATTCAAATAAAGTGTTGGCATGGGCAACTGTGCCCCTATTGGCTGGAGAAGACCGAATGAGGACTTTTCAAAGTGTATTTAAGGGGCTGCTTAGAGGCGCCATTGCTTTTTGTGCCTCAGGAGAGAACTGTCAGAGACAGACTGCAGAAGCACTGAGAGCAGAGTGGTGGCAGTGGTCTGGGCCTGCCTGACCATGACACTGTGAGTGGAAGCAGGCAGGCTTATCTGACTTCTTTTTCCTTAATCCTTTTAATTTGCAGTGCTGTAAGCAACTGCTTTTATTTTATTTTTTAAAAAACAATAGCCTCAGTGGCTTGAACTGGGGGCTGTTTGGAATTTCCTTTTGTGGTTTCTTTTCTCTCTCATTGTTTTTAGCCACTCCCCTTTAATAACTGGGGTGCTGTGATCATCCCCCCAATTTTGTTTAAAACGTACCAGCAGCCCCTAGGCTTTAACTGGGTACTATTTGGAATTTTATTCATTTTTATTTTTATTTTCTTATTGCTTGTAGGCTGTAGCCGGCCCCCAGTGGCTTTAGTAACTGGGGTGCTGTGTTTTTTTTAAAAAAAAAATTGCAGTCCTGCTGCCACTGTCTGCATGTTGCCTGTTCCTGGAGGATTGTTTGTTTGTTTCTGTAGGCTGATGTGTGGTGCCCAGACTGCCAGGCTTCCTCTGATTACCATTTTTTGGGGGTGGGGGGTGAGTTCCTGACTGGTGCCCACCTGCGATCTCCCCAGTTGCCAAGTCCCAGTATTTGCTGAGCCCAAGAGTGCCTCCAACACCTGGCAGAATCCAGCTGAAGATGCTGGAAGGCAAGAGACCCCTGCCTTGGTCAGGTTATCAGAACTTAAGAGTTCTTTAAATAGGGCCTAGTTTGGGGAAGGGAGGGATTAGGTGGCAGGACTGCAGGATGGAGGTGGTTAGAGTGAGGACACAATAATACCTTGTCCTTCTTTGCCTTCCCTTCACTTAGACTTGTCCCATGGTCGCTTGGTCTCCTCCAAGAACAGCCCCTCCATAAAGCCTTTAGAGTGTGTGTGTGTGTGAATTCTCTCATTTACTTCCAGAGATTCTACTCTCAGAACACCTCAGACATTGAGAACAAAACCCAGTGACCCATGGGTTTGTCATTTTGGAGGTGACTGGCAACCTATCTGCACTACACCACACAACCCACTCTGGGCCACCCTGGTGCCCCCCAAGTGTAGTTATGGGGCTGCTGAAATTCCCCATTATTCCCTATGGGAGAAAAGCTTAAAGATGTGCAAACTTCAGAAAAAAATCAAAAAAATCATCCCTTTCACCAATTTATTTGAAATCTGGGTGGTAGCAGGCACCCACTGGGGCACTACCACCTGACCCATTCTTCTGTCCCAAAAACCCCTTTTCTGCCCCAAAGACATGCAAACTTCAAAAGAAGTTTAAAAAACACCCCTTTGCCCAATTTATTTGGAATACGGGGGGTAGCTTCCTTGTACCCATTGGGCACTGCCACCCACCACAATCTGCTCTGGGCCATCCCAGTGAGTTATCACTAAGGCTGCTGAAATCCCCATTATTCCCTATGGAGGAAAGCTTAAAGATGCAGCAACTTCAAAAATTCTTTAAAAATCACTCCTTTGCCCAATTTCTTTGAGATTTGGGTGGTAAGCTTCTACCCATTGGGCACTACCACCCACCCCCCTCTTTTGCCCCTGGGGCCCTTTTTGCCCCGAACTGATTTGGATTCAGAGAATTTGGGTACAAATTGAATCTGGGGTGATTGGGGGGCAGATTCGGACCCAAAACAAATTGGGGGTGACTCGATTTGGGTACAAATCAAATTGAAAAAAATCAATTCATGCACATCCTTACTATCAATAGTGCTGTGTGTGTCACACAGATTATAAATAGAACACCCCACACCCTGTTAAAGATGCTTCTTCCTTCCTCCCATCTGAGTAGGGGTGAATTTTTTTAAAACCCCAAGATGTCCAGCAGAGTGAAAAGCAGAGCCAGAAGCACAATGGCAGGCAGAGGGAGGGATGTTGCTGCTGTTAGTGGTGGGCAACGGAGAGAGGGACCTACTTCCTAAGTTGTCTCAGTCTCGACTGATATGATTATGTGCAGGCTCTCCTTTCAGAGGAGCCTGGCCCTGCAGCCGGATCATCCTCACCCATTACAACACTGCTGGCAGCTCACCCCACCCTTGCCAATCCCAAACCCAAATGTGCTAGTCTACCCTCTAGCACTCCTGACACACGCAGTCATGCACAAGCACACACCATGCCAATGATGCACTATGAACTGGTGCCCTGACTCATCTCTGTCAGGCTGTCAGTCAGGGCCCAGCACCAATCTGAAGCCATGGTGTGATATCCAGACATAAGCAAGCAAACAGGGATGCCCGCTTATGCTGGAGAAGAATCAAGACTTCTTATGGTAAGAGATGAGCTCCATTTCTGTCCTTGAGAGTAACTTGTGCTTCACTCGCTGCTCTGCAATCTGAATTACAAGGCAAAATGTGGCTGAAGACATTGCTGTAGTTGAGCTTATTGCTGTGCTTGCTGGCTACTAAGGTTGCTGCTGTACTGTGGCAGCTGTTGCATTGTGTAAGAGCATGACTTGTGCCAATGATGTTCCTGAAGTGTAGGTACTGTTATTAAAATGTTTAAACATCACCCGCTTGCTTATTTCTCTTGTGCAAGACAATCATAAAAGCCTGTGTAAAAAGCCAAGATTTAACACACTTTCTAAAAACTGAGATGGAGACTGAGGAGCAAATAGCCACCAGAAGAGCATTCCAGAGTCTGGGGGCAAAACCGAGATGGCCCTGTCCCCGAGTGAACAACAGTTGAGCCTCCTTCATTGTCGGCACCCTGAGCCCCCTCAGATGACCTTGTCAAGCAGGCAGCAACCCTTGGGACCAGGTGGTCCCTTAGGTGTCCAGGGCCCAAACTGTTATGGGCAAATCATTAATTTCCGATTAAGAAATTTGACTCTGAATCAAGGCTGAATCAAAATTTGAGGTCAAATCAAAATCACAACTATTCATGCACAACTCTAGTAAAAAGTTATCTTGAGTAAGCAATTCCAGCCCTTTCCCTTCCCATATCCCCATTCTACAGAGGCCACCTCCTAATTGGGAAGGAAAACACAACCTGGAACTTCCTCCTTTCAGAGAATCAGCAGTAACACGTAGCTTCCTCTCTCCCTCTTGACCAGCATGCACATGCTCTCCTCCTGTCCATTACCATCCCTACATCAGGCAGCAGTCACCAGTCTTGCAATCCAGCTTCTTCGTTGCAATACTGCTCCAAGCAAAATGATGAGGAGGCCCGTCATGAAGTGGAGGAAAGTACGCACAGGAGAATTTGGAGAAGAGAAGGAATCAGAAGGCTGTGACTTAAGGGGTTTAATTGCTCTGAAAAAAATAACTGAGCCAGTTTTCTCTAGGCACCATTTCTAGGTGCACCGGTGAGCTGGCACCTGGGGTTTATCAAGCCCTATACTAGTTGCATTGCATTCTGCATGCATCTAAGCCAAGTCTCTTTCAAAGCAATAAAGGTGCTTAATTCACAATAAACCCCAGCTAATATTTACTAGTATTTGCCAGTACTAGCAAATAACTTTAGCAGATTGGCAGGAAACTATTGGAGGGGAAATAAGTACAAAGCATGCATTAAAGCAGTTGTAAGCAAGTTAGATATTGCATACTATAAACACTATTAAACTCAATATTCAGAAGAAATTGAGATAAATATCCTAGTTAGTTGCTTAAAATTCACAATGCCTTAACAATCTCATTTGTAATTTACCAGTTAACCTTGGGTGAGTAAATATCCAACCTGGGGAAAATAAATTGTAGTTAAGTATGCAAGATCCCCAAAATAACATTACATCATTTTGCACCAATGCCTATTTATATGACATAGGAAAGTGTGATCAAAAGTGGTCTAATTTGCACAACCATAAAACCACGGTATCAATTGAGAATGCAAGCCAAGCACACGTTCACTTGCCATTTCTCCTTACCTCATGGGCTACCAAATATTCTATCTTGCTTAAACTGGGAAATCTGTCCAGCAAGCCACGATGTGAAACCAAACCAATTTTGCATCCTGCCTTTTAAGTCACAGTTCTGTGCAAGTGTATTTCCATGCATGGATTTCAAAAATAGATTATGTGTAAAGTTCTGAGTACCAACTGGACAATTCCAGAACTATTAAATAAGTTGAGTATTAAATAAAACTTTGCATAATTAAGCTAATCAATTTTTGAATGCAGGGAACTAAGAGACAAATTTAAATAAGCAGTTAAATAAAGACTTTGGAACATATACAACTTTTATTGTAGGTCAGAAGCTCTCAAGTCAAAATGAAACTTAACAGTTTAGATCATCCAGCTATGAAAAATATAGGAGTTGAGTTTATTTTTGCTGCCATTCTAATTCACTTTTTATTTTGGACATTCATTGCTGGCAGAAGCACTTAAAGCCTTTTCACCTATCATGACACATCCTAATCAATAATGAAGAACTGAGACAGGTCAATCAATGGCAAGCCATTCCAATATGTTTTGTGAACTAAAGGCCAAATGAATCCTATTCATCACCTGGAATTTAAAAAGCATTGATTTTATATATTTGTCAGAGTATTAACTACAGATGAAAGTTGGCCCATGTGTTGCTCTCAAACTTATCAATTCTGCTTGCCAAAGACCCTGCTTCTCATTTTCATGACAACAGGTCATAACTATATTTTAAGATGAGTATCAGAACAAATACCAACAGTAGTAACGAGGCACAGGCTGAATCAATACACAATACCCATAAAGGAATAGGGGTGTGCCACACCGGTTCAATTTGAACAGATCTGGTTCGAACATGGACTGGCAAGGTATCAAAAAGAGAGAGCCGGTCCATGTTCGAATCTGATCAATCTTGGTTCTAACAAAACTGGTTTGAAAGTTCAAGCAGCATGGCGACTGCGATTTCTGCTGACAAAAATCCTGTCCTTGCTATTGGTTTTCTGCCGTTGTCACGATCTCCTTTCTCCTGGTTGGCCTGTTATTCAAAATCAAGGTTGTCAGGGCAACTCTGTCCCCCTTGGCTGGGGAAGGGGGGGAGGGATGAGCGAAGGGGAGCAAAAAGGAGTGAGTTTTAAACTGCATTTAAAGGCAGGCAGTATCTGCCTGGCTTCACTCTGCCTCTGGATCTCTGGAGGAAGAGCTGGCTGCCTGCCTTCCTGGATCTGCCTTTTTGATGGGCCTAGGAGGCAGAAGCTTATCTGTCTGTTTTTCTTTTGTAGTAGGGATATGCACAAACCGGTTCAGTGCTCCTTTTCTGGAGTGCCAAACCGGTTCAGAAGTCCAGTGTTTGAGCTGGTTCATAGGCAGGGGGTTCAAATGGCACACACATCAGCCATTTGCATGACGACATTCAGCAGGGCTGCAAGGAGGTACACTGCAGCCCCACACCAGCGCTTTTGGGGAGAGTGCTGGTGGGGGGGAAATGGTGAGGCAGGTAAGAGCATCCTCCTGCCCCTTAAAGAACCCCATCCCCCGCCTCCTGCGAGCACACGAACCAGTTTGTGCACATCCTTATTTTTCAGAACCAACTGCTTTTTTGTTTTCTTAAGTGGTTTTTCTTTTCTGGTGGATAGATGGCCTATCTCCTAGCCCCCATCTGTCCTCCCTCCGGCTGTTAAGTGCCAGTGTGCACTCGGCCCAACTGCCTGGGGCCCCTGGTCAGACTCCAGCTGAAGATGCTGGAAAAAAGATGGATTGGTGAGTCCCACACATCCTCACACCCCCTTGCCTTGGTTAGATTTATTTCTTTTCAATAGGGCCTAGTTTGGAGAAAGGGAGAAATTCAGGTTGGTAGGTACAGTAGGACTGGGTTAGGAGGAGACTGGGTTAGGCCACAGTAATCCCCTCTCCTGTGCTTCCCTTGGATGTAGTTACCCCACTGTTGCTTGCTCCTGCCCCCAAGTAAAGCCTGCTTATAGTTGGGGGTTTTCCTAGCATATGTGTGCGCACTGCAGTGCTACAAACAACACTGTGTGTGGCACACACAGCATAAATAGACCATCCACCCTTGGCCCCACACCCCCTAAAGGCTCTCCCTCTCCCCCCACCCAACAGAGCTAGGGCTTTAATTTAAAACCCAAAATATGTTCTCCAGCAGGATGCCCAGAAGGGGTGATAATGCTGGTCATATGGGGGGGGGTGAGGGCAGCAAGAGGTGGCCTACTTCAAATTGCCTGTCCCCCAAGAAATCATTGCATGCATGCTCACCTTTCTGGAGGCACTGCCTGCTCCAGTAACAAAAACCACCCGTGGTGGCTGATGTAGAGGGGGAGGGGTCTCCCCTGTCAAGGAAGAAGCTCTTGCAGACGTGGCAGTGGAGATGGTGTCATTGGCTGCTTGCTCAGCCAGATCACCCTCTCCATCCTCCTCCCCTTTCTCAGGGCGACCCCCGCCCAATTAAAGCCTGAGGCGGAGGAGGAGTTAGTTGTTCTTGAACCTAACTTCCTTAAACAATTTGGGAAAAGGCACTACCGACATTTGGCCTGAGGAGTATATGGAATCTATTGCATCTTAAAGGAGCCCAGTGAATTGATTAAAAACTACCGAATTCTTCACTACACTTTAGATGAGGCAGATGTGATCACAAGCTTAAACATGCACAAACACATGTGTTATGGATACTGGTGAGATCATTCCCCTTCTTCAACCCACTGGTTGCTTTTTAGCCTCAGCCAAAACACAAATGATATTGCAAAAAAAAAAAAAATACTCCCACTCCGTAGTGGTAAAGAATTTTACTTGTTGCTTGGGCATGAGAACACCTGTGATCCAAGCAACCAATGCTTTGTCCAAAGGATCTTCAAGTGCACAATAACCTTGTGTGTGTGTGTGTAATCTGCCAACAGCTTTTGCAAAGCTCTTCCTTTTAAAGCAAATATAATCCATACACTGAAATCGAAGGCATATAGTGAAAGACAGAGGAAGGCACTTTTGAAAGAAAAATAAGTTACAACAGAACTAAATAGCAGCAACCCCTGCATTTCCACCTAAGAAAAAAGATCCCTTCATAGTAAGACCAATGTTGCTTTTTGTTGCTGCTTAGAAGTGGCAGTAACAAATGAAAAATACATATGTCTAAGGTATTTATTAGATAGCATCACATCATGACTGCAGCTCTGTCTAGAGCAGTGATTCTCAAACTTGGGTCCTCAGGTGTTACTGGACTTCAACTCCCATAATCCCCAACCAAAGGCCACTGAGGCTGGGGATTAAGGGAGTTGAAGTCCAATAACACCTGAGGACCCAAGTTTGAGAATCCCTGCTCTAGAGCTTATGAAGCACTATACATGATGCCCTGTGGCAACATGTACTGTGGGTGGCACTGTTCCCTCTAAGGCATGTGCATGTGCTCACAAATGTTTTGATGTCTGCTCAGTTAGTTTTAGATCCCGCTCAGGTCAAATCAAGAAGGTCCCATTCTGAATTCATGTGTGCACATGCTACCTTGATACTGCCGCCCAGAACAAAACTCATTCTGCACAAATATGAGAAAAATTAGAGGGACCACTGGTGGGTGGGACAATTTGGAGAACAGGCTGCTCACTGCATACTGAGAAAATGTAAAGATAGGTCTATTGCACTATTTTTCTAAATTTCCACACATATGCTATCATCCCTAATCTCACACTTTTTTCCTGCCACCTTTTACCTGCTTTGAAATTTTTCTCTTGTGGCCTTTCAGTACACGTCTTCCATGTGAATAGTTCCTATGGCAGCACCAACCATGGAGGACATATGCCAAACCCAAATACATATCAAGACAAAGTCCAGAGAAAAAATGAAGACATTCCTTTGGGATCATGATTTGTACAACTGAACCAAGAAGAGATCTGCTTTTTCAATCAAGCAATGAAAGAGCTCTTTCCCATACACACTGCAGTTTTATAGCAATTACACCAAAGTTTGCATAAACACTTGACAGCTATGTTTTATCAAAACACCACTTACATTTTGCATATGTTTCAACATATATTACTATTCAGCAATAAACAAGTGTAGAGACTTGATTGTGTCATCTGTCTGTCATCTACAACCTGAAGGAGGGGGTAGGCAAAAATAATTTTTCTCAAGTCATTCTGCCATTTTATTTACAAATTAGTATTTTGTTCTCCACTGGTTAATAGTGTCTTTCCATGAACAATTAAGAATGCACACTGAATATATAAAGGGTGCAACTCTGAGCATACTTTGAGATTTTCCTACTGAACATAGTGTAATTTTGTTCCACTCAAGCAGTTCCAAATGAGGGCATTCAACCATGCACTGATGTGCCAGGGTTTTGTGTCATTTGGGAGGGGGGCATTTCTGGCAATCCTCCCTACCCTATGCATCTACTTGTGCCTCTCAAGACTCTGTCCCTGAGCATTGGGGGACTCCCCTAGAGACAGTTTTGGGAGGCACCAGTGGCTGGCCAAAAATTCCTTTGTACACAGTGTAAATTCCATTTGGTTTAAACCAGATTGAAAGTAAACTAAATATCTTTAAAAGCCAAGCAAAAAAGATGGTTCTTTAAGACTCTTCTGAAGGCCTCCAAAGAGGATAACCCAGGGGCAACAACTGAGAAGACCCGATCCCACGTAGTCACCAGACAAACCAGTGGTACCCAAAGACAGAACCCTCATGATGATTCTTAATAAGTAGGGGTATCTTGTAGAGAAAGGTGCTCTCTCAGGTAACCTGGACCGAGGCCATTCAAAATTTAGAAGGTAATAACTAGCACTTTGCCCGGAAATATAACACCAGCCAGTGCAACTGTTTAAGAGCAAGCATAATGTGGTCTCTCCAGGATACCCCAAAGACCAATATGGCTGCTGCATTTTGAACTGACATTTCCAAACTTCATACAGAGGCAGGCTTACACAGAATGCATTGTAGAAGTCCAATCAGCTGGTATACCACTGTTTTCAGGTCATTCTCAAGAAATGGGCAGAGTTGACAAATCAATTGTAGCTGGTTAAAAGTGCTCCTGGCCACAGCCTCAACCTGAGGCACCAGGGTGAGACCAGGGTCCATGAGCACTCCCAAGCTACAAACCTCTTCTTCCTGGGGGAGTGTAACCTCATCCAGAACAGGAAGTTCTATCTCATCTTTCAGATTATGACCCCCAACCATGAGCACGTCCATCTTACTTGGTTTCAGCTTCAGTAGTACTGCTAACACCTACGCAACATGTACCTATCCCTCATCCAGCCCATTACTGCCTGTAGGCAGGCAATGAAAGGGCTAATGCCATTTCTTGAT
The DNA here is from genome assembly GCF_027244095.1 of Hemicordylus capensis. Lineage (NCBI taxonomy): Eukaryota > Metazoa > Chordata > Lepidosauria > Squamata > Cordylidae > Hemicordylus > Hemicordylus capensis. The sequence goes on along the minus strand of NC_069660.1, from coordinate 120,682,205 downwards.
ATTGATGACAAGGAGAAACAGATTTGGTGTCATCAGCATGTTCTCTGCATCACTGTGTTCTAACAAATTAGGCTACTATCTTTATACTCTTTAGAGAGATTATAACACAAATGTTAGCAGAATAACTGCTTTGCAAACTGCTTAAGAAATCCTGGAGCTACCATAAATGTTTCAATGGTGTATATTCCTAACTCTCAAATTTCTGTATCAGCCCCATAACTGTATTCAGGTACATAATCAGTAGGCAGAGAAACAAGAATCATTGTTGTAACTTTTAGTTTTCAAAAAACAACCACACACACACTTTAAAGTTTGCCTTTAGTTAGCTCGGAGTGGAGTCAGGGATGGGCGGGGGGGGGATCTTGGAAGGCGAGGAAACAGCCCTGCGAAGATGCTTGGGCTCTCTGGGTGGACTGCTTCCCAGCAGTACTTAAAGACCAGTGTGCCCTGAGAGGAATGCAAGAAAGGATGAACCCAGACCAGAGAGCTCGTCCTCAGCTCCTGAAAAGACCAACAGCCTGAGACAATGTTTTATTAACATTCTGTAATTTGCTTCTTTTAATATTGTAAACTGTTTTGGGTGCTTTTGTCAAGGCAGAAAGGTGGTGTAAAAATGTAGTAAATAGGAAGAGGAGGGAGACCTGTTGCATTTTCTGTGTCTTTGCCCCCTCATGACAAGAATCACCCCCTTTCTGTGACAGGAATTTATTTATTTATTTTATTTAACAGATTTCTATACCGCCCAAAACACAAGCTCTCTGGGTGGTTAACACACCAGCGTTAACACACCAGCGTTAACACAGAATGGCCCCCCTTACAGGGCTGGAAGCAAAGGAGGATGACCAGGCCAGACGGGTTGGAGCCCTGGGAACCAATGGGGGTGGGGGGGGGAGTGGATCTTCAGGAACAGAAATCTCAGCAAGGGGGTTGGAGGTGGGTGCCAGAGGAGAGACAGTTTTCATAATACCTAGAAATAAAATCTTGCAGTCATTCAGCAACATCAGGAGAGAAGGGATCCTTCTTGGGCAAGGGCACCCTACTCATGATCTCTGTAGGTAGAGTTGGGCCCGCAGGCACCACTGGCTGTCAAATCTCCTCTTCCAGACTAAAGTTTGTGAGCGGGTACCGAGGCAAAGGCGAGGCCAGCTGGACCGGCAACTGAGTCGCCGAGAGCTTGTGGTGCTTGCAAGGCTTGGCACCGCGCTTCTTGGGGTCTTCTGCATGGCACATCTTTTTAGCGTCTTTTTTGTACACCTTTTTGTCTTTCTTCAAGCAGAGACCATACAGGGCTGGGGAGGGAGCTTGATATAACCCTAGTTGTGCGTGAGAAGAAGAGCCTCCCCGAGTATCAGGGCACGGACCCTCAGAGGGAGCCCTCCATTAAAGCTCCTGCTTGGGAGCGGTTCATAGTGCCATTAAGTAGCTGTAAACTAGGTATGTGCCAATTGATTCAGATACAGATTGATTTGTACCCGAATCTAGCTGATTTGGGTGATTTGTAGACAAAACAAATCACCCCTCTGGTCCATTGGCAAGATTCAGGTACAAATCAAATAGTGCCTGATTTGATTCAAATCGATTCGAGATTTGGATTCCTTCTATTAATTCCCCCAGATTCCCAGCTTTCATTTAAAAAAAACAAAACAAAAGCTAAGCTCTAGCCCTTGTAGAAGTGGGAGTTATGGAGCAAAATGTGTGGTCACTATTTTTCAGGTGTTTGGATTCTTTGGTGTATAATAATATTCCCTCAATGAATCTCTATGAGGATTCATTACACACCTTCATTTTGACCGTCTTTTCGACAGTGCCAACTGTCAACTGCCATGTACCTACTATACCCCACTCCCACCCACAAGGCAATGGGGTACTACTCTGTTTACTTTCTAGGATTTTTTTCAAGTGTTTAGGCTCTTTGGTGTCTAATAACCTTTCCTCATAATGAATCCCTATGAGGATTCATTACACACCAAAGAGTCTAAACACCTCAAAAAAATCCTAAAATATAAACTGAGTACTCAGTGGCTTGTGGGTTGCAGGTTAGTTGCAACATGGGATGCCACTAATTCCCCACCCCACCTGCAAAGCAGTGGGGTCAAAATGAACAGAAGAAATGAAGGCGTGTAATAAAGACACCAAAGAATCTAAACACTTCAAAAATACCTAAAAAACAAACGGAGTACCCCAGTGTGAGGGGGGGAGCGTGCGGGGGATGTAGTTGACACATGGCAGTTGACTGTTGGCACTGTCTAATGATAGTCAAAATGAACAGGAGAAACAAAGGTGTATAATGAATCCTCATAGGGATTCATTATGAGTAAGGTTATTAGATACCAGAGAATCTAAACATTTCAATATTCCTAAAAATTAAAATGAGTACCCCACTGCCTTGCGCGGGGCGGGGGGGGAGTTTGCGGGGGGAAACTCTTCTGGAACGTTGCCTTCCTCTTTGATTCAGCCCCTTGCGTTCATCCTTCTATCACATTGATAGAGAATGGGGAGTCTTGCCAGAATCAAAGAGGATTAGAAAGAGTTCCCGCAATTTTGCTTGTTGCCTGACTGAAAGAAGTCAAATGCAGCAAGGGTGCATGTTCAAAATAAGCTTTTATTTCATGTTATGAAAGGCATGAGTACAGTCAGAGTGTATCTAGCTGGTACTGAGCCCCGAAGCCATGCAGTTGGCTAGCTTATATAGGTTTCAAACAAGCATCTCAATAAAGCAATTAATACATGTTATTGGTTAGTAAACATACATATCCCAGAGGTGCCACTTAAGAGTCTGGGAAGATGAGTTACTACCTGGCCTTTCTGACAACTTCAATCCCTATCGTATCTCCTGGTACCAGCAAGATCCTCTTTCTGCTGACTGAGGAATTTGGCTAATGGCCTGTGTTTGACAGGTTCTGGTACCTGTTATCTCTCGTGGGCCTCACATTCTTGAGGGGCCCACGTTCTTGGCTTTGGTGGTAGTAGTAGTAGTATGTTTATTGCGGTCACAGACCAGATTAACAACAACAATTAATAGCATTAATAAGAAAATTCAAGAATTTCAAAAGTTTACAAAATCACAAACTGTTCAAATTACTAATACAGTCTTTACGGAGCTTCGACACCACAAAACAGAACTTTGCCACATTATCTGAAATTACAGGTTTAAAATTGGCCAGCATAATTTCCAAACAAAATTGGTCTGTGTGACCAGGATAAATGGCTAAAATAGGAGCAATAAATTTGGTGCGAGCATCCTTATAAAACTGGCAATAAATAATAGCATGAGTGATAGACTCTATATCCCCTGAGCTGCAGGGACAACAGCGCTGATCATAAGGAAGTCATTTGAATTTACCATCAAGTACTGCCAAAGGGAGAATGTTTAATCGTGTGAGGGTGAGAAATCTCCTAAATTTTGGTACCAAGATCTGGTCTAAATATTCAGCCAGTTATCGTTTAAAAAGTTTGAGAACCTAAGTATATTCCCTTGGGTAGCCATGTGGACTCCCCCTGCAAATCTATATCTCAGAGCCATTGCTTCACAAAGTAAAGCACCTGTTCTAATCCTCACCCAATGAGATCTTCTTGAGATGTGCCCAATGATGCAATTTTAATTTCAGAACTGATTTCCATTTGGAAACGAAACTGTCTGGTAACACTAAGGGGGCAAGACCAGCCAGAAAGAAGACCAGGCTTAACCAAAATTATGCAAAACCATACTTTTGCTTTCAGAGTGGTGTCCCCTGCTTCCCTACGAAGGACAGTATTTGCTGTACCCCTGGGTACCTGAAAAATAGCCCTCAGGAATTTAGTTTGTACTCTTTCAAGCTGAGAGAAGTTTTCCAGAGGACCAATCTGCGCCCCATAAAGAATTTGGGGATATATCTTGGCCTTCAACAATTTTATAGCCACTAGTGCAGAAAAGGCACATTTGCCATCTGTTGAGCACCTTGGGAAATGTTCCAATTTGGTGGAATACTTTACGTGTTCCAATTTGGTGGAATACTTTATGTGTTCCAATTTGGTGGAATACTACCCCCAAATACTTAAAAACCTATATTCAATACTGTGCCCATTTATTGTCCATTTAAAGATTTTGGGGTGCTTTGAAAACACCATTATCTTGGTCTTAGAATAATTGATCTCTAAAGCCTCCTTCTCAGTATACTTACCTAAGGAGGTCAAAGCACGACCAAGACCTATCCTGGTTTGAGATAAAATGGCAATATCATCCGCATAGAGCAATAATGAAACATGTCTGCCAACAGGTTTCGGGGGGTGCAAATCCAAATCATTAAAATGCAAAACTATTGAGTTTATGTAAAAATTAAACAAGATTGGGGCAAGGATGCATCCTTGCCGAACTCCTTTATAGGTAGGAATCTCAGACGAGAGGTGCCCTTTTCTAGAGCACTGTACTCTGAGACAGGTATTACGATGGAAATTGTAAATTAATAAAAGTAAACGGCGGTCTATAGATGATAGATGAGTGTTTCATAGGTTCTGGTACCTGTTATCTCTCGTGGGCCTCCCATCTCACATTTTTGAGGGGCCCATGTTCTTGGCTTTGGTATCCGTTACCTCTTGACCGAGAGGCTCCCCATTCTGAACAATTCTCATTTCAGTCCTACTGGCTCCATATTCTATTAGGGATTTTAATCAAACCAACCCTGAATCATATTTTAATACACACTTTTATATACTTATTTGTAGGCCTGGATTAAACAATTCGTTATCAGTGGAGTGCAGTTGGCACATGGCAGTTGACAGTTGGCACTGTCTAGAGACAGTCAAAATGAACAGAAGAAATGAAGGTGTGCAATGAATCCTCATAGGGATTCCTTATGAGGAAAAGTTATTGTACACCAAAGAATCCAAACACTTGAAAAATAATGACCGCACATTTCGCTCCTAATGGTTTAGATTCAATTTATAAAAACACAAGACTGAAAACCGTTGATTTTCTTCCACTTCTGGCACACTACTAAGGGTGTAGGGGGAAAGTAAAGGAAAAGCTAGCCACAGAAAAAAGAGCCAAGGAACCAGGAGCTCCTAAGTAGCAAGACAGGACTGGAACTCGGATTTGCCGCCTTCCAAGCAGGAAGCTAGCCACACCTACAGTTCGAAAGGTCAGGTCCTGTCTACTGGTGCATGCTCAGTACACAACTGTGTTAAGGATGGCCTCTTCAACTATGGAAAAATCTGTTACTAGGAATATCCATATTAATTATGCAAATATTTTAATCAGCTTCCATTAGCTTCCCTTTTATGTGTGGACTTGGGATGGAGGTGAATTAAAACGAACTAAGTAGGATTACTGGGAGATGCCATCTCTTCTTATTATAGAAATATCAAATATTAACCTCAATGTAGCACTTCTCTTACTGCCAAGGCACAGCTGAACTTATAGGGAGATAGACACTTAACTGGACCTAAGCCAACATAAGATACTTTCAATTTTGGAATAGGTTTAGCATTTTCAGGGAAGAGAAACTTCTTCCATATGCCAGCCCGAAGCTGCTTATGCCAACATAATTTCCAAAAAAAGCTATCAGCAATGATAAGACACGGAAAGGAAGAACAATCCTCCATTCTGCTTGGAAATCAGCTGAAAAGGACAGCAAGGCCCTTGTTTGGATTCCCCATACCATGAATTCCCCATACCATGAAGCAGCTCCTTCCAAAACACAGATTTGCCCTTTTAAATTGTAGGTGCTTTGCATTTGTAATTCTGCTTATCTTAAATATTGTTAGATAGCAAGGCAAACCCTTTCACTGCTACTAAAGAGCAACAAATTAAAATTCCTGCATGCCATCAATATTTAGGAACTAGCCCTTTGCAGGGACAGAACCACACCAACATTCTGGCATCTTTTCCCATACCCTTGTACCTGTATCTGTATGTCCATGATCTTCACTATTTTTCAGGCAGGGGCCACTCTAAAGGTGTGTATTTGTTTGGTTTTGCATGGATGTAAAAGTCATGTCATATTTTGCCGACCTCCACTTCTCCCAGTGCCAGAGAGCCCTTTAAGAGAAACCAAGCCCTGTCAAACTTCAGTGATGTGAATACATGCACCAAGTGCTGGCAAGTGTAGTTCTTCCCAATGCTTTCCCCATAGAGATTAATGAGGAAAGCACTGGCAGGGACCAGACTTCCTACTCCGTGCATGCCTTCCAAAATCCCAAAGTGGCTTGAGAGCTCCCTTTCCTTTCAAGGAGTCCCACCAGCAACTGACAAAGGTAGCAACCATCATCATTCCATGAGTGTCAGGAAGGCTAAGCAGAGTATTGCGCTTCAGCCAACACTTCGCATACGCCTAACAAACAATTAGTCAGGGAGGGGTTGATGGGAGCTGCCACTGGCTCCTGTGCCTTGCAATGAAGAACACTTGTTTAAGTCCTTCATCTACAGGGAGCAGGATTCAAATTAAGTTAGTCATGACTAAGCACCAATGAAATAAATGAGCCAGTTAGTCATGACTTAAGTCCCATTAAACTGAACATGACTTAGTCAAGAGTAACTTAGCCTGGCTCCTGTCAAAAGTCTTTTCATTTAGTGCTCTTGTTCTTAATGCTGAGTCAGCCTTATTGCCATAAGACAGAACACTTTAAGACAGAAAAGCCTAAGGGCAAGTTTTCGGTTCTGCTACCCCATATCTGAAATCATAAAAATACTACTGAAACACACTAGTCTTGCCAGATTAGGTACAATTAACATTCAGCATGACATTCCAAGTTTAATTTGTGCCAAGGTATTTATTCACAAGATAACAGAAAGCAAGCATGAACTGAGAATTTTGAAACAGATTGGTTTTGGACTAATTAAGAAGCATATATGGAAGATGAGATTGAGAATCAGAAGCATGCAAACTTTCTAATGAATTGTCACATAAGATACTCAGCATAAACAAAACAAACCAGGCCACAGTTCAAAAACTCAGTAGCATCTGTTTCAAAAGCCAAAAGGCAACAACAATCTGTAGAAAATACTACCCATCTGTAAAGATGGCAATTTCTTTAAATGAAGGGAGAAAGGCCCAAACATTTTATTACAGAGATGTGAGGTGAGCTTCCCAGAAACAGAGCAAACTGTATTACTTCTAGATTACACGTTAAATCAGCAGCTTTAAACTAGGTATTTAAAGTCTATACTGGGCACTTAAAATCAATGTTAACTTAGGGGATCCTTACAGTATCTTCTGTACAACTCCTCAGCAATACCTGCTTTAGTTTAGAGTAGTGTTCCCTCTAAGGTGTGCGTGCATGTTCGCAAGGTTTTTTTTAATGTCCACTCAGTTAATTTTAGATCCCGCTCAGGCTGAGTCAGGAAGGCCGCTATTCTAAATGCATGTGCGCACACAGTGCCTTGATATTGCCACCCAGAACAAAACTCATTCCGCACAGAGATTAAAAAAAATTAGTGGGAACACTGGTTTTGAGTATCTCCCATAGTTCAATTTCAAGGAGACAATCCATGCATCTGTCTCTAGGATTCATGCTAAGAGCTATAGGCTTTCAGTAAACTCAGCATTTAAAGGCAAAGGGGGCTGTTTTTCAGTACTGGCTGGAGGCTGAACAAAAGTAGTGCATTAATGTAGCTGAATTAAATATAAATGCATTACATTAATTCTCCTTGGCTAGATTCCAATGGTGGTTACAGGCTTCAATACATTTGGGGAAGTCAGGGTACTGCTATTTCTAACGCAGAATTATTATGTAAATACTGATATTCCACCAATGCACAAGCTCGAAGAAAAATTAAGACCACTAACACCTTTGGCAATCGCATAGTATTTTGGGAATTTCAATGTGTGACTACACAGAAGAAAGGAACAACTAGTCATGACTTCAGTGTGTGTATTCCAAGGAATCTGTACAATTAGCACATATTATGTAAACTATTTATATAGTGCTTTTCAACCAAAGCAGTTCTTGAAGTAGTTTACATAACAAAGGTAATGAAGATTATCTGTTCCCCAAGGCTAACAATCTAAGAAGAAACACAATGGAGGCACTAGCAATAACCACTGGGAGGGCTGCAATGCTGGGTTCAACAGGGAGAGTTCTCCCTTTACTAAATATAAATGAGCCACCACATTGAAAGGTGTCTCTGCCCTATTAGCAAACAGTTCAATGACAATTCACAGTTGGTTTGCCTATTTTCCTTCCCTGAAAAGCTTTTTATCTAGAAAGTTCAGCATATTTCAAGCAGTACTCTGTCCTTCCTGAAAAGAAGTATTTGTTTAAGAGAAAATGAAGTGTTTTAAATTTCACTAAAGGTAGATCTAAATATAGTAATCTTACTTTTCTGCAAGTATTTGCTTTCAAGCAAGCTAACCAGAGTTCCCTCATTCAAACCTACTGGAAACAGATTGAACACTGCTCTAGCAATCAAGGAAGATCCTATATATTTTGCAGATAATGTTTTGAGAAGATTACAACGAAATTGAGCATGAATATATGCTTATATGATTGTCATATTAATTCAAGACATCATATAGCTCAGAATTTTCTACTCTGACTGGTAATGGCTCTTCCCAAGGCTGCTACCACCAATATTTTTACAGGCTATGTTGGTGATTGTGACTGGATTCTTCTGCACACAACGTCAAGAGCTCTATACTAAGCTATGGGTCTTCCACTGACCAAAAAAATGAATATCCAAATCCTTTAAAATGTAATCAGGCACTTGGAGTTAACAACTAGGAGCTGCCCTGAAATATGTTTAAATCAAGAAAAATAAGCACACAGGATTATGTACCCATAAAATGGAGAGGAAGGGGAGATCACATTTTAGTCTCTTCATCGGGAATTATATTTAGGGGACTAAATTCACGAATGTTCTATTTGTACTGCCAAAAGCAGTGAAAGATAGAATACCACCAGACAAAATTCAGGACAGGTGAAACTGTTTAGTATTTTCTTGAATATTTGCAAACCATTAAAGGAAGAGTTTCAGCAAGTTAGTAAATCCATACATTGCATTCTGAATACTCTTATTTCAGCTAGTATGAAATAATATGTTGTGGGAAACAAATTAAGTTTGTTTGAAGTATACATATCCATTCAGCTATCTAGACATCTTGCCAAACGTTAAATCAAAATCAAATTCACCACACTAGCTATGAATCCAAACAATTGTTCTGCTTATGCTCCAACCAGCTAGTAAACACTCAAATTTAATTATACTTTGTGAATATTCAAGTTTAAAGTTGCTTTAGAACTCTCATTTCAAAAAAGAAGAAATATTTAATTGCTAATTTACTATGAAATGCTATAATCTACATACCATATTGGCTTTGCTTTGAAATTGAATTAAGAACATAGGAACAATCCTGCTGGATCAGGCCCATAGTCAAGGGGTGGTCATGCCAGATGCTATTTTGATACAATTGCTGTTGAATAGTTTGCCACATTACTTTGATAGTGTGACCAGTGCCTTGGAAGTCAAAAAGGATGCAGACTTACAAATTTGTAATTAACTGTCTAGAGGTTAATTGGTTGATTTGGGCAGAATGGATAATAAGCAACCAAAGGAAAGTGAAGAAAATGCATTTAGGACCTTGCAAAGAAATAAGATATTCTTTATTTGTGTAAGCACCAAACAGTTGCAGAATAAGTGCCTCAAGAATAAGTGTTTGCAGACAAAAGCAAACAAAACAAAGTTGAAAGGAGAGCGAGTCATCTGGGAACAGAGAGTACAGCATTTACATGCAATCAGGTACTAAAGCTAATAAGCAAAAGATATACCTCGCAAGAACAGATAAAGTTTTGGAACCTAAGTCTGAGAAATGCAGCAGTGGCATCTGCATTGACTCAATTGCTATAAGCAACCAGATCAGAGAAAGGGAGAGAATTATAAACCTAGAAGATACAAGTTGTAAAATCCCTATATATTTGGCAGATGGAAAACTGATGCATGCAGAAGGGAAAGGATCTTCACAGTTGCTCTGCAAACTGGAAAAAGAAGAAAACATTGGATTAACAATTGAAGAAGCTTTGTATGTGTATACTCTAGAAACAAGTCTGATGTCTGTAAAATGTGCTACAGAAAAGGGGCTATGAAGTACAATTTAAAGGAATGCACTGATTCATTACTCAAACAGGAATTGCTTATGAAAGCAGTTTTAGAATAGAACGGATTGTTTGAAGTAGAATGTAACTAAAAAGGCCAAAAATGTGAAGGAATGCACACACAAAGGTTGTCTGAATTTGTGGCACAGAACGTTAGGCCATAGAGATACCAAAATATGTCAGGCTGAACTTTGATTTGGTGAAGGGTCTAAAAATAGCCCCCTGCAGCACTGAATCAAAGTGTGCATGTTGTATAAGAGGAAAGGCAATATGGCCTACTTTTCTTCCATGCGAAGAAACAGCAACACAGCAGCCTTTGGATTTGATTCATAGTGATGTTTGTGGACCTATGCAAGTTAATACATCAAGAGGGAATAAATGTATTCTTACTTTCATTGATGACTATTCTAGATACACATATACATGCTGTTAAGTGAAAAGGGACAAATTCTAGAAAGACTAAAACAATATGTTGCAAGAGTGAGCAACAAGTTTAGGAGAAAGCCATAGATCCTCCACACTGACAATGGTGGTGAATACACTGGGAATGATGTCATAAGATTCCTAAAAGAGGAGGACACTGAACACCAAAAGACTGTTCCTTTTACTCGGGAGCAAAATAGTAGGGATGTGCATGGTCCGGAGCAGTCCGGACCAGCACCGAAGGGGGGCCTTCCTTTTAGGGTGGGGAGGGCTTGCTTACCCCTCCCGCCTCTTTGCCCCCTCCAGCGCCCGTATTCTATAGTATAATTGGGGTGCTGGAAACCAGACGCCCCAGCCACCCCCCCCACGAGTGGATTAGGGGCAAAGAAGGGCTGCTGCCGCCCCCCCTCCCACCCACCCCACCGCCCTCCCTCCCACCCCCCCGCCGCCCCCCCGAGTGCTCACCACGTTTTCAGAAAAATAGAGAGGAGCTCACGCAGAGCTCCTCTCTTGCCAAAGTCTCCGGCACAACTGGGGCCTTGGGCGCACGCGCACGCGCGATAGAACTCCTTAACTAATAGAACTTTCGCTGGAGGCCCGGTCTACCCGCCGGGAGGAAGCCGGGTAGACCGGGTAGACCTGGGCGGGGGGCGGCGGGTGGGTGGGTGGGAGGGAGGGCGGGGGCGGCAGTAGCCTTTCTTTGCCCCTAATCCGCTCGCGGGGGGCGGCGGAGACAGCTGGTTTCCAGCACCCCAATTATACTATAGAATACGGGCGCTGGAGGGAGCAAAGAGGCGGGAGGAGTAAGCAAGCCCTCCCGCCCTTAAAGGAAGACCCCCCACCCGGACCCGGACCGGCCAAGTCCGAACCGGTCTGGAAGTTCAGAGGCCTTTAGAATGGCCTCCAGACCGGTTTGGACACACCCCTACAAAATAGAGTGGCGGACAGAAATGACCAGATGCATGTTTGGAGATGCTAGTTTGGCTACTAAATTTTGGGGAGAGGCAGTGATGACAGCTACTTATCTGCAAAAACAGATTGCCAACAAAGGCCACAGGAACAACGCCACATGGGTTATGGCATGGCAACAAGCCCACTTTGAGTCATAAAAGAGTGTTTGGATCTAAAGCATACAACCATATACCAAAAGCACCAAACTCAACTGTAGATCTGAGGAAGGAATACTTGTTGGCTATTGCATAGGATGTAAAGATATATGATTTTAGATCTTGTCAAACAATTAAATGTAGCATACTTAAGTGAAAATGAAAAACCAACCACTAGTGAACTGCCAAACTTAAGCCTAATTTTCAGTTGGGGAAAGAATCAAGGCAATATGACCAAAAGGAAGGATCCACTGTAAGTTTTACATGAGGATGCTGATGATGAACAAGGGGTGCAGAGTTCAACACAACAAAATAAAGGAGTTCCGCTTAAGAAACCTTCCTATATTGCAAAGGGAGAAAGGTTTCAAGAACCAAGTGAAAAGAAACTGATAACTTACCGGCAACTGAAGCACAAAACTGGAAGGAAGCTGCAAAAGAAATGGAATCATTTCACAAAAATAACACATGGACACTCACAGGGAAGAAAGACTGGGGTGCAAGTGGATTTTTAAAATTAAGCAAATGCAGAAGGAGATGTCCAGTGTTACAAAGCAGGACTGGTGGGCAAAGGGATTCTTGCAAATATATGGGGAAGATTATGATGAGACATTTGCTACCATTGTAAAACACACCTCAGTAACGACACTCCTAAGCACTGCAGCAGCAAAGAAAATGCAAGTGGATCACATAGACATGAAAACTGCATGGAGACATTAAAGAAGATATTTATATGGAGCAGCCTCCAGGATTTGTGGAGCCTGGTAAAGACAAACTTGTATGTAAGCTGCAGAAACTTATTTATTGACTGAAGCAGGCTGTAAGAGCCAGGAATGTCAGGTTCAAAGACAACAGATGGACCTATATACTTCTGTTGATGATCTGATAATGATTATGAAAATAGAGAGGACTGCCTTGAAATAATAGAGCACCTGAACAGTGAGATAGAAGTACAAGAACTTGGGCCTATTTCACACTATCTTGGGATACACAAAGAGAAGAGGATGGAAGCTATTTGCTTAACCAAAAACAGAAAATAATTGATTTACTAGAGTATTTGGGACTTAGAGGCCAAAGAAATGAGTACACCTATGGAAACAGGTTATCTAAAACAGGAGGAGAGTGAGCGTCTGCCAGACAGCAGTGAGTACAGGACAGCGATTGGAAAGCTTTTATATGTAGCTATGACAACAAGACTGGATATATCTACATCTGTTGGCATCTTGAGTAGGAAAGTAAGCACACCCAGCAAAGATGACTGGACTGCAGTAAAGAGACTAGGCAGGTACCTAAAAGGGACAATCCATCTAAAATTAAAGTTGCCTGCTAGTAGTTTATATGGATGCAGACTGGCCTAAGGATCAAACAGACCGGAAGTTAACCAGTGGTTATGTATTCTTTTATTGTGGTGGAGCAGTCAGTTGGCGTAGCTGCAATCAATCAATAGTTGCTCTCTCATCTACTGAGGCAGAATATGTATCTGCCACTCAAGCATGTCAGGTGGTGGCGTGGCTGCACAAGCTAGTGTCTGATTTCAACACAGACAAACCAAAACCCACGGAGATGTTCAAGGATAATCAAAGCTGCATCCAGATCGCACAAATGGAGCGAATTAAATTTAGAACAAAACACACTGAAACAAAATATGTGCAGGATGCGCAAGAAAACAGATTTGTAAAATTGAAGTATTGTCCAAGTGAGCAAATGGTAGCAGATGTGCCAACTAAGCTGTTGCCCAGAGATAGTTTCAAAATCTTGTGAGAGAAGTTGGGACTTGTAGCCAGCAACACAAGCTGAGGAGGAGTAGAGTTGGAGCTAGGAACATGGCAGCATCAGCTCTCAGCTGCAATGTCTCATAGTGACCAGTGTGTGTGGGGGTGTGGGGGTGTTAGGGTCATGGATAAAAGTGATGGACTCCTTCCCTCTTTGTTCTTCCAGTGCTAGTCTCCATTTTGTCTCTCCAGAGATGGCTGTTTTGTTTTGGTCTCTCTTCCCTTCCAGCCCTGAACTCAGCTTTCCTATCCTTTTGTAACTTCTAAATAAATCCTTGTTCTTCAAACTTAAACTGTCTCCAGACCTCTCGCTCAGCTAAATTCTCCCCAAACTGGCTTTGCTCAGCAAATGGGAATTAAACTGCCATTTTTCTCCTACACTATCCAACACGATCCCAAGTTGTCTCTCTTAGTCACTGACAGCTCAGACCCCATCAATGTATTTGTCAAGCTGGGGGCTCCCCCCACCCCAATATGCATCACTTTACACTTACTTGCACTAAATTGCTTTTGACATTTTATCACCCACTCACCCAGTTTGGAGACATTCTTTTGGAGCTCCTCACAATCTGTTTTATATTTCACTACAAATTAAATACACATATATGCATATGTTCATGTGCACACTAACTAGCCTTAGAGGCTGTGCATGTTTGCTCAGGAGCATGCCAAGCATAGACATTTTAAATTCTTTGACACCTGGAATGCCAAATGGGGATCCTAGCATTAGATGGCCATCAACATTACTTCTGAGGCATTTCAGTGGATTAGATTCAAGTAAATGTAAAATATCATCCTAATAGTGTTCAAGGAAAATGTCCTACCCTTCCCAATAGATTTGCTCACTTGCTTGACTCTCCAGAAATGTTAGCCTATGAGCCGGGTCTCACGATCAGTGAGACCCGGTTTGTAAGGGTGAGCAGGAAGAGCAGGCTTAGCTCTCTCTCCCCGCACATGAGCAGACAGTCTGCTCTGGGAGGCCGAACGAGCTGCCCAGATAACTGTCGGCTCTGTAACGGAGCCGGCGGGTGCTGGGGCCGATTGGCCCCCAGAAGCTCCAGCATGCCCTGAGCAACTGCGCAGGGCATGCTGGAGAGACCCCCAAAGCCAGGAGGCAGCTTTTCGCCTCCCCTCCGGGGGTCTACTCATGAGTAGCCATGGCAAGGAGCCACACCGTGGCAACTCATGATCGGGAAGCCCAGGTTAGCGGAGCACTCTTGGTTGGCTTGTTATCATGGGCAACTGTGACCACATTGGCTGAGGAGGGGGGTTCAAAATGTAATCGGGGGATGAAGTCAGAGAGCGCTTATAGCGTGTCCCTCTAGAAGAGGATACATTAGGAGAAGAGGAAGGAATCAAGTAAATTATGATTTTGTGGTTTTATCAGCACTGAGTACAATATGTTCTACCATTGCTGCTAAAACTATCTGGTTTTGCTGGATCTCAAATTGACAGAGGCAGAACTTGGTGCCTGCCTGCCTTGAGTTGTTTTGTTTTGTTTATGATAAAGTGTTGTGATGAGAAATGGATAATGGCAGAGAGATATTTCTTGGTGATTGCTGTGATGAGCTGGAGCTCATCACAGGCCTTGACACTAACTTGTGCTTCACTCGCTGCTCTGCTCTGCAATCTGCACTGCAAGGTGTACTCAGTCAAAATGTGGCTGAAGTTGCTCTAGTTCAGCTTATGGCTATGCTTGCCGATAAGCTGTTGTGGCAGGCTGTTGCAATGCTCAGATGTAAGAAGTCAATTGTGTGTGAGAGAGGAACTTGTGCCAATGATGTTACTGCAGCGCTGGCACTGTGGCTGGCAGTGGATTCTGGGTCAGTGATTCTTTTCTGGCCATTTTTGGACTGTTTGAAATGTGTGTTCTGTGTTAGGACAGATTCCCTTTTACTGTGTGCTTCTGCAGTGTTTAAAGCAGGGTTGCAAAATGCATTGCAGACTGCAATGCAAACCTTCTGTGAGAGCACTCTGGGTGCAGCTTGTTCCAGCCAAAGCCAACAACTGGGAAACACAGAACACCACATTGTTCCCCATGGGTAGCTCCTAGGGAAACCACAGTGGGCTAGGTGGTAGGGCATGACAGATGCTATCTACCACCCAACCCAAAGAAATGGGCAAGCGAGTGGGTGTTTTGGTTTTTTGTTTTTTACACACAAATATTTAACCTTTTCCTCATAGGCTCCTATGGGGATTTGGGGGAAAGGGTTAAAAATTGGTTAAAAACTGCCCCCTTGCTCATTTCTTTTGTGGGTTGGGTGATAGGTAGTACCCATCATGCCCTACCATCCAGCCCACTTTGGTGTCCCTAGGAACTATCTATTGTGAATAATGGCATGTTGGGTTTTCTCATTGTTCCCCATGGGTGAACAAAACTCGAGACATTGGGTTTTGTCAAAAACTCCAGTTCAACTGCTGTTCAACTGCTTTTCAACTGTTCAAACTCCAGTTCAACTGCTGACAAAACATTTTAGTCATTTGTGGTTTGTTTCATGCTTGAAACCAAGTGCAAAATCTGTTTCATGCACATCCCTAATACTTCACATAGTACATAACACCCAGAAACCCCAAGGCAGCATTCCACAGACTGCAGTGACCCTTCAAAAATAAACTGAGAAAAAGCTACATGTATTTTTACAAGGAAAACAAGGTTGCCGTTTTGGGCAGAATCCCATGTTGCAGGTGATGTTTGACTGCAAGTAACATATAGCTCTACCCTAAGCTTATAAAAACTAGGATGGCAAAACTAAGTTGACAGATAGATCCCCTCTCCAAAATAGAACACATCTTACATTCTCAATGGTAATTCAATCAAATTTCTCGACTTAACTGTTTCCGGAATTTTAGATGCAATTCCTAAAATCAGTCTTTTGTTACCTTCTTTCTGCCTATAAGTGTTCTCTTAGCAGAATGTTTAAAGAAGAAATAGAGACTAAAATGTAAATGTGGTGGAAAGCTACACTGTAAAAATATCAAGGAACAATTTCCATTTATACCAATACAGAAGCCAAATTACTGTCATCTCCATTTGTCAGAGGTTGCCAGTTCAAATCCCCACTGGCATGTTTCCCTGACTATGGGACTATGTTTCCAAACTATGCCCAACACCTATATCTGGCAACAGTGCTATAGCAAGATTCTGAAAGGCATCATCTCATACTGTGTGGGAGATGGCAGTGGTAAACCCCTGCTGTAAGGAGATTTCACTTTTCTTTGCCAGTTATTTCAAGTTACTCAAAATCAAAATGATAATCTTGTTTCAAGTATAAAACCTTTCTTGCTTGCATGTCAGACTCACAAAATGCTATTCCATCAGAAAGTATCATAAAAATCTGTTCTTAGTTTCTCATCAAGCTTCCAAGAATTGTTTCTATAATCAAAGTTGCAAACCTAGAGGTTTGTGTGCCATGGCAGAAGTAGGTGCTAATTTCTCCAAATTAAAATAAAACTAAACACTCTGTTTTATCATGGCATGGTTTATGTGCAATACTATGGATTAATTTTTTTTAGTTCTTACATTAAACAGACTTGCTAGTACTAGCCAGACATATGTGCACACACGCACAATTTACAGAGCCAAAAGTTAATCGGCTGTTGAAGTAGTGTACTGACATTTACAAACTGATCAGAAAATTCATACAATGAAGCTTAAATTCTGGTAGTTCATAAATGATTTCAAAAATGCATATGGACTAACCAAGACTGGATGCTACTGCACAGACATTATTTATTTATTTATCTACCATATTTTTACACCGCCCAAAGCTTACATCTCTGGGCAGTTTACAATAAGATTAAAAAGTAAAACATTAATTAAAAACAAAACAAAAATTTAAAAGCAAGAAATGTAAAACAATTTAAAAATTTTAAAACAATATTCTAAAAATAATATTCAAAACAATCAAAACAATATCAGTTAAAAGCCTGTGTGAAGAAATGCATCTTTAAGGACTTTTTAAAGGATGTCAGAGATGGGGAGGCTTGTTAAAAAGTGACTACCGTTTTTTACTAGACAAGATTCTCCATTATGCTGAGTATTTCTTTGATGGGCTCAACTCAAATTAATGTATCTTAAAGCAGGATCAATAAAAATTAGGGGTTCCCCCCCAAACAAGAACCAAGTTTTTATTTAGATCAGTTTTATTCCCTTCACACCAACCATCATAAATTTTCTTACATTTAATAGGAAGATGTCTAACTCCATCTCTTAACCCATGTGCCTCACACATTCACAGACTGCTTTTTTCTCAAAAAAAGGAACCATGAGGGGGAAGTTATCCTTTAAGGTTAAACACAAATATGATTTATTAGGTAACATTTAATATTGTGCATTTCCTAAGATATCTCAGAGCTAGCAATGATAGAAGTGCTAGGATCTGATTTCTTCACTAAACCCAGCTAAGTATAGTTCTATGTTATGCTCGCCAACTATCAGAGCACTACATGAGTATTCTCAATACTGTATTATGATTACTACTTTACCAAACATGGACATTCACCACCTTATGATAATGCATTCTGACTGAGTTGCAGACCTTCTTTGGAAAGTTCTGAAGAGTCCGTTTCCATAGACAGGAAGTGGCCTTGCTTCAGAGTTCTTCCACGTACAGAGAACACCAACTAAAAATCCTTTAGTTTTGTAAATTGCAATTCTTCCCCCCCCCACACACACACTCCATTTCTACTGGCATAATCCTACAGAGCAAGAGATATTCAGGTTGTACAATCTAAGCATTTGAAAAAGTGGCATATCAATATGCCTAAGTTATTCTACATCTTCAGTTATGTACATGTTTGTTCAGGAAATACAAGATGCCCACACCACAGAGACTAACCAATTCAACCTGTCCTGAAGCACACCAATGCATTATCCTATTTACATTCATATATGCAAAACAAATCTATAAAGGATGAGACAACATGGGAAAGGTTTCAGTCACAAAGCCATTTATTCTCATGGGCCAGTCACCATAATGCAGCTTCAGTAACCTAATGGGGTAGGTGGGTCAACTATATACACCACACACTGCTACACACACGTGCGGGAAAGGGTAAGATTAAAAATGCCATGAGTTACATGGCAATCACTCTTTATAGGAGCTGATTTCCCTAACAATCATACCAGCCATTAGATACAGAGGATGAGTATTGGTGCCAGCCTCCCAACTGTCAAGTATAGAAACACAAGTGAATAGGGTTTCCCTCCACATTACCCTTTAACAGATTAAACAGAAATAGAGCCTCATCTCATACTCGATATACAACATGATTTTGCATTTAGATTTAACACAATGTACTTCTACAAAGGTTAGTCAGGTTGTATATGCCTTCTGTACATTTCACATGTTTTAACAATATAAGTAAATATTGTGGGGGATTTTAACCCCTGCATGTGATCAGGAGGATCACATGCAGTCAAGTTAGATGAAGGTCTCTCATGGTTTTCCCCCGAGTTTTGCACAGCAGGCTAAGACTGTGGGAAAAGGTCGGTTCTACTACGGCCAAGTTCACACAACGGAAAAAAATAGTCAAATAACATTGTTTAAGCAAGACAGATAACATTGTTTAAGCAAGACTCTATTGTCCTGTTCTTAATTTACACCAGAGAAATCGAGTTTCAGGAATATATGAACATTAAGAACAAAGCACATTTGTTAAGTGAAGTAACTTTGCATTAGCACAGCCCAAGATAGGCAATGTAAAGCACTTGCCACTAAAAGCACTACAGAATAATTATGAGAGCCACGGGGTGCAAGCATGCTAAACTAAGACTACGGATACACCCATAAACTCACAGTAATCTCAGGACAATCGCTATAAAGGGGGATAGCCAATGCACACTGCCCTGACCCCTTGGAGGAAGGACAAGATACAAGTGTGATGTTATTTTGTTGCAGGAGTGTAACAGCAGGAGAAAGGGCATGCCCTCAACTCCTGCTGTAGGCTTCCAGTGGCATCTGGTGGGCCACTGTGTGAAAAAGGATGCTGGACTAGATGGGCCTTGGGCCTGATCCAGCACGGCTGTGCTTATTTGTCTGCTTATCTTCTCTTACATTCCAAGCCCCATTACAAATTAAGCTTTAAACAAAAGATAGTCATTCTTAACATGTTTAAGAGCAAAACTCTGCCCTGGTTTCTGTTATCAACCCCAACCTGCACAGCATAGAGACCAATAGGGACTAATTGCTTACAGTATTGGTCTTGAAATGTAATTCCATCTTCCCTGCCAAACACAACGTATTTATATTCTTTGTGCAGATATATGCATTTTAAACCTCCACCACGACCTTTCCAAGCGATGCAACGGGTTTGACAATCTCGCCAATACCTTACACGTAGATCAACTCCAAAGCCATGGTTACCGCCGACACAGCTTCCAACCTTTTCTGCATTGTCGTCCCCCAGGTAATATCAACCAAACCAGTTTATTATTGGACAGGCGGACAAGACATACGGGCAAGAGCCAGATGAAGGCAGGCTGGCTTTCTGATAGCCTACCTGCCAGTCCCCAAAGCTGCTCCAGATTTCTGCACTCCCCGCATAGCCGTGATGGCCCCATCTTTGCCGCCTCTCCCTCTAAATTCTGAGGTAAAGAGGGGTGGGGGGTTCGTGCTCTTCTTCTTCTTCTTCTCCTCCCTCCCAAATGGGGGAGCCTCCATTCCACCCAGCCCTTACCGTTATCCCTCAGCTTCCCCTCTTAGTTTCCCCCCAACCCAATATCCTGCCAGGCTTTCGGCCACCCGCGCCTCCCTCCTCTTCCCAAGGCCGCGCGTCGCTCACCAAGCTTCCCGCGGGATTCCTCCAGCTTCTGGATCTGGTTCTCCAGGAAGAGGACAGACACCCCGAACGCCAGCACCGCCAAGAGCTGCAACTTAGGCGGCAGCATAATCCGGAGCAGCCCCATCAGCAGCAGCAACCGCCGCCGCCTCAGCGCCGCCCGCCTAGTCGCACGTCCGCCTGGGGATCAAGACATCACGCGGGGCCCGACCGGGGAGGCCGGTGGGAGCCTCTGCACGGGACCCAGCGGCGGCCAAGCGAAGGGTCGACTGGCAAGCAGAAAACAGACACGGGTCTCTCACATTCCTCAGGAGACCGCGCGACGCCGCCTCCACAGGCGCCTCTTCGGCCACCAACCGGCAAACCCAACCCCCCTGCAACACACACTCCGCGAGCCCCGCTCCCTCGGCGGTCACAGGCACGCGCTTCTCCCCCGCCCAACCGCCAGTCTGCGTGCGCTGCTCAGCAACCGAATGCCCGGGCGCACTCACGCCCACTCTGCCTACCACTGACCAGCCAAAGCTCAGGCTCCGCCCATGTACCCCCCACCTATTGGTTACAATTCTTCCGTTTCTCGCACTTTATTGACTAGCTGAGCCGTCGGCCCGCCCACAAACACTTCAGTACGTCGCTCGAAGGGCCGAACCGACGCTTCCCCTCCCCACTCCTTGCGTCTTGATTGGACAAGCTTGTGCAGAAAGGCTGTCCACACTTCCTTAAGCTATTGGGTGCTGAAGAAGTTGCGAATACCACTGTTCACAATGTGATTGGCCAAGCCCTTTGTCAATTTTTATGAGCCCGTTCTAGTTAATTCAGGACGTACGAGAAGAAGCCCCGGTTATAGTGTTCTACGTAGTGCCTGAAAGAAATTGAGAGAGTTAAGCTCTTAAGAGTGTCTTGAATCCTATCTAATAAATGAAATTAATTTTTTTCTTAACTTGAACTCCCTTCAAAGTCACCGTTGTGGTAATGGGAAGGTCCGACCAGTATTTTTATCTTTCTCAAAGAACAGGCGTTTCATTCTTTTCCTTGTCGATTTGAGGGCCTATCAGCGGATTTTTTGTGGGACCGCTAGTGGCCAACATGGCGAGGGAGAGAGGGGTGATGGAGCTTTGGCGCTCTTGGTTATGGCTGCTAGCGACGTTGCAGGCGGTAAGGAGTCTTGTTAAGTTGGGGAAACTGGGAACGACGAGCTTCTGTATTCCAGGCTGGGGACTGGGAAAGAAAGAATGCTCCTTGGACGGGGAAAGGGAAAAGAGCTGCCGCTTCCAGCTCTATCTTTTCTGGCTCCTTACTGTGCAATCCTGCTCATGCTTACTTGAGAATTTACTTTTAGGAAAGCGTTCGTAGGACTTGGGTGGTAATACAACTTGTTCATTTTCTCTTATTCCCGGCCTCCTCCCTCGCCAGTAGGTTAAAAATGCACTCCACTGAATAGGTGTGTTTGACATGTGGATTATTATTCACCTCTGGTTTAACCAGAAACTATTTTTTTTGTCATGTGCTTCTCAGTCTTTTGCTGCAGTGCAGACAATGGGTTCAAAGTTATTGGATAACTGAGATGGGGATGTAGAATACTAATTTGACTATCTAAAGCACACTCCGTGGAAGTAAGTTCCATTAAAGTTAAAGGAACATGGCTGGGATCCAAAGACCTGTGCATCACTCCCTTATCAAATGTCACATGGCAATCTTTTCTTTTAATGTAAGAGCCTTTCAAAAGTAGTTTGTAATGTAGTGTGGATGTCTGCTGTAGAAAGAAACTAAAGTCAGAAACCCCACTGGATATGCCCAAGACCCGGTCATGTGCATTGGCTAAGATCCAAATGCATTGGATCTTAGTCAGTGCATGTAACAATGGAGTTAGCTGTTTAGATTATGGGTAAGCACTAAGCATTTTTCCCTGCTACTCTGTAACAAGTGTTAACTATCCTGTAAAATACAGCCAGATCAAATAATGTTATTGCAATGTGACAATTATTTGAAAAATAATTGTGACATTATTTGAAAAAGTTAAGTGACAACATAGAAAGCACTTTAATGTTGTTATGTTTGCATTAACACTTACAGGATAGTGAACACTTGTTACAGGGTCGGGGAGGGGAGGGAAGAGAAGGTTAGTGCTGGCCTATCAATCAGGGTGGATTTGATTTAAATCAAACTGATTTAAATCACGATTTAAATCACGATTTAAATCACTAGCAGGGTGGATAAAAATAAAAAAAATCCAATTTAAATAAAAAAAATCGGATTTTTTTTTATTTAAATCGGATTTTTTTTATTTTTATCCACCCTGCTAGTGATTTAAATCGTGATTTAAATCAGTTTGATTTAAATCAAATCCACCCTGCCTATCATCTAAACAGCTAATACTCCATTGTTATGCACAGTGGCTAGGATCCAGTACATTTAGATCTTGGCCAGTGCACATGACCAGAGATTGGGCACACCCGGGGGTGAGGGCTGACTTTAGTTTCTCTCTACAATTATATATATAATCTTGTTCTGTAATGGGAGCTGGATTTTATTTTATTCTCATTTATCAGTAATATTTCTCTACCACTTTTCTGTTAATGTTCCAAAAAGTATCTAGTCAGTCTTAATAAGACCAGATTGATTGATTGATTGATTAAGTGCTGTCAAGTTGGTTTTGACTCCTAACGACCACATAGATAGATTCTTTCCAGGATGATCTGTCTTCAGCTTGGCCTTTAAGGTCTCTCGGTGCATTCATTGCTGTTGTAATTGAGTCCATCCACCTTGCTGCTGGTCATCCTCTTCTTCTCTTTCCTTTAACTTTCCCCAGCATTATAGACTTCTCAAGGTTGTTGGTTCTTCACATAATGTGTCCGAAGTATGATAGTTTGAGCCTGGTCATTTGTGCCTCAAGTGAAAATTCTGGATTGATTTGTTCTGTGATCCATTTGTTTGTTTTCTTGGCCGTCCGTTGTATCTCAAAAGTCTTCTCCAGCACCAAAGTTTAAAAGTATCAATGCTTTTTCTATCTTGCTTCTTCAAAGTCCAGCTTTCACATCCATAGAGTGTCACGGGGAAAACCATTGTCCAAACGATTCTAATCTTTTTAGGTGTAGACACGTCATGGCATCTAAATATCCTTTCCAAGGCCTTTATTGAAACTTTACCAAGTGCTAGTTGCGGCGTATTTCTTGACTCCTGGCTCCTTTACTATTGACAGTTGATCCTAAAAGGCAGAAGCTATCCACCACTTCAGTGTCTTCATTGTCAATTCTGAGACTGGTTGCTATACCCGTTGTCATTAGTTTAGTCTTCTTTACATTTAATTGTAGTCCCATTTTTTCACTGTGCTCCTTGATTTTCATTACTAGAGCTTGCAGATCATCTGCGTTCTCGGCTATCAGAGTGGTGTCATCAGTGTAGCTCAGGTTATGGATGTTTCTTCCTCCAACTTTAAAACCACACTCAACTTCTTCCAATGAAGCTTCTCTCAATATATGTTCAGCATATAAATTGATAGGAGAAAGTATTCAGCCTTGTCTTACTCCTTTGACAATCTGGAACCAGTCTGTTTCACCATGTTCAGTCTGGACTGTGGCTTACTGTCCTGTGTATAGGTTTTCCCCCTATACTGGAGCTCATCAGTATGGGATCAATCACTGAGCATGCTTGAGACAGGCTGGAAATTATGAAATGGTATTCTCTCTCACTAGAGGGCGCCATCCCCAGTTCCGGTCCTGTCTGCTCGAGGCTCGCACGCTGAGAGTTTTTGCTCTGCTGGAAATCGGATCTTGCTTTAGAAATCTTCTCCTTACCTACTCTTTCTCCCCTATAGTGTGCAAGGGTGGGAAGGAGCTCGCCTTTAGGCCATTGTTTTCATTTTTTAAAGGACCAAACTGTTTTTTCTTTATTCAGTTCAGCTGATTGGAACTTTTTACTTTCGGTTTTATTGTTTGTTTGCTTTTTGGTACGGACATTGCTGGGCTTGTTACCTCTGTTATGGAGCTTGCCCTTGCCAAGGAGCTTTTAGGGGACTGTCTTTCTGGGGGGTCTATTGTCCCTGAGCTGGCAGAGGAGGCGATGCAGCCCATTCTGACTATGTCGGCAGCTCTTGATGCAACAGCCGCTTTTCGCACTCAGGTGGAGGCGCCCATCCCGATCCTCCTCCCGTTGCCACACAAGGCGGCCAAGAGAAACAGACACAGTAAGGAGGGGAACGGGAGCAAACTTTAAAAAGGAAAGAAGTTGTCCGAGTCTGTGCAGCTTAGTGAGCATCTCCTCATTCAGGCAGTGTGCAAGTGGTGCAAACCACACACCAAAGGTCAGAGAGCTAAGAATGGGAAGGACAACAAGCACCCAGTGGGTGATTCTGTGGCATCCATCAGCACTTCCCCTGTGGTTGTGGTCGAGGGGAAACCGGCTGGTCCGCACAGCCTCCTCCCCCGCCCTCCATCCCAGCTGACCAACAAAGAGCGGAGCACCTAAGGAGCCTGCAGGATTGGACAAGCAAGGAGAACCCGCTCAGGACTGTGCTGCCCAGACTGCTCAGACCACACAGGCTGAGGGGCCTTCAGGTAACGTCTCCCTCCCCCCATGGGGCTGACTCCCGCCCCCTTCCCACCTGATGTGGCCATGTGGCTGAAGGAATTCTTTGCCAGGGAGTGCCTTCCCCTTGTTACACAACCACAAGTTCAGGCTCCTCCAGCACCTTTGCAGCCTTCCTGCCCTCCCCCTGAGGCTTCTGGCTGCCCCAATAGGCCTTTGCGCCCTAATAGACACCTATCCTCATCCTCCCCAGACCAAGGAGGGAGGCGATACCACTATTGGAGCGTGGGCGGTTTGCCACCAGGCCAGCTAGGCTTAGGCACAAAAGGCGGCTTCCTATGTCCTCATCTGGCCCAGATGCTGGGCAGAGGCCCCTCAAATGCCCTCAGGAACCCATGGGACCACCCCTCCCAGTTGCCCTGGAGGGCCCAGTGCTGCCGCCTAGTTGACTTGTTCCTAGCCTTCTCAACCTTGCCTAACCCATCGCTCCCTACCCCTCCCATTCTTCTCACCCAGCCTGCTTCTGAATCAGATCCTGGGTCACACATGCCATTACTTAAGGACTCAGATAGAGAGGAGGGAGAGCTCTCAGAGGAGGAAACCACTCCCGTGGCACAGATTTCTGCGCGTCTTTTTACATCTTTTGATTTTGATGTCCTCTTATCCAAAGCTAAGTGGGCTATTAATGATGTATCCCCAGCCGATCTGGCACCTCCTTCAGAATTAGATCAGAATGTTTTTCCTTCCTCCTCAGGCCCCTCGACTTCTATGCCTTTTCCATCTCTGTTTAAACAGGATATGCTGGCAGAATGGCAAAATCCTGCATCCTGCAGGCCCATTGATTCCTACCCGAGGAAACACTATATCTTATCACCTGAGGTAACTTTTTTGCTAGACTCATCTAGGGTGGATGGTATTTGGGATTCTCATGAATATTGAGAGTCAGGAGCAGCTAAGGGCTACAGAGGACAAAAAGTGTGATCTATTACTAAAAAAAGGCCCATGAGGCCTCCTCCACAGTGATTAGGGCTAATTGAGCCCTAATCTAAAATCTAATCTAATCTAAAAACTAATTCAGTTTTTGCCAGGGCCTCCATTTTATGGGCTAAGCAGTTGGCACCTTCAGTGCCCCCAGGAAATTCCAGCTTATGACAGGGCATTAATAAAATGGCTAAGGCTGCTGCCTTCATGGGAGACTCCAGCCTTGACTGTGGCCAACAGGCTTCGAGAGCCCTGGCCTCTGGGGTAGTCCTTGCGCAGATCACTGTGGCTTAAGGGATGGCAGGTTGACTCTAAATCTAAGATTGCATTAACGGCCTCTCCCTACTCAGGTAATAATCTTTTTGGTACCTCTTTATATCTGGTTATAGTAGAGACTAAGGATAAAAAGAAAGCTATGCCCATCACCAGAAGGGATTATTGCAGAGGCTTTCGCAGCCCAGGTAGCTCCTTTTGTAACCAAAGACAATTTCACAACCCGCCTTCCTTTCGCACAGGAGACGTCAGACAAACCAACTTTAGAGGCACGGGAAGGTACCAGTGGAGACCACGAGGCAGAGGTTCGTCCAGGACACAGGGCAATAGAGCTCCTAATGTGGCCACTCACTATAATAAACGACAATGACTACCTGCCCATAGGGGACAGGCTCCAGCAGTTTGCCCTCAAAATCAATGGGTATTGGACACGGTGTCCAAGGGTTATTCTCTGGATCTGTCCCTCATGATCCCTTCTACATTACCCCGCACTCCCAGTGGATAGGAAAACATTTTCTGATGACCAAGGTGATCCAACATCTTCTATACACTCGGGCGATCGAACCCGTTCCTTGGATGCGAAGATGTTCAGGCATTTACTCGCTACTTTTCCTGGCTCCCAAGAAGGACGGATCCTGGAGAGCAGTTGTAAACCTCAAACGTCTCAACAGGTTCATTAAGAGAAAATTCAGGCTGGACTCTCTTACGTCCATCAGGCAGGCAATTCTTCTAAATGACTTCCTTCCATCAGTGGACCTTTCAGAGGTGTATCTGCATATTCCTGTCCTTCCGGAGCACAGAAAATTCCTCTGCTTCTTCTACAACAACCACCATTATCAATATCGGGCTTTCCTGTTCGGCCTTGCTTCAGCCCCACGGGTGTTCACGAAGGTGATGGCGGCCCTCACTGCTCATCTCCGCCTACAGAGAGTGTGCATCTATCTATCTCTGGACAACTTCAGGGCTTCGTCCTTCATGTGCAGTGTCTCAGGGACCATGGCTTCATCGTGAACCTGGACACGAACATCAATCCCATTTCTGCAGGGGTTCCCAAAGTCCTGGTGTTCCACCAGTATGGCCTGGAGTTTCG
Source organism: Hemicordylus capensis (assembly GCF_027244095.1). NCBI lineage: Eukaryota > Metazoa > Chordata > Lepidosauria > Squamata > Cordylidae > Hemicordylus > Hemicordylus capensis. Next base: position 120,655,197 of record NC_069660.1, on the reverse strand, counting down.
TTTGAAACCAGCCACTTTAAAAAGACAAGTCTCCACCTTGGCTTCAGTTCTGGATATTTTGGATCCTGGGACGCAATCCCTGCACCCACATATATCTCGTTTTCTCGAGGGAGCTTCCAGTTTGGCTCCACCACTGGTTCCTTGTTTCCCTTCATGGAACTTCAACAAGGTGCTGAATGCCCTCGCCTTACCACCTTTCGAACCCTTGAGTTCCATCCCTCTGAGGATTCTATCATATAAAACTCTTTTCCTGGTAGCCATCACATCAGCACACAGGGTTTTGGAACGGGAGGCTCAGTCCGTAAGGAACTGTGCCTCTTCCAGCCTGATGAGGCTATTCTGCGATTGGACCCAACTTTTCTACCAAAGGTTAATACGGTTTTCCATCGCTCTCAGCACGTCATCTTACCCTCCTTCTGCCTCAGCCCTTCTCATCACAAGGAAAAACTCTGGCATAAATTAGAAGTCCGTCGCACCTTGAGCTTTTATATCTGTCGCACCAAGGAGACTAGGTGGTCAGATGCCCACCACCACTCTATGGGATGTCTGGTCCCATAATCTAGACCAGAAGGTGTCGAAGTCCTCTTTGGCAGCCTAGATTAGGGTGTGCATTAGGATCGCATGCAAGTCTCAGAATTTGCTCCCCTGGTGGGGATTACAGCACACTCCACCCATAGCGCTGAGGTGTCCGCAGTCTTCTCTACCCAAGCACTGCTGGCGGATATTTGTATGGTGGCAACATGGAGCTCGGCCACTCCCTTTAATCGTCACTATAAGATTTCTTCTTTTGCTTTGTCTCAGGCAGCCTTTGGCCATAGGGTACTGCAGCAGGTGGTCTAAAACATCCTCTTCCCCCCCCCCGAGGATACTGCTTAGGCATGCCCCACACTGATGAGCTCCAGTACAGGGGGGAAAGGAAAATTGGTCTTAGCTGTGAAGGGTTCTTTTCCCCTGTAACTGGAGCTCATGAGGTCCTCTCAGATGTTTTTTATCAGCGTGTCCGGGCTCTTCACCCCTTGTATATAGTTGGAAGGGTTCAGTCGTTTTGGGGAGGAGGCAGCTTCTGGGGTTATAGTGCCTTTCCTTTCCTCCCCTTCTGCCTCTTTCTTACCATCTTCTACCTTCTCCTTGTTCCGTTGGGAAGTTGTTACTGACGATTTTGTTTCTTGAGTTTGGTTTTTTTTAGCAGAGCCTCAACATGCTTCACCACTCTTCGCTTCAGTCCCGGAACTGGGGATGGCGCCCTCTAGCAAGAGAGAATACTGTTTGATAATTTCCGGCCTGTCTCGAGCATACTCAGTGATTGATCCCACACTGATGAGCTCCAGTTAACAGGGAAAAAGAACCCTTCACAAGTAAGAACAATGTTCCTTTCTCATGAGAACAATGAGATGTTCTGGGATGCCCATTTTCCTAAGGATATTCTACAACTTGATATGGTTGATGCAATCGAAGGCTTTTCTGTAGTCAATAAAGCACATATTGGCTTCTTTCTGGTATTCTTTGGCTTTCTCAATTATCCAGCGTGCATCAGCAATGGTATCTCTTCTTCCTCAGCCATTTCTGAAACCAGCTTGAACATCCGGCATTTCCCTTTCCATGTAGGGCTCTAATCTGCATTGGATGATCCTGAGCATTATTTTGCTAGCATGTTAAACTAAGGATATTGTGCGATGGTTTGCATAATGTGTTAAGTCTCCTTTCTTTGGTATGGGTATGTAGACTGACCTCTTCCAAACTGTTGACCACTGTGTCAATCTCCAAATTTGCTGGCATAGTTTGGTTAGAGCCTCAACTGATTCTTCTTATGTTGCCTGCTATATTTCTGTAACTATTCCATCAATTCCTGTAGCCTTCCGACTTGGTAATGACCGGAGTGCTGATCTAACTTCATTTTCCCATACTAGAGGCTCTTGCAAGTAGGGAAGATCTTCTAGTGTATCTTGGATCTTGACGTCCCTGCTGTACAGATTTTCAGTATACTCTTTCCATCTCTATTTGATCTTCTCTGAATCAGTTACTATCCTTAACATTCCAATTAGAGATTGGAACCTCCCTCTGAGTTCAGAGATCTTTTGGAAAACTTGCCTTCTCCCGCACAGTGTGAAATGATGCCTTTGTCATTGTCACTGAAGTGATCGTCTGCCTCCAGCACCTTCCTATATCACTGCTGCCCAATATAGGTGCCTGCTTGCTTTAGCTGGGCAGCTGGGATGACCTTCGCACTTTGGGTGACCCTACTGGGAGTATACCTCCTGGCATACTTCGCTCATCCCTCCCAGGAACACCACCCCCACCCCGGTTAGGCAGCATAGCAGGACTTGGGGGGAAGACCATATTACCATACAACAAAACAATATCAAGCAATCCATTAAAAAATCAAGCAGCAGAAAAATATCTATAGTAAATGCTAACGCTTAAAAGCACTATGAGCAATTACTTTTCTCAGTTGAGTACTATATTATTGTGGATTGTTTGAAAAGTTGATTTGTTGTGTATATTTTGATTAATTGCAGATATCTGTTTATGGAGCAGAGTTATCATCAGAGGCATGCAGAGAACTGGGCTTTTCCAGTAACTTGCTATGCAGTTCTTGTAACCTTCTTAGTCAGTTTGGCTTGAGTCAACTAGATCCATTCTGCAGAAAATGCTGCCAAGAAGAAGTGCAATCTGAAACTAGAAAGGTAAGTTTGATAACATTGTATAAAATAACTGAGTTAGGCTATTATTTAAAGTTCAATAAGGATTTAAGGTTGCCAGACCCCAGATTTCTTTGATTTGAAATTGCATGTTGAAAGGATTAGATTTTTCAGAGTTTTGGCAAGGAGTATAGCACAAACAGTGAGGGAAAGCTGGACAAGCAAAACATGATGGTTTGTGCCAACAAGAATTACATAGGAACATAGGAAGCTGCCAACTGCTGAGTCAGACCATAGGTCCATCTAGCTCAGTATTGTCTACACAGACTGGCAGCGGCTTCTCCAAGGTTACAGGCAGGAATCTCTCTAAGCCCTATCTTCGAGATGCCAGGGAGGGAACTTGGAACCTTCTGCCCTTCCCAGAGTAGTTCCATCTCCTAAGGGAAATATCTTACAGTGCTCACACATCAAGTTTCCCATTCATATGCAACCAGGGTGGACCCTGCTTAGCTAAGGGGACAAGTCATGCTTGTTACCACAAGACCAGAATCCAAATCATAGTTTGAACTTCCAGGCATGCAAGAGGCAAATGTGATTTAGAGCTGCTTGTCTGCATCTGCTCAGGACTTATAAATTTCTCTCATTGCCATACTGCAGCAGCCTTTTATTTAGTTAGTTAGTTAGTTAGTTAGTTAGTTAGTATACCACCCCAAACTTCCGCCTCTGGGTGGTTCACAGCAAAATAAAACAAGTTAAAACAGAAACTAAAACCTTAAAACCACTAATCTAGTTTAAAAGCTTGGATGAATAAATGTGCCTTTAGAGATTTCTTTTAAGTTGTCAGAGATGGGGAAGCTCTTATTTCAGCAGAGAGCACATTCCAGAGTTCTGGGGCAGTGACAGAGAAGGCCCATCCCTGTGTAGCCACCAGACGAGATGTTTGCAACTGCAGACAAACCTTCCGGATTATCACAATGGGAGATGGCGCTCATAGTGAAGAAAACATTTTCTTAAATACCCTTTTTTAGGTGATAGCAATAGCTGTTACCATGGTTTATCACTAGCTTGTAAATTCAGATATAACATAAAACCATAGTTAGCACTAACTGTGGTTTGCAAACATACCTCAGATCATGGGTTTAAATTGTGGTTTGTCAGTGAAATAAACTATGAGGCTATTCTCATGATGGGGAGAAATCAGGCTAAGGGTTCCCCCCCATCGTGAAAACTACTGGGCTCGCAGGTGAGTCCAGTGGTTCAACGGCAGCTAGCCCACCAAAGTAGCCCTCCCCTTAAATGAGGTTAGTGGAGCGAGCGCTCCGCTAATCCTGTTTGCAAGATCATGAGACACCACGGTGACTTGTGAGTAGATCCCCGACCGGGAGGCTACAACAAGCCGCTTGGCTTCGGGGGTCTCCCCAGAATGCCCCGTGTACTTGCACAGGGCGTTCTGGGACTTCCAGGGGCCTGAAGCCCCCCGATCCCACCCCCCTGCCGCCGCCGCCCCACAGGCTCTGTGATGGAGCCGGTAATCGTGTGGGCGGCCAATCCGGCCACCAAGGGCTGGGCTCTTGCTCAGCCTGCTTGTGTGCAGAGAGAGCCTGGTTGGGCTCTACACAAGGATCGTGTGTAGAGCCTCATTGATTTGTTGGTTGGTGCAAGTTCAGACAAAATACCCGCAGTTAAATGAAATAAACCATGACTCCATATTATTGATGTTTCTGTTTTAATGGGTTTTAGTTATATGTAAGTATTCTGTTGTGAGCTGTTCAGAGAACAACTGCTATGGATTGGCCAATTGGTGATGATGATGGTGATGATGATTGATGATGATGTAAATGTCTAAACCAGCCACAGGACACTTTGAAGGCATAGTACATTCTTTAGTAAGAAGGGTTCATGTACTGTTTAACCAGTTAATTGTAGTTTCTTTAAAGACGGAAATGTCTTGAACTTTTATATAAAAGTATTAAAGCAGCATGAACTATTTTTAAAAAATATGCCATATTATTCAAAACATAATAAACTGGCTGTCTTCATGCCTTTTGTTTTAAAAATAGCTGTAAGGCTTGTCATGTTTGGTTCATAATAAAAATCCTGGGAGTTACCCTGTTTGCTGGCTCTGATCTAGAGAAAGCTGTATTCTGTGTTGCACAGCCCATGTGAAATAGTGCTTGGGGATACTCATTCCTATTCCCTTCATGAACAGATGGAATTGTATCCTTCACAATGAAATGCCACATGAAGTGCCTCCCATCCAACTGCTCATTGCATTGTAGGTACACATGTGGATATGTGTCCCCAACCAGTCTACTCACATGGTTCCCAATGCAATAGGCAAATTTGTACTGAGAATCTTCTTCTACACATATCCATCCTTTGCTTGACTGGGCAGCCAAAGTAGTCTTTTTCCCCCCATTTTTTTTTTCTTTTTACAGCAGTGCTTGAAAGACTCAAACTGACTATGTTAATGTCTGCTTTCAATCTCAGACAAAGGTCTTTTCAATGAGTTGGAAATTCAAAGGGGACTGATTTATCCTTTGTAAAATACATTTCCATGCGATCATTGTCAATCCCTTGTGTCTTGGACAATTTTACAAAGAGTGATGACATTTTGAGGGATGTTTTCAAGATGCTTTTTGATGAGAGTCAAAAATTCATGCTGTTGTGGAGGCGGGGTGGAGAAGTGAGGATAAGACCATTTGAGCATCTAGACTGGATACAGCTACTGATTCTGATATACCATCTGACTGTGAATTTTTTGTTATAGTGCATGATAATTTGTGGTTGCAGGCAGTTTTGAAAGAATGTTGGAAAATCAACTTTTTAAAAAATTTTGAGATTTCTGATGCTTGCAGAATCTACATGGTGTGAACCATGGAAATGTAGAATCTTTGGAAACTCAGGATTAATGTTAGTATGTGCCTAAGGACCCTCCTTAGTGTCCCGGGCCCTGGTGTAGTGTGTGGTGCCAGGGCCCGTAGGATGGCCTTCTCTGTGGCTGCCCCTCTTCTTTGGAACACCCATCCACCCACCCAGATTCGTTCAGCCTTCTCCCTAGCTGCTTTTAAGGCTTTTCTTAAGACCTACCTGTTTCACCAGGCATTTGCCCTGTAATTTATTATTGTTGTTTTTAAATTGTTATTGGTATTGTTGTCCACAGCCTAGAGTCTTGGGAGGGAAATTTTAATAAAGAAATACAATTGCTTGGCACTGTATAGGAAATAAAATAGTAGAGGACCTGCCTGCGGGCTTACAGACTAAAGAAAAAGATGGGTTTGAGAAGCAGTGAAAGGACAGTAAAAGGGAAGGAGATGCCATTGGGCAGCTCAAACAATGTGGAGATGTTTCTTTAAACGGGGGGGATTCTATGCTTGATTAGCTTTGTGAACCCTGGCTATGAAGTAATTGATTGTATTAGAAAGAAACAGACCACTTTGATTTTGTTCCAGTAGACCTTGGTGAAATCTGCCTTGCGCCTAGCAGAGGCTAAACAAATTAAGTCTCCATAAAACCACCTACATTATGTCTTAAAACTATTACAAACTGCAAACATAGGAGCACTTCCTGTTTTATCTTTCTCCCTCCACTCCCTGTTTAATATGTAGCCTGAAGACATTTTCTGGAAAACTCAAAGGTTGCTCATCACTTAGATTTTTAAAAAACTGGGTCCCAGCTTTGTCTTTGGATTTCATTCTGACATGCTATGTATAATTTTAGTATGTTCATTGTTTCAGCCACCATGAAAGGGTCCAAAATTCATTTGGGATGTATTTTTTAATTGGGTATATTTAAAATCTCCTTTTTAATACCAGCATATCAAACTAAATCATATATGTTTCTGTGGCTTTATATTTCAAAAGTATTGCCACTGAGTTTAAAAGAAGACACAATTGAGTTGTCACTCTGTGCTTCTGCTCCTTGCCCTAGATATCTTTAAATCTGTCATACTGTCATAGTTGTCTGAACTGCACAATAGTTATTTGTATTTCTCTTTATAAACAGGATATCCACAGTGAATGCCAAACTTGTGGATCGATCAGGGTAGGAAAGGGTCTCTCTCTCTCTCTCTCTCTACTTTTGCAGGAAAATATGGCATGGGACCAATCCCCACTTCCCTGCAAACCCAGCATGGAGATGGATTGAAGAAGTGTAGAGCTCTGCCTTCAAGCCACCCACAATCTTTGCTTATGAAATTCAGTGTGCGGGTACTAGCCTTCAGTTACTAGGGCAAAAAGCAAACTGAGCCCAAGGAAAAGATAGGTCCATACCCCCTGAGCCAAGTTTCCCTCACCTCCTGCCTCCAAATCATTCTAGCAGTAAAGTGGGATTGCTCCTTTGTCAATCAAAAGGACAGAAAACACAGTATAAATTGAGCTCAGAAGCCACATGCCCTCTTCACCTAATTCCCCACCCTGCTTTCGCTCTGGTTGTTCCTTCATCAACTACAAAAATTGCAATGGGAGAGGGATTTGGGCTAACCTGAAGAACTACAAGGGAGAGGGGAGTTCTCAGTTTTTAATTGGCACACTAATCACAATCCCCCATGACTTTTCAAGGGTCCCCAGTTGTATTTATTATAATTAGTAGATGTAGTGTGTAGTTTAAGCAACAGTGCCTTAGTTGGATGTGTGTGATTATTTCCGCCCCCCCACCCCGTTTTCTTCCCACTGAGAATCAACGTAGCTTGTATGAGACTAACCTGCTATTTTTAGTAGATGAGTTCTCAATATTCATTATGTTGAGAGTGCCCTGTGGGTATTCCTGTTGATTCAGAGAAGGTCTTCAATCAAGTGCCCTTGAATGGTATGCTCTGCGTCTCAGAAATTCTCTGCTTCAGGGAGCAAAATTTGTTATCTTGAACTTATTTATAGAGACTTCAGGGTTGCATTACTTACAAATGGAAGCTTCGCTGAATATTTTATCTTTAAAAGAAGCATGAACTAGGACTGCCTGCCATCTCTGTTACTTTTCCAACTGAAACCTGGCATTTTTTAATTGTTTTTTTATGTCCTATGGGAAACTGAAAGAAGCATTGGCCTTTGCAAATGATTTATTACTGCCTTTACCTAAATACCTCTATTTTTATTCTGAAGACCATCAAATTGTGATCACATGGTGGACAACATCTATTCAAGTCAATATTATTTAAGAAATCAATAGTGTCCAATAACATTTGGTGTAATCTTGGGCAATAGTAGTACTCTTTAAATCCGTGGTGGTCTTAATTATTTTCAAGACTTGTATCAGCCTCTTCCTGGTGCTAGCTCGTTCATACTAGAGCTTGGCAGTGGTGTAATTCATTTGTGAAGATCCTTGCTAGAATGCAAATTCATTTTAATGTGGGGTAACTTCCAACTCATGCAATTGATGTGTGCAAGCCTACTTTTCCATGAAGTCTTTGGCTTAATGCTGTAACGCTCACCTCTAAGATAACCAAAAAAATGTATAACTGTAACTGCATTTGCTCACATTCATCCTTTGTTATAGGAATACACAAATTTGCCCATCATGGCAAGAGTCCCTTTTGCCTCAAGTGAGTACTCCCAAAGTCCTCTTCCTCCTACACTTTACAGTAAATGGAGAAACGCATTCCATGGATGTTGGATCTCTTCTGCACACAAACTCTCTGGATCTGGACCCTTGTATGAAGCATAATCATTTTCTGTGGCACAGAAGCAATATAAAAACAATGATGATTTGTTTTATTAGAACTAGTATTTGCCTTTGATAGAATAGTTTTGTGGGTGAGCTGTGATATAATGCCAGGAAGGAAACAAAATTTGGAAACTATGGGTGGAACTTTTTGCCTCTGGTGTGTGAAGTGGTTGGGACAGGGAAGAATATACAGGGGAGCAGCAGCAAGCAGGGGGACATATAATTAACATTTCCACTATCATTTTTCCTCTGCATTTTCTTACACCAACTTCTATTCCACTTGTCCAGGAACCCTGCTCATGGAGCCAGGTTGAAGAAAAAGCCACTGGGGAGGGGTTTTACACTACATCTCCCTCTTAGAAATGCCCCCACACAGACCCCTTTCTTTCTGAAGAAAACATGGAATTGGGCATTGTTGCCCAATGTTTAACTCCATCCTAACTAAATAGAGAAGCATATTAGAAAATGTTGGAAGAACAGATGTGTGAGGTTTGCAATGAAGACAGCACTGAAACTTTGCTCCAGACAAAAGTGTACAGACTGGCTATTTCTATAATGGTTAATTCTACAGGATTAATCAAAACACATGGCAGGGAGGATGTTATATTTCTGGTGATCCTCCAGAATCTCTAACTCCTGTGCCCTTCTTGATTGGTCTTTTCTCTCAACTCTGTAGCTTTGATTTTGAAGAATATTTCAAAACCAGTCATGTTTGACTTGGATAAGGCCTTGTTAAGCTGATGTAATAAAGTTGATGATATGAGATCCAGGCAGTTAGGGCAGGCATCAGGAAAGTACCAAGCTTAATGAACACATTTACAAATTGGATAAGAAAGTGGTTGTTTTATAAATAGTGCAGTGTTTCACTACTGTAGACTGTCACTGCTACAGATAATGCTGTTTATATCAGTAGTTCTTTGTATGCATTCTCACACATGTTTTTGTGTACTAACTCTTAGATAAGCACCTAGGGGTTATTGCTTGTGTAATGTTGTATTGTTATTCTCTTTCTTAACTCAAGAGTTAAGTTCTTATGTGAGGTTAGCACACATAAGAATGTGCAGATTGATATTATTCAAAGGCAACTCAACAACTGCAAATGTGCTGGGCAACCTTGATCATGATTAGTCAGTTCCCTTATTGATTTGCCTCCAGGCGATAACTTGAATATGAACCAGTTGAAATATGAGATCATCTTCAGTCCCAGTAATCATCCACCACCCATTAAATACCTACTCTGGGTCCGTCCATCATTGTCTCCCATGTTTCTGGTGTCACTCCTATGGGTCCTTCAGTTAAGTGTGGGCATCTTTTATTCCTGCAACTTCCCCTTGAAATGGCACCAGGGTTGATGGTTAGTAGTCCTACTAAGCAGAGCTCAGCTCCTCCACAATGCACAGGTTTAGAAAATGTAAACTCTAGATTATTACAAGTATTATAAACTGGTATAGCCCTAAAAAAGCAGTTTGGATAGGAGAGACTTTCAGTAAGATCAAATTCATGAAATACAATTTAACTGGTAGTGCAATTGACAGATCTCTTTGGGCTGGAAAGCAGGCACTACAGATTATCCTGACAACTTCTTGTGAACTAGAGAATTATGCCTAGCCTGCATCTTTGATGCCACATGAGTCACTTCTGATGAGGTTCTTAGAAGGCTTTCAAGATACTATTGTATTGGTTGACTGTGCTACATAATTTGCCTGGAAAGGAGTTGTTTAAATGTAACTTCTCTTAAATATGTGATTGAAACGAATAGGGATTGGCGAATGGCAGATTTAAGCCCAGCCATTGTCTCAGAGCAAGTCCACATGGGAGAAAGAAAATTACTGATTCATTCCCTCCATGTTTGCTCAACAAAGGCTGTTCCTCTGGTAATCGTTGCCACCTCACCCAAATTATTACAGAGTCTCCCCCGCTGCCGGATTTGAGTGAATGTCTAGGGAAGTCTCCTCCTCATTTACCAAATGGAAAAATACAAAAACCTTCCACATGCAGCCTACACATAATGAGAAAACTTGGTAGTGTGTTGCTGAGCAATCAATCTTGAGGCATGTTTGCATCAGAGTAAAACCCCTTTCCAACCCCCAACCCCCTTTCCTGAGTTAAAAATCCACTCAAGGAGGCTGGTTAAAATTCTAAAGGACCAAAAAGAAAAATAACCTTTATTCAAAATACTACAGACTGCTTCATTCTAAGGCTCTCTTTCAGCTTCAGTTACAGGTAATAGCAAACATTCAGCACCTTAAAAGATTACTTTCAAAGAACACTCTGCTGGTATTTGGAGTGGCACACTTTAAAGATCTTGGTTACTCAATTGCATAGAACATAAATGCAAGAAAATACAAAATAAAACACCCCCAGTTGTAAGGAACCTTTAAAAGCACCTTTAAAGGTTACAGAGACTTTTGTAGTGCACTGGATGGATAAAAAGGGCACAGGTTCAACATTCTTACATTATAGATAAAATACAATAGACCAGTTGTAAATAGACCAGTCTGCAAAGCACTAAAATAAAGAAATCTGACACCAGCTACCTAACACGCAGTTCCCTGGCTAAATCTTTTTCCAAAGCCAAGCCCTGGCTTCTTTCCTGAAGTCATCAAAACCATGGTAGAGATTTCAGGCCCCTGCAGAGTTCCTGGTTGCTTCCATGGCTTGGCCAGCCAGCCTGTTGCTTCCCCCTCCTGGCTCCAACCAAATGAGAACAAAGAACCTCTTCACTTCCTGCCTCAAGGCCCCTCTAAGTCCTGGTCACCATGTGCTGAGTCGCTGATCCCTAGAGGTCACTGCCTGAAAGACAGGGCAGGGTTCACTTCCAGTTAACTCTTTAGGGTAAGGAGGGGCCAGATTACTACAGTGATGCATAGACCTTACCTGTATTAGTCTAGGGATGAGGCCTGTTGACAGTACTGAAAACCATCCCTCCCTCACACTTTGTATGTTGGGAACTTAACTCAGCAATCATAACGGTTAGAAATATTCCTATACTAGCTTAACCCGCGCAGATCATCTATGCGCTAGTACTTGATTGCCCCCCTCACCCCTTGCCACAGCCCCCCCTCACCTCAGAGATCTCTCCACTCTCGCCTGAGCGACACTCCTGTTCTTCCTCCTCCATCCTGTTGCTTCCATCCCTCTCACCCCTCTTGGTCACTCCTCCATCCCTTGACTCCATTCCCCTCACCCCTCTTGGTTGCCGCTGCAGCATTGCTGGTGATCATTGGCCAAGCTGCAGCCCCCTTATCCCCAGATACCTCCCCACCTCACCTGAGCCTCACTCCTGTCTACAGGAGTAGCAGCAGCAATGGTTGACCGAGCCCTTCCTCGCTGCCACCACTGCCATGGCCGCTCATTCCCCTCAGGCTGCTGACAGGCCCCTTGCCTGCTTGTCTCCCTCTGCCAATGGCCTTGGTAGCCCTAAACAGCAGCAGTGGTTGACTGGGCCCTTCCTAGCTGCCAATAGGCACCGCCATGGCTGCTCATTCCCCTCAGGCCATTAACAAGCTCGGGCCTGTCCCTTGCCATTCCTTCTTTCTCTCTTTCCCTCCCCTCCCCCCTCTCTCCATTCCTGAATTAACAGATCTTCTTCATCTTGTTTCCTCATCTAATTCATACAATGGCAGCCTCCTTCTCCTGAAGGGTCTCTTTCCTCCCTCATGACCCCTCTCTATGCAGACCCTGCCCACTATCCTATATCTATATCTATATATTATTATTTATTATTTATTATTAATATTTTTATACCCCACTTCCAAAAGGCTCAGGATATATATATTTATATCTTCTAAGTTTGCTGGTCAATGACCGAATAAACTTATAACTTATATCTTCTAAGAACATCTTCTGACCCAACCATCATGGTCTCCTCCTCCCTATCTGCATATGGAATCCCCACTGCCCAATCACCATGGTGTGTCTGCTCTTACAGGCTCCTCCTCCCTATCTGCATATGGAATCCCCATTGTCAAATCACCATGGTGCTTCTGCTTTCACAGGCTCCTTCTCCCTATCTGCATATGGCATCCCCTCTGCCCAATCAGGTGCTTCTGCTTGTGAACTCTGGTGAGAGCTGCCACACACGGGATTAGCTTTAGAGAATTAGATAGATTAGATTATACAGCTTTGGCAGGGGGACCCCTAAACACTTCACAATGATTTTTTAAAAGCAGCACCGATGTTCTTTCTGTAGACTGACAATAAGTTTAAGGGAGTGACACACAAAGCTTTTAGTTTGGGTTTAAAATAAAATTGGGGCTCTTTAAGGTTCCAGCAAAAGATAAAGTAGCAGTTCTGTAACAATACTCCTAATGCCTAGCCCAGCAAGACTTTATTTATTTATCATGTTTTTATACCGCCTGATATGTACCTCTCTAGACTTGTCATTGTTTTGACAATCTTTGCTTCTCCACCTTTGCCTTAACCACACTGAGCTTCTCCTTCCCTCTCATCCTTTGTGTCCTCATTGTAATGCCCATTTCCACATTTTTGCTTTATGATTAAATCTAACTCCAGTGAAATAGCAGAATAAGACTACAGAAGCAATTCCAAGCAAGGGAAAGGAACATATGAAACTGTTTTATACCAGTTCAGACCATTGGTCCCTGTTGGACCAATATTTTCAACTTTGACTGGGATTATCTCTGTGGGATTCAGGAAGGATTCCTTCTTATTACTTGTTACCTGATGTTTTCAACTAGCGCTTCCAGAGACTGAACTTTCTGCATGAAAGCATATGCTCTACCTCTGAGCTATGTAAAACATGGGGGCTATTCTCACAATCTGCAAAAATCGGACTAGGAGAGCCTAGCCCGATTTTTGCAGATCATAAGAACCACCAGGCTCGGCTGCGAGCCCGGTTGTTCTAGAGCGAGTAACCCGTTCAAGAACCCCTGCACCAAAACCAGGTTTGCGGAGCAAGTGCTCCGCAAACCTGGTTTTCTAGATCATGAGTAGCCATGGCGCGGCTTCACGCCGTCCCTACTCACGAGGATACCCCCAGAGGGGAGGCAAAAAGCCGCCTACCGGCTCCGGGGGTCTCGCCAGCATGCCCTGCACACTCACACGGCATGCTGGAGCTTGCAGGGGCCAATCGGCCCCCGCTCCCCCCAGCCCCTGCCAGCTCTGTCACGGAGCCGGCAATCGTGTGGGCGGCCGATGCAGCCGCCCAGGGCTCCCAGCAGAATTGTCTGTGGGGAGAGCGGGCTTAGCCTGCTCTCCCTGCTCTGCTTCCAAAACCGGGTCTCACCAATCATGAGACCCAGCTCCTTGTGTTTATATCTTAAGCCTACCTTTTAAATATAGATGCTCATAAAATCTAGATTTTTAAGAATTTCCAAGTTAAAATACTTTGAAAGCCAAATGAAAAATCAGTTAAATTACACATTAAGATTATGATTTGCTCCTTCTGCACACAGAAAATGAGGCTGAGTGAATGGAAATAAGCAGCTGATTCTCCTCCTCCTTGCCCCCTCCCTTCCCTCTTGTTACTCAGTTAACAGTGTGCTCTGCTGTTCATAGGCTGGAGCAACTCAGGCATTTGTGTGAGGCTGCTCACTAGGGGCAAGATGCCTCCTCTGACGATGCCAGTTACTGGATACAATCAAAGAAGAAGTGTAGTGGCTGGCACCATCTGCTGAGCCAGAAAGAGCCTGAATCATCTGGGCCAGCATATTTTCTTCCTCCCTGACCTTCCAGCTCACTCACTGGTGCTCTCAATGCAGAGAGCCAGCCCCTTTGTTCTACCCTCCTCAAGAGGAAGAGAGAGATCATAGTCATAATGTGTTTTCTTTAAAGAAATAAAGATTTAGTCAAACTAAATCTCTTTCTAAACAACCAAGCAAATGTAAAACTAACCTCTAATAACCCAAGTATTTGTACTTGGAAGTAAGTATCTCTGTTAAATAGAACTTTCTGTTAAGTTTGAATATTGCAGCCTTAGACTGCATAAATTGTACATAATGTTATATGCAAGTTGATACATTTGGCAATAAATATATAAAAATGTAATCCAGTATGAAGGGATACAAATTCTAACATTTACCAAGTGACTCTTTTTGTCCTTTTAAGAAATTAATATCTTTCAATGTTATTTAAAACATATTGTTGGGATAGGAATTCCTGAAAAGTGAGCACAGTTAATATTTTTTCCTTATTCGTATTACTAATTTGTCTTTCAAAGCTGAAGCAGGCTGTGTATCATCCACACTTGATACTATAGGTGATGCTGGTGACAGATTGATGAGGGCTATTTGCAGGAGGACCCTCCAAGGTAGCTTTCCTTCCTTATTCATCATTATGCTGTTTTTGTGTAATGGTGAGTATACTGACCTTTACACTCTAATCCAGAAAAGAAGTATAGGAGACCCACTCATGGAAACAGCCTATTGTACATTACTGCTTGTTGGATCAGGGATTGTGAAGATAAGTCAAATGCTTATTTAGATGTGCATCTCCATCTGAACTCTGGGACCATTGATAATGCATAAATACCGTTTCCATGCATAACTAAAGTTGGATCAGTATACTTTTTGCTAAGTAGAGATTTTCCATTGATGTTGTGAAGACAAGATTTTACACTCTCTGGTACCAAACTGTCCTAGAAAAAAAAGAAAAGAAATGCCCTACCAATTCTTGTACAATTACTGCTTGCAAAAAGGAAAACATTTCAGAGACAAATAGCAACAAAAAATTGTCCTAACGCTGGCAAATTTGCACCAATGTACGTCTGCTCTCCATGTCCAGAAATTTTATATCCAGTTTCAAGCTAATTCAAAAGCTCATATTTCCAGCAATACTTTAGACAGCTGTACATTGTAAGCCTCAGCCTCTTCAGCACAGAATGATGCTGTTGTGTGAAACATGGAAAGATGAAATGGAGGTAAAAGTAACTGTGCATGAAATTGTAGTAGCAGACGAAATTGCCAGTGTTTTGCAGTTGCTGAAAATAGCTGTGCTTAAGAGTGTCTGTTTCCCTATATCATCTGATTATGTTGAAGCATGTGTCCTTAATTATAAGTAAATATGACTGTTAGGAGGAGTTGGTTATGGATTGTAGTGCAGTTGTGTATTAAAAAGTCTTAGCGTACCTAGAGCTCTGCAACACACTGCAATAATTTGAAGAGATATATTAGATAGTATTGGCAATAGCGGCTTTTTATTTACAAACTGATTGTTACTTTTTAAAAAATGTTCATAAGATTCGCACTGGAAAATGAGACCTAATTAAGTATGTACTGAGCCAATAACTTCAAACTATTGAGCTGTAACAAGACTAGTTAGTTATGACTAAGCACCCTTGAAATAAATGAGACAAGTTAATCATGGCTAACTTAAGTCCCATTAATTTAAATGGGACTTAGTAATGAGTAACTTAGTCTGGGTGCAGCCCAGATTTTTTTGTTGTTGTTGTAACTGATTAATATGTCTGTTACGGGTTGTTGCCACCTGTGCAGTTGGAGGAAAAGCACCCGGGGGCCCCATCTGTGTTGCTTTTGAGTCAACCGTTCTAGCAGATCTCTTGCTCCAGCTATGATGATGAGTCAGTGGAATCCTGTCTGGATTGCTTAACATTTAGATGTTCATTTGCTTTAATACTCAGAAGAAAACAAATATGCTAGACCTGTCCCTCCCCTCCAGGAAGGGCTATTGGCCCATAATTTCCTCTCTTGGTTGTTCTGTATTCTTTGCTTCAAATGCTCTGCAGGTGAGTAAGGATGATGAGTCGGTGACTTTAGACAGTTATTCCACAGTCTTTTTGTCATCTCTCTCTTCCCTCCTTAACTGGGGTGCATAAGAGAGGGGGCTTGGGAGATTGGAATTGGGGCTTCCTCTTCAGCGATGCAGCTTTTGCCCTGTGCAGGTACACAAAGGAAGTGCTTTGCTTTCGTATGAAATGACACCACCCATTCCTGCCATCTGACATCTCCCCCGTCTCAGAGCTTTCTCTTGACCCCACCCTATTGGTTTTCCTTGAGAAGCCATTTCCTGGCCTGGAATATCTGCCTGCAGGACCAGGGGCGTAGCTATAATTGAGCGAAAGGGTTCAAAGAACACGGGCCCCCAGGCCCTCCAGCTCCACTCCTCCCTATTTTCTTCATTATCTCCCTCACTCTGGGGGGGGCCGCCAGAGAGAGGAATGAACACGGGCCCCCTCTCCTCTAGCTACACCCCTGTGCAAGACAACTGGGCCTTTCCCTGTAGTGATTGTGTGTGGTGGTAATTTGGCGGCAGGGAAGCCTTTGCTGAGCCTTAGGCCTACTTAGGGGTAGGTTATACTTTGTCCCACCACAATTAGTTGTGGCCAGAAACCAGAGAGACCAAAGTGCTTACTACTACTAGTGCCACCTGTGAATGAGGAGGTACAGTGATCCTCTCCCCGCTTTCTGGTTGCAGCAACTTGTATCTAATGAAATGCCACTTTGAGGAGCCTGTCCTTTGGTGGCAGGTTTTTCAGGAGCCGAGAGAGAGAAAGACTAAAAGCCCCACATATGAAAAACCAACATGGCTCTTTGAATCCTAGCCAGTATGCACAACTCTGGAAAACATAACTGTCATTCCAACTGTAGCATTTGCTAGAGAAGGGCCACTTGGGAAGATTTTCTGGCTGGAGAGGGCTACTGTTATCCCAAAGATAAGTGTTAGCTTCCCTTACCTCTTAGCTTTGTGGAATGGCAGCTTTCTTACACAAACAATTGAAGAGGTGCAGCAGAAGAAGGCAGATGTGCAGGCAGCCTTACCAAGTGTAGTGTCTATATTATTAATTCTCCAAGACGGGCCATGCGTGGGGACGTGGTAGAAAGGAGGCGATTGACTGACAGAGTTTGCAAGCAGAAGCACCTGATTGGGCAGTGGGGATTCCATATGCAGATAGGGAGAAGGAGCCTGTGAGAGCAGAAGCACCATGGTGATGGGGCAGTGGGGATTCCAGATGCAGATAGGGAGGAGGAGCCTGTGATGGTTAAGGTCAGTTGAATGCAACTGTTACTGGTCGGAAGATGTTCTTGATTGTTGAGGAGAGGAATCTCTATATATAAAAGGATAGCAGGCAGGGGTCTGCAAAAAGACGGGTCGTGAGGAGGAAAGAGCCCCTTCAGGAGAAGGAGGATGCTGTTGTGTGAATTAAATGAGGAAACAAGATGAACAAAATCTGTTAACTCAGGGAAGGAGGGAGAGAGAAAGAAAACATGAAGGGAGGGGGAAGAAAGCGGGGGAAGAGCAAGTGGAGGAGAGAGAAAGAGAAAAAGAAGGGAGGGGAAAGAGAGACAGAAGGAAGGGCATGGGATGGGCCTGAGCCTGTCAGCAGCCTGAGGGGAATGAGCGGCCATGGCAGCACTAGCAGCAAGGAAGGGCCCAGTCAACCACTGCTGCTGTATGGGGCTACCGTCAGAGGGAGGCAGGCAGGCAAGGGACAGGCCTGGACTTGTCAGTGGCCTGAGGGGAAGGAGCGACCATGGTGGTGGCAGTAGCAAGGAACGGCCCAGTCAACCACTGCTGCTGCTCCTGGGGGGAGGAGCAGGAGCAGGGTTCAGGTGAGGGTGGGGAGGTCTCTTGGGATAGGGGGCTGCAGCTTGGCCAATAGGCGGCAGCAATGCTGCAGCCACGACCAAGAAGGGTGAGGGGGATGGAAGCAACGGGTTGGAGGAGGAGGAGGAGGAGTGCAGCTCAGGTGAGGAGATCTCTGAGGTGAGGGGAGCAATCAAGTACTAACGTGCAGATGCTCTAGAGCATGGAAGAGTTCCAGCATTGAAGCGGAGAGAAATAATGGCAGCGTTCAGGAGGCAGAGGTGGAGTGCCGGCAGGCGAAGCCCCTCCAGCCAGAAGAGGTGGGTGGTTGGCGGGCAAAGCCCCGCCGGCCAGGAAGAGGAGGCGGTGGCAAGGAGAAATAATGGCGGCAGCGAGGAGGTGGGCAGATGGTGGGCAAAGCCCTAGCAGCTGGGAGGAGGAGGTGGGAGGCGGCGGGATGGCTGGCCCTGGCCCGCCCAATGGGGAGAGCTGGGGGGGAGAGAGAGCTGTGGGGGGGAGGGGGGCGAGCAAGCTGCGGGGGGAGGGAGGGCGAGCGAGCTGCGGGGGGGAGGGAGGGCGAGCGAGCTGTGGGGGGGGGAGGGCGGGAGAGCGAGCTGCGGGGGGGGGTGCCACAGGCTCAGTGTACAACTGCACAGATGCTCTGTGTGGGGTCAGCTACTGTATATATATTGCAGGTGGGTTGCCTTCTGAGAGGAAAACCTTCTCACAACATCTGACAGACTGGTGTCCATAGAAGTAAACAGCCATGCATGCCCACACTTTTCTGTCTTGGGCGGGGGGGGAGTACCAAAAACACCTTTTTAATATAAAAGAAAGACCTTTCTTTTGTAAGATACAGATCTTAAGATCATTCATTGGGCTGCTTGAACTAAATGACAGGTTTTTTATTCATTTCAGATGGACAGAGTTGTGCTATGGTGAAGTTAATGGTTATCAGAGTCCCTTAACACTTTGATAAATGTCTTCAGGTGGCTGTCTTCTAGCCTATAGTAGACTTTGATAGATCTAGAATCAGTAGTACACAGAGAACCAAAAGATGGCCAGTTCTGTCAGTTAGTCCTTTATTTCGGTCTTTGACCAGTCAACAGGACTAGCAGTAACCTGATTGCCCTGGAAATTTTCTTTTCAAATATGGCTCTGGGTCTATTTAACTTGGTTGCACTTGGGTCAGAAGAAATGCTAATATTAATAGCTGGGATTCAGTCAATGTGGGCAGCTCTGCAATTCCCCATGAGAACTTTCTAGCTCCTTCCCAGCAGAAGCCTCTCTGCAGAGTGGCACCCCATGAGGCAGGAGGGCCTTCCACCACCAAAAGGAAATGTCATCACTACCACCATCCCATGCGCTGGCATAAGTGCTTTCTGCTCATGGTTCAGGTGGCGGCAATTGAATCCTGATCTACATATATAACAGCATATATGCTGTTTATGCCACATCTGGATGTTAAGTTCCCTTATTCTTCTGTTACTTATTGAATTAAGGTACCACTGCCTATCATAGCAATATATCTGCCAGGAAATTAGTTTGATTATGTACTTAGCCATTTGTGGCTCACATACCATTTGTGAGCCATTTGTGGCTCACACTCACATACAGACACACACACAGTTCACTACATCTCGGTATATAAGATGGAAATTGCTTGATTTTAACACTTTCCCTCTCTTCTTTTTCTGTCTGTAGCTGCTTTTAAGCTTACGTATATATGATCTCTCTTTTTCCCCCATAATCACTCTCATTTTTGGCAAATAAGTTTAATGTTGGTATAAAAAAATTTAAAGCATTGCTTGTTTTAAATATGTTACTTTTATACATTAGTCAGCACTCATTTGATATCTTCCTTTAGCTACTTTCTGCTGAGATCTGCGCTGCAGGGTATGCCTGAAGCCAAAGCAGTTACAGCACTTGGAACTGTGACATTTGATCGTTCATTCACTCTGTGGACTAAGGCTTTCTACATAATTGCAGAAAGGCTTAAGGTTAGGGAAACTAGAACATGACTAAAAAAAGAAACACTTCACTCTTAATGATATTTAGAAGGAGCCTTCTGTGTCTTACCTTCCTTCTTTTCTGCCAGAAATATAACAAGAAATAATGAAATGTAGCAGACCCAGTGTAAACGTAAAGTTGTGCAGTGAAGTCGTTCTCGACTCCTGGCGCCCACAGAGCCCTGTGGTTTTCTTTGGTAGAATACAGGAGGGGTTTACCATTGCCATCTCCCACGCAGTATGAGATGATGCCTTTCAGCATCTTCCTATATCACTGCTGCCAAATATAGGTGTTTCCCATAGTTTCCCATAGTCTGGGAAACATAGCAGCAGGGATTTAAACCAGCAACCTCTTGTTCCATAGGCAAGTTACTTCCCTGCTAGTATACATTACCTGTCAAACCCCTCTGTATTAAGCCTATCTAGATTGCGGAAACATATGTTACTAGTAGGCCTGTGTGTGTGTTCAGAAAATTTGGACTCGGGTGATCCGAACTTGAAAATATCTGATTCAATGGGCTTTGGCAATATCTGATTCAGAATTCAAGTTGAAATTCTGACTTAAATAACTTTTCCCCCATTGTGGTCAAAGGGGAAATTTGGGGTGTGGTGTCACCAAAAAACAACTGGTTGGTCCTAGGGCCTTGAAATGTGTCACAGTGAATTTGAACATAATTGGTCAACCCACTTATTTTTGGTGTATTTTTGAAATTCACCAAATTTCAAAATTTCTCAGCTAAAAATGAAGAACTAAAAAACCTACCAGATATAACATAGCAGATAAAACATTTAAAAGCCTCTTCCAAAAGGTTTGTTTTTTGAACACCTCTTTTGCCCTGACCCCCTTCCCCACATGTGTGGCAAGTTCCAAGGCTCTAGGACCAACCAGTGATTTTTAGTTATTCTGCCCCAAACACACATACATTTCCCTGAGGAAAAATCCCATTGTGTTTTGCTAATTCCAAAGTATCTTCTAAATATAATTTTGATATTTTGGAATTAATTCTGATTTTATTTTGGTTTTGCTTTGGTTTCAGAGCAACAGGCAATCCTTCACTCCTATCAACACTGCAGCACTTGTGGAATCCATAAATCTTTTACTTTGTTTGGATTTGTGGACCCCACATACACACCATATATAATCCCTGAGATTCCATTCAAATATGTATCTCATAAATATCTATATGGGCCCATCTGTATGAAAGAGGTGGCATAACCATGTCATGCATCTTTAAAAACACAGCAGAGACAGCACTTAATTATTCTTGATCCTTATGGTACCACTTCCCATGGGCACAGAGCTCACCAGTTTTTTTGCCCTAAGCAGCATATGCTGTCAGATAAACCCAAGTGCTAACTTAGCCATCTGTGATGGAAAATCTTTGTTGTAGAATATTTAGGTTCATGTTTACATTGGTGAAAAAAATACCTTTTATTCTGATAATGGATTATTGGGTATATGTTTGTATCAAGTTCAGATATAGATCTTACATTAATACTTGCTAGCAGGCTGACATAGGAAATAGAACTGTAAGTAATGGTCACCTCATTTCAGTCAGTGAATCCTGGAAGTCTAGCCAGGATAGATAATTGAACTGGTGATGTATCTTTCCCTAGTTAACCCCCAGGTTACTTTTTGTTTGCATTTCCTGATTGATGAGCCACAAACTTCTTAATATCACTTCTTAATAAACTTCTAAGCCGCCCAGAGACGTAAGTTTGGGCGGGGTATAAATTTAATTAATTAATTAATTAATATTTCTCATAGTGGCAACCATATTTGCAAGTGTAGTATGCAGAGATGTTAATGATGCTAACCTTGAATCTTGTGACCTAATATTGCAGATAATATCCTGATCAAAGCAATCTTTTTATCTGCTAATCATATCAGTGGGGATCAAAAAGGGGGACAAGTGCACACTGTCAGAGCTTTGGTTTTGCATTTGCCACAACAGTTTCCAGTGCCAAAGTCAACCAGATTATAAAAGCTGGATGGTAGCCTCTGCCTTTGGCAGAGGAAACTTCTGCAGTGAAATAAAAAAGAGTCCCAGCTGTGAGCCCATTCTCCAACACGCACACGATCCTTCTCTGGATTCTGTACATATGTTGGTTTTGTCAGTATTTCCGCAGATTTGCCATCTTTTCCTATTATGTGGTGCTGGAAAGTTCTGTGTGTTGCTTATTTCAGACTTGTAAATAAAAAAGAAATATGGGTGATCACCTACTGCTCCACTTGCATGAGCATCCCTCTCTTCTGGGGGTTCTCCCACATGCACACATTTCAGGGAGGACATCAGGGTGGGCAGCTGCCATTAGTGCTCTGCTCTGTTTCCATGATGCAGTGCTAATTGCAAGTGCTCTCTGTAGCCCCTCCAGTCTTAGAGTTTCAAGCTTTAAATCTGAGAGGGAGAAAGAGAGAGAAAAGATTGGCCTTAGTCTCCATCGAACTGCCATGGGTATTGAGTAGGGATGTGCACTGAATTGCTTCAGTGCTTATGCAAGGGTGGCGAGGGGTTCCCTTAAGGAGAGGAGGGCAGGTCCTACCTGCTCATCCTCCAAGCCCCCGCCAGCCTGCCGTGGTGCTGTTGAAGCAGAAATACTTCCGTGCAAGCAGCAGCTTGTGCCACTTGCCCCTTCAAAACGCCCCACTGCAGCAACGGGATGCATCCCCCGGCATTCCTCGCATGGTGTCAGCATGCAAATGTCTTCAGCGCTGAAGCCATTTTCGTGCCGACACCATGTGAGGGATGCTGGATGACACATCCCATTGCCACAGTGAGGCGTTTTGAAGGGGCAAGTGGCACAAGCTGCTGCTTGCACGGAAGTATTTTTGCTTCAACAGCACCACGGCGGGCCGGCGGGGGCTTGGAGGATGAGCAGGTAGGACCTGCCCGCCTCCCCTTAAGGGAACCCCTCACCCCATGCCAAAACGTTTCGGTGCCAGGGAGCCGAAACATTTCGGGCTCATCCCTAGTATTGAGCATACAGCCTTCTCTTTTGTCCCTTAGCTTTATTGCTGTTGGCAGCACCAGAGTAGCTGCATTATATAAACCATTTCCCCCTATAAATAGCAGTGACCCCAGAGCCACCTAGAGTCAGTTTTTATTTCCCCCAGTTCCAGGCAAATTGGAGCCGCTATGGAAAGGAGGCATGGAGACAGAGCATGAAGTCCCAGAAAACATGAAAGGAGAGTGGTGTGAGTGTGGCTAACCTAGACAAGACATTTAAAACTGCCATCCATCCAACTATTCTACCAGGGCTGATTTGCCAGTATTAAAGAAAAAATCATTTTTACAATAGCTTAATAAATCCACTTTTCCAGTAACTATTTGCTTTCAAAAACCTATTTTGTGTAGCAGAGATAAGAGAGGTAGAAATATTTGAACAGCATGCATCTTAGAGAATAACTTTATCTGGGTTGCCGTGCAGAGTCTCCAGTTCAGAGGAATTGATAATAGAATGCATTTAGTGCTTTGGGCTAATTTTACTTTGAGTGACCTGATTTCACTTCATTTTAAAGTCTGTTTCATTCTGTTACACTAATTAAAATGCAGCTGTCAGCTTTAAGGATTCTGACTCTTTATTTTTAGTTCTATGCAGCCTTTATGTCTCTGGGCTTCCGCCAGAGGCTCTGTCAAAGTAGTAATAATTGTTCATTGGGCCAGACTCTCATCTTCTTCATGACAGTGTCAAGTGAGGGTGCTTCTGTACCCTTTCCCCCCCTCCCCAGTTAGCATACCTTTATTACAAATGGAGCTTTGAAATCTTCCTGAGTGTGATGATATTCTGCCTGTGTAACAACTTGAGCAGAGTTGTAAAGCCCAGGTACTCAGCTTCTTTTAGCTTCCTTAAAAGCTGTATATATGTTTTCTTTTATTATATAGGAAGCATAAGGGTAAGAGTGAAGAGGAAAGGCTCCCTATTCTTGCTGTTTATTGATATTAGAAGTTGTGGGACTGAAATTGAAAAGTTGCTCTATTCCAAATTGAGGGATGGAGACACATGTTCCCCCTCCCTAATTCCTTCCCAGTTTCTTTCATTTTTAGCCCACACTTCCTCCAATGTGCTCAGGGCTGATCCATTATTCTTTCCTCCTGTGATTTTCACAACAACCCTGTGTGGTAGGTTAGGCTGAGAGATGGTGACTGGCTATCACCCAGTAAGCACTGGGTTGAGAAGGATTTGAAGCTACTGCTACACCCTACTGATTCCTGAGCTGCACAACATAGAACAGTGGTTTTCGTCCTGTGAGACAGATCTTCCTAGACAGGTACAGGCAGTTGCTAGGCAAGGCTTAATCTTCTCCCTCACCTCTTGTCTTTTAGGTGCTTTCTTGGCCAGCAGGCAGACTGCCAACACAGCAGTATTCTGTGGATGTTCAAGCTCTTTGGCTGGTCATTCGTGCTGTACCAAGATAACTTTCTGTTCTGTGTTTGCTTTTTAAAATTTAATTCCCTGAGGTTCCTCCAACAGTGATTTCAAAACATGATTTGGTCTTCTGCAACCTAGCTCCTTCCATGTTGCTACCATCAGATTGTTCTTTGGCCAAGATAAGGGTGCCTCCCCTGGTAAGAACCCCTCGTTGAGTTTTTAATCAACAGTGTACAGGAATTCAGGAAGGGAAACTAAAAGAAAATTGATACTGAGATCTAAATGCTAGTGAAAAATGCAAGAACTTGATTTGCTCTAAGATATCTAATATGCTATTTGTTCTGTATTGAGGAGACACAGATGAACTACAAGCAATCTGGTTTAACTAAATAGTTGGCCCACTTGATAAGCTGATAAGGAAGACAGGACCTGATCTACCCAGAGTTAACTTGTAACTTCCATTTGTTTTGAATAGGACACTTTTAAGCACATACGGTACTAAACTCTCCCTTTGGATAAAATGGGACTTTGGCAGTTTTTGAGTCTTTACCAGAATGGTAACCCTCGCAAGTACCTCTTAATAGACGAGAGGTTTTTTTTCTGCTGTGGTCCCCTATTTTTGGAATCCCCATTCTAGGAATGTTTACCAAGCGACTTCATTGACATCTTTTAAATGCCAGGTCAAAACTGCTCTGTCAACCAAAGCCTTTGGTAGGCTGTATTTCGGACTTTTAAATTGCGTCTACTGTGAACAGCTGCTTTCTGCATTTCCTTGGTTTTGGTTATTGGTGCTTTAATTGATTTTAATTAATCAATTTTGGGTTTTAATTTTGTTTATGTAAATAGCCTTTCCATTTATTTAAATTGAAGAGCATGGTAAAAATCTTCAAAATGAATAGCCCTGGGTCAGAGTTATGACATCCAGTCCATATCCTGGAAGCTTTGAATTTTTTGATTAGGTTCTAATGGAAAAATATTGTGGATTAGTTTGGATCCATAGTATTTTTGGCATGTCTTCATCCAATTACCTGAAGTCAGAATAAGAATGGTGTGTGCTCAGCCTCTGGTTATTCATGATGGCTCCCATGCTATTTATTTTCTGTATTATTGTAAGCTTTTTTATTCTGCTCCTTGACTGATAAGGCTCATAGTGGTTCATATAAAACAAATACAAATAGCAACTCATTAAAACAATGTATGATCGTTCGTGGGGGATGGGGGCAGATTTCTGCCTTGATGGCTTCTGTTCCTCATCCTCACAGGACTGTTGGCAGTTCTGCTGGCATCTGTGAGGTGAGGAGGAGCTCAGTCTCGGCAGGAGACACAGCAGCAGGTAGGGATAACAGTGGTGACATCTAGCCTCACTGTCTTCTGCTTCTTCTCACAGGGCAATTGATGGTTCTGCTTATGAGGGGAGGAGGGGCCCCAGTCCCAGGCTGCAGAAGCAGTTGGCAGGTGAAGATAGCAATAGTGACACTTCTCTCCTCCTCAGAAGAAGAAGAAGCCAGCGAGGCAAAGTGTCACTGCTGCCATTTTAACCTGCTGCTACTACTCAGCTGGGTCCCTCCTTCTCCTCTCACAGAGGCCAGTAGAACTGCTGAGGAGGAGAAACCAGAAGACTGGCATACTTGTCCTCTTCCTGCTCAGAGGGCAGGGAGGAAGGATCCAGTCCCGGGTGGAGATGGTGATAGTGGCACTTGAGCTCATTAAGCGTGTAGCAAAGAAGTTTTTAAAAGCACACATGTGTATTTAATGTGAAATTATGCTTTGAAATGCAAATGGTTTAGACTTGTCCTTCCTTGATTGTTTTGATTTTGCTGGGAATGGAATATGAAATCTCAAACTGTAGCCTGTAAATATGAAATACCATTGCATTTCATCAAATAATATTTGACAGATATTGCATTGGCAAGTATTCCAAACTATTCAGAGACTATCTGGAGAATGTTTGATAGCAAAATTAGGGAGACTTTTTCTGAGCATTTCTGTTCTTTTTTTCAGTATCACTTGCTGGTCAACCTGTCTGAGAAAAAGCTGATACTGAGGGAATTCTCACATTAGTATATGTAGATAATACTTTATAAATTAGGTATAAAAATCATATAGAATTATTCTGAGTCAAATTTGACAGTTTGCTTGTAAATCCAGATGGTGAAATATACCCAAATATACAAAGAAAGGTTAACAGTTGCCTGTATACTAAAGAGGCTTAAGAATATGAGAGTGTGCAAAAAAGCTGAAAGAAATGTGAGGAGTTTTAACTATGACATTTTCTAATCATATGCAGAAGTAAATTAAATTCAGTTTGCTAAATTCATGGTAACTGGACTCTTGGAACTGAAATGATTTAAAAACTAACTCCATGTGTGTGTGTTTTCACATGAGGAATACAATTGTGAGAGCTTCTTTTAAGAACATAAGACCAGCCCTGCTGGATCAGGCCCAAGGCCCATCTAGTCCAGCATCCCGTTTTGCACAGTGGCCCACAAGATGCCACTGGGAGCCAACATACATGAGTTGAGGGCATGTCCTCTCTCCTGCTGTTACTCCCCTGCAACTGGTACCCAGAGGCACCCTGCCCCCAAGGCTGGAGGTGGCCTACAGCCCTCCAGCTAGTAGCCGTCAATAGACCTCTCCTCCATGAAGTTATCCAAACCCCTTTTCTCTGTGCTTATCTGCATATTAAAACACTATTTCTTAATAACTACTCATCTGTAGTACTCCATTACTTTGTGCTTTTAATTGAAGATATGAGCATAATACAAATAATTTCCTGCCTTTTCAGAACTGAACACTACCTTTAACTCCAACCTGCAACATAGCACCTATTTTTTATTATGATTATTATGATTATTTTTATAGTGTATTCCAGCTGACATCCAGATTAATGCTGCACTGGCACTACAGAAAAGGAGTTATTTTTGCTGATCAGCCCTTTTCTCTGAAGCCCACTGTGCCTCCCAAAAATTATTTCCCCAGGGGTTACATGATATATTTTTGGGAAGCTTCCTCCAAAATGTCACTTGACCCTCAGGGAAAAAATTCAATAAAAAATTAAAATAAGGAGAGGAGAGTAATTGAAGCGCATACACTCTGACATAAGGAACTAGAGCTGATTAATTAAAGTGCAATTCATCATCAGTTCTACACCACACCAAACAGGATGCAATTAGAGACAGAAGCCGAAAGGGGAAAGACTCTAATTAAGGTTGCAAAGGAACTTCGCTAAATGGGACTTAATTCCCATTGTATAAATAGAGAGATAACTTGTCCATGTAGTTTGGCATTACAGTACTGGATAATGTATCACTATATTAAGTGAGATGTGGAGCTGTATTTCAGTTCTGCTTCATTGGTTGTGGAAAAGCAGTGCATGGTGCGGAACCCTAGTGTGGAAGTAACCTACAACCAATCATACAAATACATCCCACCCAGATATGTAGATTAAGTGCAGTCAGTTTTGCTGGCAGTGTCTGTTTCCCACTACTAAGTGGCTGCAGTCAGGAGGCTTGTGGTTCTTAAAAAGTTGTTTTCCTAAGGAGCTTTAAAGCCTCAAAGCAATCCTGTGAGGTCAGTATGACTGAGAGGTTATGATTGGCCCAACATCACACTGCAAGTTTCATGGCTGAATGGACGATTTGAACCCAGGTCTCCCTCGTTGAAGTTCAACGCTTTATCCACTATACCATATTGGCTAGTGTATAGTATAATGAGGTGACTTAAATAAGAGCAATCAATCACATTTCTGTAGTACATTTGAGAGTTCTTAGCACTTCATATATATATCGGGAGCTATTCTTACAGCCACTCTGGAAGGCAGGTCAGTATTATCCCCTTAGGGGAACTGACCACGAGTGAGTTGTCCTAGTGAGATTATGTCTGAGGTGAGATTGATCTGGGAAATTTCTGACTTGCAGCCTGCACTCTTAGCCTTACACATAATCCCAAGAAGCCATGGAAGGTTTTGCAATGGTCTCACCTAGAAAATATTCATCACAAGGATTCTTGGTACAGAAATTTGATATTTGAAGTGTAAATATCAAAAAATTTGAATGGGACTGTAGCTAAGTGGTAGAGCATCTCCAGGTAGGACTGAGAAAGGTCCTTGCCTGAAACCTTGAAGAGCGACTGCCAGTACTGAACTAAATGGTCAAGTTAAGACCTTTCTTAAAGGTCTCGCCTATGTGTTCCCAGATGATCACCTGCCTGGGATTTGCTGGTGGTACTGGCAGGATTGATGCGGCCACCCTTTGAGCCTTTGGCTTTGGTGGACTTGCATCTGCTCTCCTGGAAGGTGGCCTTTTTGGTGGCAATAACCTCCGCCAGGAGGGTTAGCGAGTTACAGGCCCTCAGGGCTGACCGACCTGACTTACAATTCCATAAGGATAAAATGATCATCCAGCTGGATATCCAATTTCTGCCCAACGTGGTGTTGGTCTTTCACCGCTCCACGCCTCTTACTCTCCCAGCGTTCTTTCAAAACCCAGCCTCAGATGTGGAGCTTCGGTTGCACTGACTAGATCTGAGGAGGGCCTTGTCTTTTTATGTCCAGAGGTCAGCTGCGTAGCAGAAGATGCCCTCGCTTTTTGTTCTGTACGATGGGCCCCGTAAAGGGTTACAGGTTTCGGCCCAGTCCATGTCATGGTGCCTGGTCTCCACCATTAAACTTTGTTACCAGCTGGCTCATAAACAGCTGCCAGCCATGGTTAAGTCCAGGGGTGTATCTAGGGGTGGGGCAGGCAGGGCACGTGCCCGGGCGCCACTTGAAGGGGGGCGCCATTTTTCTAAAATTTAAAAAATAAAAATAAAATGGCTGCTGAAAACAAAATGGCCACCGTGCATGCTCAAATGGCCTCTGTGAGGCCCTAGGCCATGCCAGGCCTTGCAGAGGCCATTTGAGCATGCACAGTTGCCATTTTGTTTTCAGTGGCCATTTTAAAAAAATATTTTTTTAAAAAAAATGGCCACCGCACATGCTGAAATGGTCCCTGCGAGGCCCTAGAGGCCAGAGAGGGGAGGGAAAACCTTTGCAGACCCCCCCCCCACAGCCTTTAGGAAGCCCCCCGAAGGGGCTACAGGTAATTTTTTAAAATTACTTTTTTAAAAAAATTTAAAAAAATTAATTTAAAAAAAAATTTTTTTTAATTTAATATAATATGTCACTGTACACATATTCAGTTTGGCACTATGTACAGAGAATCAGATGGGTGTCAGATGTTTGGACAGGGGGCGCAATTTCAGTGCTTGTCCTAGGCACTATTTTCCCTAGATATGCCTCTGGTTAAGGCACATTAGGTGCGTTCAGTAGCTACCTCGGTGGCCTTTGATAGGCCTGTCCTTTTGGATGTAATTTGGAAGGCGGCCACTTGGGCCTCCCCACATTCCTTTATCCACCACTGTGCAATTGATTCTAAAGCACAAAATGATGCTGTGTTTTTCAGTTGAGATGGTGTGTGTGTGTGTGTGTGTGTAATGGTAATACATACAGCTGCTGATGTATCTGATATGACTTCATGCTGTTATTCAGGAGGTGGAAATGTTAATAAAGGGCTGTTTGTTTCACTGTTGCCTTGCCTCTCCCTCCTCCTTGGGTGCTTGCTTGTTATGCACCCATTGGTGTAAAACATAGAGACCACATCGAAGAACAACAGGTTACTCACCTGTAACGTTGGTTCTTCTAGTGGTCATCTGTAGTTTTACATGCCCTCCCATCCTCCCCGCTGGTTTCCTGAAGCCAGGCTGAGGGGATGAGGAGTGGCGCAGCCACATATCGCGTAGGAAAATTGAGCTTGTTAGATTCTGACGTGGAATCTGCGCAGAGGCAAAGCCCATTGGTGTAAAACTACAGATGATCACTAGAAGAACCAACATGAGTAATCTGTCGTTCTTCTAGAGCCTTTATTCCTTATGATTGTGTATGTTTTTCCTTACATTAAATCTCAGAAGGTGGTCAAGATGTTGGCATGCTCTTACTGCAATGTAATACTTTTTGGTCCTGTTAACTTTAATGGGAGAAGTGTAAGGATGTGTTTAATTCTCTCATTAAAATCTTTGGGATTTTAAAATTCTTGGCTTTGTGAATGCTGCCCATGTAATTTAGTTCCTCAGTTAAAACTTAATGTTCATAAAAATATAAAAATAACTGTAGATATCATGAAAGCTGTTTCCTCCTATGTACCAACCACTGTATATTGTACCAAAGAATTACAGTACACTTATCCTACAGCTTTTCCTACTGCTTCATCTGGAACAAAAATTGACTAATGTCAGTCACTCAAGGCTACTTCCTCATCTGCTCAACTAGTCATAAACACCACACGGTTATTGATTCACCTAACTTTAGAAACTATGTCAAATATAAGATTTAGACAAAATTCAGATGTGACATTGAAACCTGTCTTTTAATGCGGTGGGCAGTACTTTGATTTGGTTAGATGTTAACATCTAAAATAAGTAAATAGGCATCAAATAAATTGCTTTCTTTTGTGAACAATGCCTGCTACTTAGAATAGAATGCTAAAGCAAGGATTGGGAAAGGCATTGTAATAAAGTATTGTAGTGGACAAATGCTGTTTACTGCTATTGCAACATTGCTGTAGCTGCATATCATATTTGCCCAGATCTTATCTGGCTCCATGAAGTAACATCTTCTGGTTATCAAGTCTTTTAGGTGTCCTTGTTTGGTTTGCAGAAATTTGTGAGGATGTGCTAAATCGAAAGACTACATGCCAGTGATATTTGGATAGTAAAGTATGTAGTGTGGTCCTGCCTTGGAGACTAATTTAATCATAAAGACTTCCTTTGCTCTTAAATGTTTTAGAAATGAAGCCTGAAAGAACAGATGCTTAAAAAAAATTGTTCTGAATACTGCCTAGTAAGTTTTATAAAACCAGCACATGTTCTAAATCCATCAAGCATTGAAGATTGCTTGTGTTGCAAAGACGTGAATGGAGGTTGCCCCAACAATGTACAGTTTCATAGATTACAGTTATCATTATTCCATTAAACTCCCACTTTTGAAAATGCGGGTATATATTTGGCTTACAAACCTTAGATTTCATAGGGATGGAAGAGTTCCTGATGAGGCATATTACAGTATTATTTTATACTAGCTTAACCCGCGCAGAGCATCTGCGCGCTAGTACTTGATTGCTCCCCTCACCCCCTGCCACAGCCCCCCTCACCTCAGAGATCCCTCACTTGAGCCACACTCCTGTTCCTCCTCTTCCATTCCATTGCTTACACACACACACCGTCACCCCTCTTGGTCAATCCTCCCTCACCCTTCATCCCCCTCATCCTTCTTGGTTGCGGCTGCAGCATTGCTGGCGCCCATTGGCCAAGCTGCAGCCCCCTATCCCCAGAGACCTCCCCACCTCACCCGAGCCCCGCTCCTGCCCACAGGAGCAGCAGCAGCAGTGGTTGACCGGACCCTTCCTCGCTGCTGCCACTGCCATGGCCACTGGTTCCACTCAGGCCACTGACAGGCTCAGGCCCATCCCTTGCCTGCCTGCCTTCCTCCATCAATGGCCTCCTAATAGGCACCGCCATGGCCATTCATTCCCCTCAGGCCACTGACAGGCTCAGGCCTATCCCTCGCCCTTCCTTCTTTCTCTCTCCTCCACTTTCTCTTCCCCTCTGTCTTTTTCCCCTTCCTTCTTTTTTTCCCCTCCCCCCCCCCTTGAGTTAGCAGATCATGTTAATCTTGTTTCCTCATCTAATTCATACAGCTGCAGCCTCCTTCTCCTGAAGGGGCTCTTTCCTCCCTCACAACCTCACTCTTCACAGACCCATGCCCACTATCCTTTTCGAGAGGAGAGCTGGTCTTGTGGTAGCAAGCATGACTTGTTCCCATAGCTAAGCAGGGTCTGCCCTAGTTGCATCTGAATGGGAGACTTGATGTGTGAGCACCGCAAGGTATTCCCCTCAGGGATTCCCCTCAGGGGATGAAGCTGCTCTGGGAAGAGCAGAAGGTTTCAAGTTCCCTCCTTGGCTTCTCCAAGATAGGACAAGATTTACAGGAGAGGAGAGCTGGTCTTGTGGTAGCAGCATGACTTGTCCCCTTAGCTAAGCAGGGTTCACCCTGTTTGCATATGGATGGGAGGCTTGATGTGAGCACTGTAAGATATTCCCCTCAGGGGATGAAGCCGCTCTGGGAAGAGCAGAAGGTTTCAAGTTCCCTCCCTGGCTTCTCCAAGATAGGGCTGAGAGAGATTCCTGCCTGCAACCTTGGAGAAGCCGCTGCCAGTCTGTGAAGACAATACTGAGCTAGATAGACCAATGGTCTGACTCAGTATATGGCAGTTTCCTATGTTCCTATTTAGATAGATAGATAGATTCATCTCCTCTAAGAACATCTTCCAACCAGTAACAGTTGCATTCCAACTGACCTTAACCATCACTGTCTCCTCCTCCCTATCTGCATATGGAATCCCCACTGCCCAGTCAGGTACGTCTGCTTGTGAACTCTCGGGAGAGCTGCCACACATGCGATTAGCCACGAGTATGCCTTAGAGAATTAGATAGATAGATAAATAGATAGATCAGTTGTCTCCCTTCCCCCCCACCCACCTTCCTATCACAATTACGGTATAAAAATGTGTCTATCATTAATAGAATATATTGGTTAATATTTTTTCGGCATAGATTAAAAAAATTAATGTTTGTTCTTTTGCAGCTCTATGCAGGAGCTATTCTTGAAGTGTGTGGATGAAAATTAGGGAGGTTCCCTCAGGTTCAGGGTAAGTGCAATTGTAATGGATGCCCTTTTTTCAGTGACTAGGAAAAATTAGGTATAAATTGGCTGGGGATTATGGTCGTTGTAGTCCAGAGTCATCTGGGAACCAAGGTTGGGACTCCTTGACATCAAGGAAAACCTCTTTACACCTAATATGTTTGCATAGATTAGAGGGGTGGGGAGCAGAGGTGGTAGACCCAGCTGCTCTATAGGTGTGTAAAACATGTCGACTTAAAGTCCATTGCAGGACAGTAGCACACTGGAGAACAGTAACCCATAATTTTCTGGTGATTTTTTAATTTTAATGTGTTCTTATTGCTCTGCTTCATTCATATTTAGTCTAGTTAGTTATGACTAAGCACCACTGAAATCAGTGAGACAAGTGAACTTGAATCCCATTAATTTTAATGAGACTTGGTCATAACTAACTTAAGCTGAATGTTGCCGAATGGTCTTATTTTATGATTTATTTGGTGGTTCTGTGGCCCTGTCCTGAAAAGCAATCTGTAAATTCCTTAATAAATAAAATATAAATAATATATAAACAATTACTGCAAAAAAGACTAACCCATTTCCCCCAATTCCCCTTAATTTCTCTTTCCAACTTCCTTTAATGCACATATGTATATGACAGACAATATAACATTCTCTTCAGGTTATCTTTTTTCATACTACAGAGGACGAAGGAACTTCCTAGACATAGGGACTTATTTTTAAAAAGCCTTTGGGGGTGATTAAAGCCAGTTACTCTAGTGACTGGCAGACTACTTTTTTCCTAACTGGAAATTGGATATTGTTCGTCACACATTGTGGGTTGAGAAAGAACTGAATGGAGGTGGGATGGAGAACACAAGATCACTGCATTGTCCCCTTAGTCATGAACTTCTGTTAAGGATGTTTGCGTTATTCATATGCTTGAAAAAATTCTGAGTTCACATCTGCTTAGTTCTAGTTTGAAGTACATTGTTAACTGTGCTGGGTAGCAGGGAAAGACTTAAGCTTTATGGTACCTATTGACCCATTAGTTGTGTGTGAGCTACAGTGGCTTTCATTTGTGCACATGCGGATGGCCTTCTGCCTCCCTATATCTCTTCTGCTATTCTCCCATCCTCGTGTTCCTTTTCCTAGTGCTGCTGCAGTCAAAAGGCTATTTTAAATTAGGCCTGTTTGCTGAACTGTGCCTGTGAGTATTGGCTGCCTTAGCCAATATCATATCGTATCATGAGAGAGGGATTGCTATTTTAAGCAGAGGAAATGGAAATATGCGCATGGGAAGAAAACCGTGTTTGTGTGCGCTTGTTTGTGGCAGGAATGGGGTGAGGTGCTTTTGTTGAAAATATTGTTAACTTATATTTTAAGAAATGTTTCTCTCAGCACAAACAGATCTCATTACATTCACAGTCCTGTTCAGCATCTCCAACATCCAAATTAGCCCCCAGCAATTTCCTAGCAAATATAATTGCTTTGGCTATACAGGCTTTATTTGTTGCCTATATGCCACTCGAATGGTTATTACAGAATGTGGAACTAACTGAAGATCATGTTGCTACTTCAGAAGATGGAGTATTTTAGGTTATATTGAACTGTGTAGCCTGTTACTGTTAAAGCTCTCACTGCTAGCATTTAGTTTTAAGTTGATTTTTGTCTGATAGGTCCCACTGCAATATGTTTTTCCTTGCTGAGCATCACAAAATTGCATCATTTGTTTGCTGGATTGTGTATATATTATCATCACATCAGTTAGTGTATGTTTATTCTGTAGTTAATTGAGTGTAATTTTTCTAAATGTTTAGAAAAATGCATTTGGGTAGCATTTTCACCCAGTGCAGCAGAGTGGGGGTGTTAATTGTTAAATCCAAATTTAAGCAGAGTACAGTTATTTATTTATGAGAGCTAAATGACAGAAGTATGATCTAAGTTCTGGGATCCTGCTTCTGGGAACCGTGGTGCTAACAAATAAGGATTTAGGTTCTTAATGAAGCTTTATTGTGCAGTGGAGAGGTAAAACAGAATTATGAATATGACAAATATTTATATACTGCTTTTCAACAAAAGTTCCCAAAGCAGGATGGATGGATGGATGGATGGATGGATAGACAAAATGGATCTCTGTCCCTAAAGAACTCACAATCTAAAAAACAAACATAAGATACACACCAGCAACGGCCACTAGAGCAGAGCTGCTCAATTTCGGCCCTCCTGCAGATGTTGGCCTACAACTCCCATAATCCCTGGCTATTGGCCACTGTGCCTGGGGATTATGGGAGTTGTCATCCAAAAACAGCTGGGGGGGGCAAAGTTGAGCAGGCCTGCACTAGAGGGATGCTGTGTTGGGGATGGATAGGGCTAGTTGCTCTCGCCCTGCTAAATAAAAAGAAACACCACTTTTAAAAGGTGCCTCTTTGCTCAGTTAGCAGGGGAATGCACTCAGCATTCTGTCATGTTATTTCACCTGACCACCCACCCACCTTCTGTGGCTTCTCAAAGCTCTCCTTTGCACTATTGATGCTAGAAGAGGCATTCTTACACTCAGAATCACCTGCGGAACAAGTGTGTCAATTTTTTTAATCGAATCTGTGGAGAAATGGCTAAATTATGAGGATTAAAAGTTGAAAAGGAGAAACCTCAGGACCACAATTGGTCTCCTACTCCCCTCTTTATAATGTGATTTTTTTGCATTCAAATAGGGAAGCACAGACTGACTCATTCTCTTCACAAAAGGTCTCTCTCAATAGTCTGTAGTTGTCCATGAAGAAGAGTAATTTGACTTGAAATATGTGGGACTTGAATAAACTGTTTGAGTGCTCTCTTTTTTGAAGTTTCCTCTTCTCTGTATTCCTGTACTGTAATAAAACATTACTTCTTTTTTGGATTTGTATAGGGGCCCATAGAATGCCTCTTCTAGCTTAGTCATCAAATCACATATTCTGCCCCCTTCCTCTGAACATATTCTGCCTTCCAGTTAACCCTCCTCACTACATGGGAATGGAGATCATTCCTATACCCTGCAGTGCACTCTGCATACCCAAACAAAAAACTTCTTAAGGTCCCAGCATTCCTTGCTGTGACACTGTTTGGTCCATTCATCCACTTGCTGCCTTGTTTACAGGAGAACCTACCATATCCCGCCCTAGGAAACCATAGCCAATAAATTCTATTTTTCATTTTAAGCTGAAACACTTATGATATGTGTTTCCTTTCTCCTCCCTCCCTCCCTCCCTCTCAATTTGTCTCTCAACAAATAAACTTCAATTCAGATTAGTCAGTATTGTAAGGTAAAGGTAAAGTATGCTGTCAAGTTGATTTTGACTCGTGGTGCCCACAGAACCTTGTGGGGTTTTTTGGTAGAATACAGGAGGGGGTTTACCATTGCCTCCTCCTGCACAGTATGAGATGATGCCTTTCATCATCTTCCTATATTGCTGCTTCCCGATATAGTAGCAGTGGGGATTCAAACCGGCAACCTTCTGCTTGTTAGTCAAGCATCTCCCCTCTGTGTCACTTAAGGTAATTTAGTCAATATTGTACTTTAATCTTATTCATTAAAAAAAACC
Source organism: Hemicordylus capensis (assembly GCF_027244095.1). Classification (NCBI taxonomy): domain Eukaryota; kingdom Metazoa; phylum Chordata; class Lepidosauria; order Squamata; family Cordylidae; genus Hemicordylus; species Hemicordylus capensis. Next base: position 120,618,725 of record NC_069660.1, on the reverse strand, counting down.
AAAAAGAAATAATTTGAAGCTCAGTCATCCCTAAACAACCTCACATATTGAGAGTATCTTAACAGAAAATGAAATTGTAATGGCTTGGCTAATTTTAGGGAGGGAAATCTGGAAGATGTCTTGATTCACTTTCACTAGATTTAGAAATCTGACAGTGCTACAATATGTCTGATAGTCTAAGTTATCAAACATAGCAGAGCCGGTGTTAAGACTCTTCTACACTCAGGCTTCATTTGTCTAACATCAAAGTAGCAGTGAGACAGAAATGTGCCTACAAAATGTCTTCTAGTTGAGTAAATGCTTGACACAACTATTACCAACACTATAAGCTTTTAACCCGTCAGTCAGCAAAGCAATTTGCCACTCACCTGGCCAACTTAACAGTGGTCCCCAGGCAAGCAGTTGAGTGGTGCATACATTTGCAGAATCCCTGATCTTGGCCCAAGGGCTGTCCCCCAATCACAGTGTTACATTTTCTGGGAAGGGCAACAAGGCAGGTCACTGTGGCTGCTGCATGTAATCTATTGCTTGAACACGAGAAAGCTGGAGAGAGTTCACCCACATGCAGTGACACAAGATGGTGGCAGGCAAATGTACAGGGGTGGACCATAGTCCCTCAGTTCTTATTGGAGAATATGTGATCCCGTTTTAATATCTATTTTTTCCACTTACCTTTCCTATAAAATCCTAATCATAACCTAGTGGCTTCCTGTTTTCTTGAAGCAGTTATTGTTCCTGCATAGTTGTTCCTCATCTGCATAACATAATGTCGAAGCAACATATGGTGAAGGAATAAATGTCTACATGACAGCTGACAGCACTTGCTCCCCCCCCCCCATCCTGATGAAACTCACATTCACTTGGCCCTAGACCTCTCATGCATTTAGTTTGGCTGGTCTACCAGCACATAGGGAAGGAATTGTCCAGGCTAGCATTTGGCTTTCTAATGCTAGAAACTGCCGTTGCTTCTCTTGTACATATTGCTTGCTCAAAGCAAATGATCTTCCTCTTTCCCACTTCTTCCATCCAGTATTTATTGCCATGAGTCTTTATTGGACAAGAGCTGAAGACACAAAGAGCACTAAATCAGCTTCTGAGGTGCATGGAACAGTATCTAACATCATGTCATGCTTTTGTCTTCTAGCTTATAAATTTGTGAATAAAATTGCTTGTACTTTTTAATAAAGGGATTCTCAACGTTGGGTCCCCAGATGTTATTGAACTGCAACTCCCATAATCCCCAGCCAAAGGCCACTGTAGCTGGGAATTATGGGAGTTGAAGCCCAATAACATCTGGGGACCCAACGCTGAGAATCCCTGCTTTAATACATGAGAAGAAAACATTCATTCTGAGGGTCTATAAATGTAGAATAACTTTTTTTTTTTGCCTGCACATTTTAGCTTTTGTCAGGAGTGACAAGCCTAAACTGTTCAGGGGACTGCAGATCAAGGTATGTACTGATTTTGTTTGGCTTTCTTACCATCTTTTAGTTCGTTAGAGCGAATTGAATATTACCTTTTGTAAGGTACCTTTTTTAATAGAGGATAAAAGTGCAATGGTAGGCCTGACTGATGGAAACATTAGTTGAAGATGTTCTGGTCCACTTATAATATTGATTTTAACTTACTATAGAGAGCATTACTGCTCCCTCAACTATATCTTCAGAAACAATGAGAGTTAGCGCTCGCTCTCTCTCTCTCTCTCTCTCTCTCTCTCTCTCTCTCTCTATATATATATATATATATATATACACACACACACACATATATACACACTCGCATGCTTCAGCTGTCTCAAAACTTCTGGAAGTTGGGAGTGAATTGCAAGAAGTGGAATATTAATTTCCTTAAAATGTTAATATTTCCAATATTTCCTTTGGGAATATTTCCTTTGAATCTAACGACTTTGAAATAAAGTTATTAGTATGCCTTTCTCAAGGTGCCGCCCCAATTTGATGAAATGGAAATATTCCAAACAACACTCATGGATCTGAATTCACATCCTTAGTTAAGTTTCTGTGGTCAAGCATGGGCTTAATTCTGTAATGTAGCTAATCTAGCTTGAAAAGCAATACTGAAAGCAAATTTGGCTTCTAGTTCAGGATATGTATAGATACATTTTCACACCAGGCCACAACAACTAATTCAACTTGAAACTGATACTTGAACAACTGTGGTATGCTGAATTACATTTGGAGGAGGAGGAAGAACAAAGTTGAGATTGCCAGATATGTTCAATGTTTGAAACTAGGCAGATATTAATCTTTAACCTCTAACCTCTCTCCATACAGTATGTACGCGGTTCTGACCCTGTACTGAAGCTCTTGGATGACAGTGGGAACATTGCTGAAGAACTAAGCATCCTCAAGTGGAATACAGACAGTGTAGAAGAATTCCTAAGTGAAAAACTAGAGCGTCTCTAAATATCTTGCTTCCCCCACCCCCGCCACAGTTTTTATTTCTTGCATCATTTTTCATCTTAATAATCTTCTCAGACAAAGTGTGATAAACCCCGGAAATCATTCCAGCTTCTGCATTAATTTTAAAGCTATCCCATACTGTGTGGTACTCAACATCTTTTAATTAGAAGCAGAAGCTTCAAGCACAGCACATTTGACAAATTGGCAGGCTGAACAAATGGCCTGTCCTGGTACATTTCAGCTCATCTTACTGGATGGAGATCATTAATGAAGTGCTTTGAGACAAATGTAATGCAAATACTGAAATTTGTTACAATTGGGCCTTTTTTTTTCCAGGCAAGCCTATTTGTCAGCTCCCAATAATTGAGATGATTACTATGCTTTTTTTATATATGCTGCCTTTGTACAGCAATGGGAAGTTGGAACTAAATAAGATGTACTCTCCCTCCCACAGAGACGTCTGCTCGGATCCACTGCATTTTGTATTTCCCAGCTGTTCTTTTTATAGAAGCGTTATTTACAATATTCGTAATGAATGCCTGCCTTCAGGAAAAAATAATTTGAAGACTTGTTCTGATGGAGGAGCCCATGATCTGGAATGACTGGAGAATGAATGCTAGGGAAGTGCACTTTAATGATGACTACATAGAAAGCCTCAACCAAAGGCACGTGTAGGTCTGATGTCCGGTGTGCTTTCGTTAAATTTGTTTACTCTCATTCAGCAGACTTGAGTTCAGTGGAGGTAAAAATATGGAGATGGCAACAAACTACTTAACAAGATGTGTATCAAATGTCTGTCATCCAGTGAATAAAAACCTGTTTTGCAAAGTAGGTTTGAACAGTGTTCATTCAGGAGATAACATACACACCAGTTGATCCAATCAGTTTATCTTGCATAACAAGGATATCTATCAAAATAGGCTTATATCTAAAAATGGGACTTAGTCATGACTAATCTAGATGTTCCTCATTAGGAACAAAAATACACAAACTGACTTTTTCATGGGGAGTCAAATACTAGGGAGTATGGCAACTATTAAAGGCAGATAAAACACAACAGAAGATTGCAATAAAATTGCATTCTGTAGGAAGGCTCATTCTTTCCTAAGCTAACTTGAGGGGTACACCCATAGTGAAACATTTTAGTATTGGGGAAAGGAGTGAGTAGTTAGGCAAGAAGCCTAGTGCATTTTCCCAAAACAAATAACCACCAAGAGCAGCCTATTACCATTTCTGTAAAAGTGGGTGCATTTGGCTCTCTTTCCTTCCTCATACTATTATTAGTAATATTAAGAAGTAGCATCCAGATCACTCTCGCCTAGAATGCTCTTCTAAAATGAGAGCAATAAAATAATCTAAAAATGCATGCAAATAGGGATCTCCTTGTGCAACATGTATTTGGATGGTTCCTCTTCTGCTAGCAGTAGCACAATTTTGCAGAGCACCACAACCACAAAATGTATTTCCACAAGTGCCACTGTGGATGCTACCTATAATGTTTTTTGTTAGATTTTTATACTGCCTTTCAATAAAACCATCATGAATCAGGGCAGATGACATCATCACAAATTATGCCGTTTTTGGTGTCTCTATGTGTCCCTACAACTGTACCCGATTCGTCACAATCTCAGCTGCCAAAAAGATGTTGGAGTACAACTCCCATCATAACCAGCCACAATCTACCTTTGGTCATTGTGACTGGGGATGATAGTCTCTTATTAGCGAGGTCATAGGTGCCTGCATTCAATAAACGAGCATAGGCCACCCCGTCATTCCTCAGGTTTCTTTCATGGTGCCTAATTTTTTTTACTTTTTATTTTTTGGTGGTGGTGACCATGGCCATAAAGCACACCCTCCCCCATAGCAGTGCCTTGCCACTGCCGCTCCTCCTCCATCTGCCCACCACCGCCACTTACGGCACTGCTCTCAGCCCCGCTGCCCCATGCTGCCACCGCCAACATCACTTAGGAGTTGGTTTGCCTGGCAGTAAGGAGCTGAATGGCTGCTTTTTCTCATGCAAGCAAGGAAAAGCAGCCATTCAGCTTCCTACTGATGTGGGAGCCGAAGTGGAGAGTGTGATGTGCCATGATGCCTAACACACAGGTGCCCTTCATTTCTCATCTGGTTTGTGCAGCAGCAAGGGGTTTCAGGGCTTCTCTACCCTTTCCGCTGTGCGAGCCAGCAAGGAGCAACAAGAAGGGAGCAAGTGGCGGGTGGGGGCCCTTGGCAATTCCCCTTTTGGGACTGACATTGGACAGCACATTTTCTTAAACCACCTATTTCCAATTATAGTTACAGCCCACCCTTCCTCACCCCCTACCTCCTGCCAATAGGTGCAGGAGTTTGTGTGCAGTGCCTAATGGAATGTCCTGAGCAATCTGGTAACCCAGTGGTTGCCAAACTGGGAACCTCCAGATGTTGCTGAACTACTACTCCCATCAGCCCCAGCTGTGACTGGAGCTGATGGAAGTTGTAGTTCAGCAACATCTGGAGGCTCCCAGTTTGGCAACCACTGTGGTAGCCCAAATTATTTCAAGATAGGAAGTTAACATTTCTGAAAGTTTATTCAGGACTTTTGGAGCATCAGAAAGCAGAGATGTTCTTACCCCTGGACCTTGGGGCTCTGGTCCATGGCCTCCAAGCTCCAGGGGGGCCTTCAGGCCACCACCCTGCGCCAACCCCACTGTCCTGCTGTGCCCAACCACCAAACCACCAAAATTTACCTTCATTTTTTATTTATTATTATTATTATTATTAATTCAATTTCTATACTAAATTGGCTCAGGGAGGTTTACATAGAGAAATAACAAACAGACACAATGGAACCCAGTCCCCAAAGGGCTCATAATCTAAAAAGCAACATCAGATAGACACCAGCAACAGTCACTGGAAGTACTGTGCTGGGGGTGGAGAGGGCCAGTTACTCTCCCCCTGCTAAATAAAGAGAATCACTATGTTAAAAGCTATCTCTTTACCCAGTTAGCAGAGATCTAACTTTTTAGCCACCAAAGCACATGGTCAGGGAGTGGGGGAGAGCTGAGCAGGGCTCCCCCCACCCTGTGGTGGCAGCGGGTGGAGCAGCCACTGGGCCTGCCCATCTGGCCCAGTGGCCACTCCACTTGCCGCCACAGAGCAGGAGGCGGCCTGCTCGGCTCACCCCACACATCCCTGGCTGTGCACATTGGCGGCTAAAACTAAGGTAAATTTTGGCAGGGCGGGTGCAGGGTGGTAGCAGGAGGGCACCACAGAATGCAGGGGGGCCTTGCTTCAGTGGGGCCTTGCTGCAGGGACAGTCTGGGCACCAAAATTACCTAGGTGCACCACTGTCAGAAAGTATAAGGTTTTTCATGGGAATTCTAAGTAGGAAGGCAGCACTTTTTAAGCAAGTGCATGGAAGATTGTATAACTGTATCTGCCATGTTCAACAGTAACACTTTCCTTATCCATTAGACAGGACGTCCTCCATTGTGTACTGTGTTGACAGTTTCTCCCTCTGTCCACAGTGATAAGGGATTCCTTGGACCTGAAGGATGTGAGAAGCAAAGGAATGAACTAGGAATTCCTTGACTTAAAAATTTAGTGGCTGTTCTCTTGGAACCTCAACAAGGTAGCAAAACAGGTGGTACCCTGTGCCACCTAAAGAAGCAATTCTTTTGTCACAGCAGTTTTCTAGGGAAATGTCATTTCTTCAAAGATATGTTGAGGTATAAAACAAAGGTATCAAAGTTGGGATGTAACAATCATGGAAATAGTTGGGGTCTGAATCATGAACAAATACATACTCTACACCTAAATTATATTTGCAGGTGCATGCTACTGTAATCCTATTGATGTCAGATAACAATAGTTGCTTAAACCTTGAGAGAAAGGGTCGCATTTATTGGGTTTTGGTGTAGTTTCTCATTCCAACAGCTCTTCAGCTTGCTTTTTATTTAAATATAGCTACATCAAGGTAGAAGCCACTTAATGGCGCAGCGGGAAATAACTTGCCTAGCAAGCATGAGGTTGCCGGTTTGAATCCCTGCTGGTATGTTTCCCAGACTATGGGAAACACCTATATCGGGCAGCAGCGATATCGGAAGATGCTGAAAGACATCATCTCCTACTGTATGGGAGATGGCAATGGTAAACCCCTGTATTCTACTAAAGACAACCACATGGTTCTGTGGTCACCAGGAATCAACACCTACTCAACGGCACACTTTACATCTAGGTAGACCACCCAAGTTAAAAAAAAAAAAAAGACCAGGTTTTTAGCCGTTTTACCGGTCAGCATATTTCATATAAAAACTGAGCTTTGAGGCCGCGTCATTGAGTAAAAGTCAGCAGCATCATTTTGGCTTCATATATATGTTTGATGAATGTATAACAATTCTTGTGCAATTCTTGTGCAACATGTGCAATTCTGCACATGTTCTTAAGGACATTGAGCTCTGTGGAATGTAATTTGTTATACAGAAACTCATTTGGCTTCCCTTGAACATCCTCAAATGTTTTGTATTGGGAGAAATCCTGACATTCACTGTGAATTTCGCTTTTTTGAAGTTTTGGCCCCAGCTCTGAAGTGAGTCCAGCCACAGATAACTATTGAATGTGCTGCCCTATAAGGGATCAGGTGCTTCCAACATAGTACAAACCCTTCCCCAACATAGGCAGGCTCTGTAGACTAGGACAGGCTTATGGCAACTTGACAGCAGCATTTGTGGAATTTGCTCACACCCTCTATTTCTTAAGCAAATTCTTCATCCCATCCTGATAATGCAAGCACAGATTCAGCTCACTGCTAGCTCCAGCCACAAGGTCAAGTAGAAAACTCTTGAAGCTATTCACACACGCGTGCAAAACTGGGCTAAGGAAGCCCAGCCAAGTTTTGCACGCACATGTGTACTGCTGGGATTGTGCCCTATCCTGGCAGTGCCATCGCAGCAAACCCACCTACAGAGCCATCCACCAAAATGAGGTTAGGAGCGTGAGCACTCTCCTATTTTACTGATTGTCTGCTAGCCCTGGCTGTTTGCATGAGGTGCATTATGGGGGCTGTTTGCATAATGCATGAGGTGCATTATGGGGGCTCTTGGGGGGGAAGAGTCTGCACCCCAACCCTCAGAGTTACTAGCAGCAGCTACTAATCTGGGCAGGTGATCCACCCACCCAAAGGGAGGTACAAGATCATCTTCAGGGAGGTGAGCCTTTTAAGGCTACCTCCCGACTAGCCCTCTTGCCCTTTCTCACTGCTCATGAGAAAGGGCTCCTTGATTTTCAGTTCTGCTGATGCTGAGGTTTATCAGGCCACCTAGCTCTATCCAGCTATCAGAATTTATGAAACAAAGCTGGCAACCCTACCTGGAAGTCAATTTCTGTCCCGGGAAATAGACAGAAAATCTGTTTGCAGGGCACGATAAGGAACAGAACAGTATAAAAACAAAGCTCCACTATAGAGAGGCAGGAAGACATAGGCTAAGAAAGTAAAGCTAATTCATTGCCAGCCATGAACCACCCTACCATTAGGCAGAATCAAGTGGTCTGCTTCAGGGAGCAAATTGTCAATTAAGTTATTATAATCATTATGATTTTATTATTACCAACATGGGGGAAGCCATGTTAAATATTCTGCCTTAGGCACCAAAATGTCTCTGGGTCATTGCTGCTGCTAATTTAGTTAGGGAGGACTGGAGACCTGGCTGAGTTGAATGTGTTTGGATTTGTTCCAATGCAGTTATATGAGCTAAGGGATGTGAAAAAAACGGGACCCTTAGCATTAAAAAAATAATATTTAATATTTAGAAGCCCATGATAAGCCAAGTTCATTGATGTAGATCTGCATTTGTAGGAGAATGGTGCTAACAGTTCCAAGGTTTACTGTATAAGCATTTTTTTCCCCAGTGTGTAGGAAATGTGGCTAAAAGGCACTCAACATCTCCCAGAATTAGGGTCTGAAAGAACACATTCCTGGGTTGCAAGGTGGCTTTTCTGTTCTTTCAGCTTCAGCGAGGGCTGAATGTGCAAGGTCACTGGAGAGCAAAAAGACTGGAATGCTGTGGTCATGAACTGTATTCTTGGTCCTACACAAGGCCGCATGATAAAGATCACTGTCTCGTCCCTACACATTTAGTGCTCAGGACACCAAATAAAAATGGAATGTGTTTATTGCAGCCGCAGGAAATGTGTGGGAGGAGGAGAACAGAGGTTGCTTTTGAATTTTGTGTTCAGTAAAAATGAATTCATGACTCTAGGCAATAGGACAGAAGTGAGATCGGAGTAGGGATTCAAAGTTGACAGTGTTAGTATTCTATTATCACTTTATAATATAACAAATCTGAGTATAGGCTGCTGCTTCATTTTATTTTCTGTTCTGCCAAACACACTAAGCCATATTGCAAGGCTGGACATAACAAACAACACTATGTGTATGCTTTGGGCATCAGCTTCTGAGAATAAGAGTTTCTCAGCTTCCAATCTTCACTTTTGTCATTAAAACATATATACACAATACACACACCCCTTTAATCTGCAGCCAGGAAGGGTGGCAGGATGGTCAGTTTGACTTTCTGCTTCACGTTTGAAAGCACCGCACTGTTGAATATTTAAACTGGATAGCACACTAAGCTACCTGAAGTATACCTTGCCACAGGTTATTATTGTTTTATTTCTTGAGCATCAATGAGAACCTGGTGTTTGACAATGATAAAATAAATATAGGTCCTGCTCTCAGGCCTACGCTCTACACAATCTGCATATAACATACAATTTGCATTGTAAGTCTGTCAGGAATGAATGCCATTAGACATCAACACCACCAACTCAATATGGCCTAGTTTTTTTCAGTCTAGAGGTCAGATAACTGGGACCAGTTTGTGATGTATGGAAATTGGCCTTCTGTTTACCCTTATGATCCAACTATCACCTACCCTCCCAATCCCATTGATGTATCTGCTATAAATCTTATCTCAGCTGCTTCTGTCCTAGTTATATATGGATACCATATATAACACTTGCTTTTCCTAAATGGAAGTTAAATCTATGTTTATTCACTCACATGCCACATACACTTGTTAGTTTTGTACAGCCTGCACTGTCTGAGAAGAGCAAACCACATATGGTACATGTTATGTTTCCTAACACATTATTGGAATGCACTGATATTCTGTGAGGATACAGACTATACACTTCTGCACCCCATCCTATCCTCCAAATTTTTGTAGCAAGGAAATTAACAGTCTGTATTTTGAACAAATTATCTGAATTGAGCCCTTGTCATAAGATGTTTGCAAGCTATTACTTGAAATTAGGAATAGCAATAGCACTTACATTTATATACCGTTCTATAGCCGGAGCTCTCTAAGCGGTTGACAATGATTTAGCATATTGCCCCCAACATTCTGGGTACTCATTTTACCGACCTCAGAAGGACGGAAGGCTGAGTCAACCTTGAGCCCTTGGTCAGGATCGAACTTGTAACCTTCTGGTTACAGGGCGGCAGTTTTACCACTGCGCCACCAGGGGCTGGGGTTGTCACAAATGTGAAATACTGGCAGAGTTTAAGACAAAAGGAAAATGAGAGTTAAATTAAGAAAGCAAAAACCTTTGGAAAGTGCAACCAAGAGACCTAGATGATGCTCTGACACAGAAGCCCTTCTCACTGATATCATATCTGTGGGTCCTGGTTGTTGGTAGCAGTGAAAGAAAAGCATTGTTTGCATGCTCATCAACACTCTCTTTTTCTTCCATTTCTCATATTCCAGAGCTAAACTCTGCTGTTAAAAATTCATTTTGGAGCTAAGCCCTGCTGAAGTTTGGCTCACATTAATCCCTGTTGCAGACATTCAAGAATGTAAACAGCCTTGAGTAATCTGTGAGGTCATCCCTTTAAACCAACATCTGATCAAAGCAGTGAGGGTTCATCTCCTAAACATTTGTTTTCTGATTTGCATTCATGTAATCACATTGTACTTCAGTGTTGGAAGGAAAAGTATAAATCTATTTTAGTAAAACCTTCACATAGAAAAACAATTTGTTTCATCCAATAAAATTTTTCTTGGCTTACATGTGGAAAATAAACCTCTGGAGAGAGGCTGGCAATAGATATTTAGCCTTAATTCACAATGAACACTTAATATGCTACAAATTACATTTGAGTTTCTTGGCAACAGTCATAAATTCACAACTGGCATTTTTTGATACCTCAGAGGGACAATACCATACAAAAGAAATACGCATCACCAAAATTGGATGAAATTTCAACATGAGCACAATCCTTTGTAAGCAGCCTTTGGTCTATTTCTAGAAGGGCAGCCGTGTTAGTCTGTCTCAACAAAAGCAACAGAGTCTTGCAGCGCCATAAAGACTAACAGATTTATCATGCCATAAACTCATGCCACAATAAATCTGTTAGTGCATAAGGTGCCACAAGGTTCTTTGTTGCTTTTGGTGGTGGTTTCAAGCAAGCTATAATTCAAGTGCTACTTCATTTCATATCACTATTTCATATTGTTAGCTGCTTGCAGTGCTAGTGATTTTTAAAAATCAGGAACACTGGTTAATCTTTCTAGCAATGAGATTTAAAAGATTTGCTGTTTCATATTTTGGACCTAGTGTGAAGAAGCCTTCGTTGAAATTAAATTTGCCTTTAATGTTAAAAATCTTTATATGCTTTAAATCAGAAGAGAAATGTACAGTATGTTCACTATTATTAACCAAATGCTTAGGCCCCACACTGAACAAAATAACTGAATGCTCACTTTTGCTGTCTCTGACTGTTTCTTACTCACACACCACCTTAGTAATGCTTTCATTACATGAGCTGCATTAGTCACAGAACATCTGATTTTATGACTCGTCACTGCCCAAATCCATAGCCTCCGTGTGTGCATACAGTTTGGTCCTGCCACCCAATACTCTACATGCCAGTAATGTTTTAATTTTTTTTCCCCACAGGGGAACTATGTTAATAGTGTATGAGTGGATCTCAGCTCCACAGCTGTAACATGTGAATATGCCAAAATGACAGGGAGCTACCTTTGTTCTTACAGCGAAGCCTTTAAAAGATTGTAAGGCTTAAGAGGATATCCCTCAAAAACCATATTAGAATGTTGACTGGAGCCAGCAGCAGGCCCATTTCACTGAAGGTGACAGGAACAAGTTGCTAATGGCCCTCTCGATTTTGGCCTGCTCTCATGCACTGTGGTAAATTTGTAAAGATGTTTGGTATTGAGCCTGGGTTGACAACATACAGCTATAGCTTTGGTCATGGTGACTTAAAATCTTTTTTTTAAGAAAGAAGAAAAAGGGGAAAAAACTGTAAATCAAGGCAGGATTTTTGTTTCGTAATCCTTGCTTCAGTGCAAAGTGGTGGGATTTCCTGAAGGGAACAGCAGCAGCTGTTAGCAGCATTTGAACAGACCGGTCTGTGCCAAGAAGCAAGCTGTTCTCCAGTTGGTATGTATTTCTTGGCCTCACATGGACAAAGGATTGGTCCTGCCATTTGACTCTCAGAAAAAATTCCCATTTACTTTGGAATCTTAAGCCACCTTCTCACTTGATGCTATGCTAGGGCCCTCACAGGTGTATGTGGCATGTGAGGGAAGCTGTTCGCCACTGTAACGAAGAATGGGAGTAGTTTAAGTGTCAAGATGGCTTGGATTCAATTCTAACACGTCTATGGGAGTTTTTACCACAGAATAATTGCTTTAATATATGGTTTTATCATCAGGTTTTCTATTCCTGATGAAGGATATATTTTACCAAAAGGTATTCCAAGTTCAGTGTATCCCTTGGCTGACATCCTGACTAATACTGCAGCAGTGTGGTGTATAAAGCACCTCAACAGCATTTAGTAATCCAGAGTCACTCTGCATGCATGCATCTCCTCCCTCAGAAGTGCTCCGTGCAACCCCAAAATAGGTCCTGATGGTCACAACCTTCAGGGACCCACTTCTGGGGTAGGGGAAATTGGTGAAAATTGTCCCTCATAAGATGAACAGTCCTCCTATCTAGTCCAGGGCTGCTCAACTTTGGCCCTCTTGCAGACGTTGGCCTACAACTCCCATAATCACTGTCTATTAGCCACTGTGGCTGGGGATTATGGGAGTTGTAGTCCAAAAACAGCAGGGGGGGAGGCAAAGTTGAGCAGGCCTGATCTAGTTCAACATTCAGTTTCACACAGCAGTCCACCAGATGCCTCTTGGAAGCCCGCAAGCAAGGGATGAAGGGATGCCCACGCTCTGCTGTTATTCTCCTGCAACTGGTATTCAGAGTATATTGCCTCTGAATTTGGAAGTGGTCAGCGTTTCTCAGCCTTTTCGGGGTCAAGGACCAGTAAATTCTTTGTGCACAGTTTCCCAGACCAGCAGTTAGTAAAGGGGTTTCAGGTTTAAGTTTATCTATCTATTTGTTTAACAGACTTCTATTCCGCCCAAAACTTGCATCTTTGGGAAATTTACAATTAAAATAATATTATGAGCATTAAAATCATTACAGTTGGAATAAATTAAAAGCAAACAAACATTAGAACTATAAATCGGGGGTTCTCAACCTTGGGTCCCCAGAGGTTGGTGGGCTTCAACTCTCATAACCCCTAACCACAATGGCATTTGGCCATTATGGCTGGAGATTATGGGAGTTGATGTCCACCAACTTCTGAGGACCCAAGGTTGAGAACCCCTGCAAAAGCCTGGGTGAACAAATATGTCTTCAGTATGGCTTCATATGTCTTCAGTTAATAAATGAAGCAAAAGTTGTTAACCAAGAATGTATTTTGTACACACAAGATATAAATTAATATGAAACTAATTAAGTTTCCAACTAGCTGGCAGCCCTTCAGAAAAGGAGAAGCGTCCCACCACCACCGCGGTCTTCTCCCGGGCAAGATCTTCCTCTTTTCCTCTGAAAGGTAAAGCTAGAAGGTGCTTTACACATGCACCCTTGCTCTTCCGAGACCCACCAGCGGCTACTCCAGTCTATGGGGCAACTCTACAGTCCAGAGATCGAGGCACAGCGGTCTCTCCCTCCCATTCAGAAGTAGCCCTCCAACTTTTAAAAAATCTATTCTCCTACTCATGAGCAAAGTAAGCCAACCGGCACCAACATTTGCATATCTCTACAAAACCAAGGGTAAACTCCCTGGGAACATGCACATACTTCCACTTTGGAGAAAATAGTCCCCCCCACCCCACCCCCACATTTATTTGGAAGTAAACACCCACTGATTTCAGAAGTCACTTCTAAGGAAAAAGGAGCAGGACTGCTACCTCATCCTAAGAACCTGACTCCCTCAAACTTCCAGCTCATTCTTTTTCTGGCCATCCCTCATGTACAAGCTTCAGTCCATTGCCACATACGTCCCATCTGTGGAAGAAAAATAAAGAAGTCTGCAAACACTCCTGCCTTTTCCCAAAAGGATGACTAGCTGTGCTTGGGAGTGGGACACGAGCCTGTGCACGAGCCTGTGCTTGGGAGTGGGACAAAAAGTCCATCCCCCAGCACAAGGCTGTGGCCGTGCCAAGTCTACAGACACTCCTGTCTTTACTTCCTCTCTTTCCTTGTAACTTGCACTTCTGTGTAGGTATTAAAAGGGTGGGGAAAGGAGAAGTCAGAGGCATGCAAATGATAATAAGCAAGTTGAAGGAGACAAAAAGAAAGGCAGCAGTTAAGAAACAAGACAGAGTGCGGGCCCTAGGTTAATCTGGCACTGCCTCCTCCATTGTTGGGGGCAGGGATTTACCTCCCAGCCGTTGAGCACCACTCAAGTCTCCGCAGACCCACAGTGGTCCCCAGACCACCAGATGAGAAACAGTGGTCTATAGCAATCAAGATTAGTAACCACTGATCAACCCGTCCTCTGTGATTTTGTCTAAGCCCTTTTTAAAGCCATCCAAGCTAATGGCCATCATCACATCCCATGGCAGAGTTCCACAATTTAATTATGCACTGTGTGAAAAAGCACTTCCTTTTGTTGGTCCTAAATCTCCTGGCAATCAGTTTCATGGGATGACCCTTAGTTCTAGTGTTGTAAGAGAGGGAGAAAGGTCTCTCTCTCTGCATAATTTTATAGACCTATATCATGTCTCCCCTTCATTGCCTTTTTTTCCTAAAGTCTCATGAGAAAGATGCTCTTGGCCCCTGATCTTCCTGGTTGTTCTCTTCTCCACCTTTCCCAGTTCTATAATGTCCTTTTTGACATACGGTGACCAGAACTGTACAAAGTACTCCAAATGTGGCTGCACCATAGATCTGTATAAAGGTATTATAATATTAGCAGTTTTATTTTCAATTCCCTTCCTAGTGATCCATGGTATGAAAGTTGCCTATTTCACAGCTGCCACACACTGAGTCTAAACCATGACCCCAAGATCCCTCCTGGTCAGTTACCGAACACTCAGACCCTATCAATGTATATGTGAATCTTTCCATCAATTTGCCTGGAAACAGATATTAAGTTAACTGGCCTGTAATTTCCCAGACCCTCCCCACCCCCAATCCTTTTTGAAAATCAGTGTTACAGTGGCTACTTTCCAGTCCTCTAGTACAGAGCCTGATTGTATGAACAAGTTACATATTTGCTAGGAGATCAGCAATTTCACATTTGAGTTCTTTAGGGACGCTTGGGTGGATACATCTGGCTCTGGTGATTTGTCAATTTCAAGTTTTTCAAAACAATTTAGATCATCTCCTCTCATCGCTTTTGTTTGACTCAGTTCTTCAGCCTCCATCCCTAAGAAGCTCAGTTCAGACACATGCTCAGTATCCTCTGCTATGAAGATACATTCAGCTTCTTTGCAATCTCCAAATCCTCCTTAATAAACCCTTTCACTCCCTCATCATCTAATAGTCCAGTTGTCTCTTTGGCAGGTTTTCTGCTTCCAATGTATTTTAATAGGTTTTTATTATTCCCCTTGATGCTTTTAGCTAAATGTTCCTGAAACTCTCTTTTGGCATCCCTTATTGTTTCCTTGCATTTCTTTTGCCCTTCCCACAACTAGCACACAACTCTAGATTACCAAATACCTTGGATACACTTTTCACACAGCACCTCTGCACTGTTAGTTGGGATGTCAATCCTTGACGGTAGTACTATTTCCCCTTGTTTGATGAACTAGAGGTAAGCTTAAGTTCTTTGGATTGTCTGTGCAGGGTAGGCCAAGGGAACTGAACAGAACATTTGCTGTAGTTCATCTTTGAAGGATAGGTAACTGTTTACATTGGGAGCCACAAGGACTTCAAATAATCCCACAATGTATGGTAGGCAAGCCCTTGAATTGTACCACCCTAGGTGGCTTCCTAGTCTACCTGTATAGTAAAGCAGACTTGAATAGGTTGTGTGGCTACTGGGGGTGGGGGTTGCATTAGAAACACAGAATTAGAGCTATCCAGGTCCGTTTATGGGTTCAAACAAAACAGGATTTGTTTGTGAAGTCTCCTTATTGAGTAGTAAAATATTTACAATTCAATCTTCTCTTTGAACATGCTGCATTTTTACTACCTTTCTGCTTAGTCTTTCATCGGCCTTCTAAAGTCCATTACTATCTAAGGCTCCTATAACACATCCTTTTCACATTCCCAAGCATTTATTCCTGCTCATGCCATACATCCAGGCCCTGAAGTCCACATGTGAACAAGACAGACAATTATTGGTCAGACTCCTCCACATGTGCAACAGTCTTAGCTTGTGTTGCTATCCTACCTAAAAGGGATTTATACTACGACTACTATACAGTCTACATTATTACCCATCTTATCTTATTTAATTTAATTTATATACCACCTGACTCCAAAGGCACTAGGCAGTTCACAAAAAGAAAAACAAAACAAAGCTGTTAAAATAATTTAAAACATTCAAAGAGACATGGCTCACATTTTCCAGATATATAATACAGTACCCAAACAGGATCTGAATGGTGGTGGCCAGTGGCCACTTGACTTCCCAATGGAAGTACACCAGCACCTCACTCTGGCCCCTTTAGAAATGGCATAAAGATATTTGGATTATAACCTACTGGGAGCAGCTTTGTAATTTTGCCCCAATTTCTTTGATGCTTAATTGTAAAATTTTCTTAGAACACCGAATCCTTATGATCAAAAAACGCAAGAAAGAAAATCTTAAACAAATCAAATGAAATAAAACTTTTCTTCCCACAGGTATGTTTTTCCACATGCATGCAAATAACTCCTGTTCTCACAGCAATAAAACTAATCTTGATGTGAAATGCAAAAAAAATCTTTTTAAAGACCACCAGAAATGACTCCACTGAATGAACCATCTAGTTGCCAGGACAGTTGAACAGTGCTTGCAATCCAGTTTGTGAAACTACACAATCCAGTCTCTGCCTCGTTTTACCTATTACAGCTCCCACAGGTACCCAATACTTATAGCCACAATCTGAGTTATCATAGCACTTTTTACAGTTAAGAATGCCGATTATGGTTTGCCAAATTAAGAGCCTGTACATTGTGTATACATACTGTAAAAAAAGGTAATAGGATTTGTTTTTCTTAGAGGGATAGATAGTGCCATCTGCTGGTCAAATTATATTACAAAGATGAGCTTAAGGGCATCACTAATCTTAGTTAAAATGGCATGTCCATCCTTATAATGGTGGAATGTGTCTGAAGGGAGGATTTGAATATCGCAAGACCCCCTGGAAGGGCATTCAGTGTATTATAGTGCTTTCTTGTAGAATCCATGTGAGGGAGGGATGGCCACCTGCATCTGGAAACAGGGTTTTCCCTCACCAAAACAGCATTTCTTAAGGGAGATTATAGCTAAATGTTATGGGGAAAACAAAAGGTCCCCAACTGCATAGTTCTGAGTTAGTTTGTTTTTAAATGGCTTTAGCCATTTGGGTTAGACAGGGCATATAGATTAGACAGAGCAAACATTCTAATGCTAAAGCAGGAAGTAAAGCAAGTTCCTAACCTTTCTTCCACCTGCCTGAAAGCTCTCCCCTGCCCCCCAACTGGGTTTCCCCCATGGCTTCATCAGCTGACTTGGATACTAAGAAGAGAAAGCTTTTGAAAGATCACTGAGGAAAACCAGCAAGTGGCTTGATTCTTCCTACAAATGCTCCCACAGCTGTTTGTAACAGTTTCACCCAGTGCTTTACTTTTCCATACAAGAATGAGTGGCATCTGTCACTTGTATAGAAAAAAGGGCTGCACACTGGGATTCTCCTAGCTCAGGCCTACTCAACTTTGGCCTTCCTGCAGACGTTGGTCTGCAACTCCCATAATCCCTGGCTATTGGCCACTAGTGCTGGGGATTATGGGAGTTGTAGTCCAAAAACAGCTGGGGAGCCAAAATTGAGCAGGCCTGCCCTAGCTTCATGGCCCCAACTACTAAGAATCAAACTTGCTCCCAATTGCACAATCCTACCCTTACCCACCTTGCAGTTCCTCAATGCAAGGAGGGCACAGAATACATTATAGGGTTGGAAACTAGTGGCTCTCCAGCTGTTGATGAACTACAACTCCCATCATCCCCGGTTGCAATACACTGTGGCTAAGGATGATGGGAGCTGTAGTTCAGCAACAGCTGGAAAGTCACACATTGCCTATTCCTGCATGTTTATGAGAAGCAAAGTACGTTTCGAAAGGTTGGACTTATCTCTCTATACTTTCTGAAATTCTATTTTAGTTATGCATGACTGGGCTTTTGCATTCCACAATCTGAGAAGCTGCAAAATAAGTTTTCTAAAATGGTAACACCTGCAAGATAGAAATCCAAACAAATATTGCCTCACAAACAAATGCTAGAAGCACCATTGTAGTTATTACCTTATGTTAGCTGTGGGTCTGTAGTAGGGTCAGTTGTTTATGGCATACAATAGAATATCTGAAGCAAATCTTATGTGATCCACCATGGCAGACTCACTCCAAAACAAGTATGATAACTCATGAGGGCAATTTACCATCGCTTACTAAAAGCATCTAGCGGTCTCTTGTCATGGAGGCTTTGAATTCATAGAGATGTATTTGAAATACAACTGTGTGAAAAACAGTTTGGTAAATGACTTCTAGATATCTTTGAATCTTGAATGACTGTAGATCCTGAGCATAATACTTGCTGTAGGACTACTGAATTGAGATTAGGATATCTGCTCAGTCACTGCTACACCACACTCTATAACTTGCAGTAGTGTCCATCTTTATAGTGCTGATCAGGCTGCCAATAATAAACGCCTCAAAATTGTGACCAAAGGTCCTAAATACTGGTGCGTATTTTCCACATGGTTGTATACCTGTATTGGGTCTATTAGCAATAGCTGTTTCAATATTGATCAAATACTTGGTTATGCAAAATACTCAGGAGCCCCATTTGAACTCTAGCAAAAGTTGTTTCTTATTTCGTTACTTCAGTCTAGGAAGCCTCTTTGGAAAGTTAAATGTGTGAAGAGACCAATTAGGGAGGATTATTGCATTCACTAAAATTGATGATGTCCAAAATACATGACATTTACCCTCTCCTGCATTATGTAGCATCTCTTAATAAAGTCAACTAGAGAAGAGTTTTCTTTAAGCAGGACTCAGGGTTTGCTGATGTTCTAGGTGAGGTAGACAACATCCTTCTGTGAACTGAGTATATCCTAGAATTTCTTGTAACAAATTCCTAAATGTACTTTCCCTTTGTCCAGGAAGTTCGCTCTGCCAGAGATGGCACAAGAGGCTGCACTTGCATCATCTTTTGAGCATGCCCCATGTGACTTACATCACACACACTACTAACCAGATCCTAACCTCGCCAGTTTCAGCCTTTTGTTGCAAAATGCGGGGTGGGGAGGGGGGGGCGACAAAAGTCCCTCCAAGTCAGCCCAACTGTACAGATAAGGAGAGGATGCTGCTGCTTAAAAGGTGTTGCAGGCAATGTTGACTGGGATAGCAACAGATACAATGAATGCGATCTTGAGGTTTGCTAGACAACATGATTCCTGACGCAGTTCTCCAGCAGACTTCCATGGATGGGTGGGTGGGTGGAAATCCCAAGGCCTTTGTCACATGCACAAAATAATCAGTCATCCTAGCCTGGAAGCACAGAAAATAGAAAACAGCTTAAACTACATCAGTTGGGGACTCGTGCTGTAGCTGTGTGGCTCAAACATGGTAATCCATATGCTTATCTGTACAGGTGAAACTCGGAAAATTAGAATATCGTGCAAAAGTCCATTAATTTCAGTAATGCAAATTAAAAGGTGAAACTGATATATGAGACAGACGCATTACATGCAAAGCGAGATAAGTCAAGCCTTAATTTGTTATAATTGTGAGGATCATGGCGTACAGCTCATGAAAACCCCAAATACACAATCTCAGAAAATTAGAATATTACATGGAACCAAGAAGACAAGGACTGAAGAATAGAACAATATCAGACCTCTGAAAAGTATAAGCATGCATATGTATTCAGTACTTGGTTTGGGCCCCTTTTGCAGCAATTACTGCCTCAATGCGGCGTGGCATGGCTGCTATCAGCCTGTGGCACTGATGAGGTGTTATGGAAGACCAGGATACTTCATTAGCGGCCTTCAGCAATTCTGCATTGTTTGGTCTCATGTCTCTCATCCTTCTCTTGGCAATGCCCCATAGATTCTCTATGGGGTCAGGTCAGGCGAGTTTGCTGGCCAATCAAGCACAGTACACTGTATACTTTTCAGAGGTCCGATATGGTTCTATTCTTCAATCCTTGTCTTCTTGGTTCCATGTAATATTCTAATTTTCTGAGATTGTGGATTTGGGGTTTTCATGAGCTATATGCCATGATCATCACAATTATAACAAATTAAGGCTTGACTTATCTCGCTTTGCATGTAATGCATCTGTCTCATATATCAGTTTCACCTTTTAATTTGCATTACTGAAATTAATGGACTTTTGCACGATATTTTAATTTTCCGAGTTTCACCTGTATATGACACTTTGTGTACAAGGGGGAAAGCAAGGGGGGGGGAATCAAACACCAACACAAAATCCCAAGATAGCAGAGCCATCTAACAGCACAGTGAGTTTTTAGGCTCACTAGAAGCTAACCACAGATCAAGTCAGCTAGTAGGTGAAAATATGGATATTGTGTTAAAAGAGGTATTCACCATCAGAGGGAGTCAGACAGACCTCCCTTGGAAGTGCACTCCAGAGTGTAGGTGACATCAGAGAGAAAGGAGGCTTAATCTGAGTAAAGACTGATGAAGTCCAGGACATGGAGGCTCTATCGCAGATCTAAGGCATGGAGAAATGTACACAGGACTATTTTGGACCTTAAAGGTTAATATGAATTAGCTCAGCTTGTTGGTTATACCTCCCCTTCAGCTCTCCTTCCCCTTCTTTCTCTTTCCATCTCTCATCTCCCCGCAACCAGAACTGAATGGGGAACGGAAGGTTGGGCTTGGGGACAAGTGTAGAGGGGGACGACGACTGAGAAAGTTGTTTGTAAAATACAAAATGTCAATCAATTAAAAAAGGACAAAGTGAGTAACTAAAATGATAGTGGTTATTTGCCAAATTAAAAGCCAGGTCCTATAGTCTAAAGCATAGTAACTAAAGCAGGTTTACCACCAGGGAAAGCTAGGGAAAAGGAACTAGGAAATGCAAGGGGAAAGGGCTCAGGAGTATTACTTCACCATGGCAGACTACATCTAGATTTCTGCATGAATTTCATGAATGATTGCATTCATAGAATCTGTGCTGGAAACAGCTTGTTTCAAGAAAAGTTTGTGTACAATTCTCTTTCAGAAGCAGCAATTTCCTAGCTCATTCTTCCAGATTTGATGGCGGCTGTTCTGCCCACAATTGTGTAGAGACATTTGAATGCTTTAATTCCATTTTGCAATTCCCGATAGCTTTCCTTAATTGCTCATGTCAGACACCCATTTCACATTTTTAAAAAATTTATAAAGCAATTCTGATCTGTCAGAGAGGGGACTCCTTAGTATTCCATTTATTAACTTGCTGTATGTTATCCATACTAATGTGTTTCCCATCAGTCACTCATGTCAGGAAACTATTAAAGATTTAATATTCAAAAAGTAATTCTGTATTTTCTTTTACCAGATGTCTATCACATAATGCTCAAAAGCTCAGATGTAGCATTCATCAAACTGTCTCCATTGTATAGGGCAAGCTTCCCTCATTATAAGCTGCCTTGCCTATACATAATTAAACAACTAAAAGTGGCAATGATCAGAAAAAGATAAGCGATAAAGAGAGTGACACATTAAAACTGTTAATAGTTACATGGTCATATAACATACTTACTGTAACAAGCAATGATAGAAGCACACAAGCTTCTTTTGCTACCTCATGGTTGTAACAGGAAACGGTTTCTGCCAAGGGTTTCACACAGTCCCTGCTCTTCTGCTGTGGGGAGACTGCTAGGAGATAGACCTCCAGGTCACAGCTTGGCCTTATCAACCACTGCAGTTCTTGGTCTTCCTTTTGCAGAGATGTAGTCACAAAACTAAATCCAGATTTTGTGTAGGGGGAGAATGTGGCCTTCTCTTGACGCGTAAGAAAGTGGACAGAGATGATCTTCTATACCTACTTCTGTTAGAGTTGGCTTCAAAGGTAAAGATAAAGTGTGCCGTCAAGTCGATTTCGACTCCTGGCGCCCACAGAGCCCTGTGGTTTTCTTTGGTAGAATAAGAAGAGGTTTACCATTGCTTCTCCCCACGCACAATGAGATGATGCCTTTCAGCATCTTCCTATATCTCTGCTGCCCAATATAGGTTTCCCATAGTCTGGGAAACATACCAGCGGGGATTCAAACCAGCAACCTTCTGCTTGTTGCTGTGCCACAGGGGCTATTTATATAGGTAATTGGCTGGTCACTTACACCATCCATATATATTCAGGTCAATTATTCAGCTAAGCTGGGGGTGGGGAGAAGTACTGTCACTCCAGCATCAAATGGCTTGCTCTCATTGACTGTAGCAAAAGCAGAACATGGAATCTTAATTACTGTAGAACACAGAGAGATTTGCTGCATATGCAGTTTGATTCCATATTACTTACAACACTAATTTGGTTGTATTGCATCAAGGGGAAGAGAACTATCCAGAATACTGCAATTAGCTGTAGTGCTTTCAGTATATAGTACTATTACTTGTGCAGCTACAGATTTCAGCAGCAGCAGCTGCTCAGTATACAATATGCCAGCTGTAGGGATTGTTGTTGATAACCTCATGACAGAAGCCAGCAAGTATATGTACTTTTCTAGAAATCTCTGTAGGTTTGAAATAGCACAGCCCAAACTTTGGTTATTAGAAAACTAAAATCTAGTTGTTGCATTTAAACTAAACTTCAAGCACATGCTTATGAATTTTAAGTTGGAAATTTTTATTCTCAAGGTCTACAATGCACAATCCAACCTGTTTCCAAGGTTAAAGTTGAAATTACTATTATTTTTCAATTCTGTAGTGCTCAAAGTGAAAGGCAAGGAAAAATATTTATAGGTTAATGTTCCAACAGAAGTCCCACCCCGGTTTTCCAAGCTCTTCCCCAACACACTGGCCACACATTTCCAAAAATGTATTCCACAAAAGAGGAAAAAATTTATTTGTTGGAGTGTCACAAAGTGTGTTATTCCAGGAGAAAATTTTGAGCAGAGCTGTATTAATTGTGCTTTTAACAAAACAAAACAAAAAAAAGGCTTGCAATAGCTGTAATAGTATTGTAACAGAATAACCATAGCCCTTGAAAGCATTGAACACAAAGTCTTTCTCTCTAGTAAAAAAGGTGAGACATTTTAAACAGTTTATTGTTTGTGAAGAAGCTTGCCATTATGAAAAGTTCTGTAGCAAACAGTATCTCCTGCTTTCAGTTTAGATTATTCAAAAGTAGAAGTTTGTTATTAGTGAAAAGTCCAATAGAAACAAAATTCTGTAAGAAACAGTCTTGGCACATAAAGTAAAAGCTTTTAAACACAACTTAAATCTGAACAGAATCATCTACCATGCACAATATTGGCAGGAAAAGCCCATTTCTAAAGGCTGGTATTCTTGTCCCTTAAGACATTTAACATGGAAGACATTTAAACCTGCTTTATATAAAGTTAATTGCATATAAATATGGTCTCACCATAACTGACATTCTTTATACAAGCCAGTCATTCAGTTTAACAGTTCTAAGTAAGTAATAGGCACTTTGCCCTTCTGATTTCCTCGTTCACCCATCAACCAGTCTGAATCCATGCCAGGGATACTGTACACTGTTATTACCTAAAAATAAGGGGGAGAGAATGTATTATGCATATGCCAATCATGACAAACATTCACTCATTTTCACAAAAAGTCTACTCTGTTTATAACAGAATATTCAGATTTTGCAGCTCAGCTATTATCCTCAAAGTGTGCACATTTGAAGGAAACATTTGCCTTGTTAACTTCACATAATAGAACAGTATTTTATGCATCATCTGTTGCTGGTAGTGGGATAATTACATTAGTCATTAATACTAGAAAAGTATTACAATTATATGATATAGAAAAAAGCAGTCTACTATTGGGTAACAGCAGACATCTATAAATAGTCATTTCCACTCCCTCCCCCACTTGCTACTACAGCCCTAACTGACAATGCCTGGCCCTATAGTATCAAATGCTTACTTATATAGGTTTATAGCTTTTGCCAGTACTAAAGTTTTGGTTCTTATCTGCATTTAGCTCCCAAGGTATTTTTTTTACTTCCAAACTATAATATGAAGTAGGAAAAGTGTACCTCATCTGCAAGAAGTGATAATTCAGTACTGTTTGCAGCATCATAATCATAAAGAACTCTGGCTTTCCTGCTACCACTTGATGACTTCAGTTCACCAAAGCTTGAAGTAGCTGCTGAATTGCTTATTGAAGACAATGAAGGTGTTAAAGAGGCAGAAGGTGTAGTTGTAGAAGAACTACCTGGCACAATGGTTGAAGTTGACTGATTATTGTTGGCAAGGAACGTAGATGGAAAACTGTAGAAGACAAAGGCAAAGATTTTAAATACTGGCTAAACTTAGCAATTATCCAGTGTTCATTTGTGATAATTTTTTACCTGGCAACCTAGTTGTTATTCATATCTACCACCTACTAGTAGCAATTTGTCATACTCTTTCTTTCTTTCTTTCCAAAAGTAGGCTTTAGATGCCACCTCAAGCTTCTCATAAAATAAAGTTATGGCAGGGTGAGCAAGCAAGTATTGCCCAGAACGTACAAGTTTTAAAATTACAGTTGAAAAATATATGGGCATCCATATCTATAAAGAGTCTAAAAAAATAGCCTCGTTATATATGCTCAGACAACTCAAATACATCCCACATTTCTCTATTCAGAGGCAAAGGGCACTATTGGCCTTATGTTACACAGCATTGTGTCTAGGGAACAAATTCCAAACAACATATCCAACATCATTAAATGAAGTCATCTCTAGCACTCACAGTTGCAGAGAATATCCTGACATTAGTCCAGTCCGAAGCAACAGTTAGATAAAGAGACATTCCTGTAATCTACAGAAGCAGATGCTATATAGTCATGCTCCTTTAAAGAGATCTGGGGAATAGAGACCAAGGGAGGCCTTTATAGGGTTCAGTAGAAAGAACAGATTCTGGAATTAGTATGGCAAAAGCACCAGGAGCAAAATTACTTGAGAAACATGGCCTACTAAGCATTTAGTGGCTAGAAATTCAACTTAGAAGATCTGATTAAAAGCATTAGGAGCCTCATCTTTGTACATAATACAGATCTAGCCAATTTTATTCAAGTTGTAATACAAGTTTTGTCCTATGTTTCACTTGTAACGTTGCCAGCACTGCCGTACTGCAGGCTCACAGAGCCTCTCTGCTTATGTTTGGGACTACAGGCTTGTAGTTCCCACTCTTAACATGTTCAGGAGCCTCACGGGACCATGCTCTAGCTTGCACAGCAGACACAAAACAATGGATCCTTTTGAGACCCACCAGAATTTCCTTCCTCAGGAAAAAAAGGAGTGGCTGGTATTTTGCCTCAGAGCCCATTTTCGGCTATAAATGGCCCTGGTTTCTTGAACCAGTGTGCTTCATTTGGACTTTACACCGTGGAGTCACCCACTGTTTGGGTGATAGACTGGACAACAGCCGTAACACTAGGCCAGGTCCTGCTCATCGCGCCATTCCCGCTCTTAGCCTCCAGATAAGCCTTCCTCACTGGCCCGATCTGACCAGCAAGCTATGAGAAGCTGGCTACACGAGAACAGACACCTTTGGGATTTACTTCTGCTGCTGCCTGCCAGTTCCTGATCCATTCCTGAGGAAAAAGATCCTTCGGTTGCACCTGAACCATGAGGGTCCAATCTCCACTAAAAGGAAGGATGAGCTTGTATGATTACCACTGAGCCCCTCTGGGCTCTCCCTATCCCTGCTCTCTTTCATAAATCCAAAAACCTGTTTCTTTAAAGCTTTTTCTCTAGCCAGCCTGGAAGTCATTTAATTCGAACACCAAGCTAAAATGCCTCTTTTGCAAGTATGTGGTTAATCTTTGTAACATATTTCAGTAGTAATATTGCTTTAATAAACTTTCTTATTCCGCTGGACCCCTAAATCCTCAAATAAAACCATACTTTATTTTGAACTTCAACCTCTGTCCGTTCTTTCCCCCAGGACTTTGCACAAAATTGTTCTGACATGGGACTGCTCCACCCCAGCTCACTAATTCTCCACACAAAGCCCAAACACTTGTAGGGGTATTCACCAATCACCCCAGAGCAGTTCCATTAACAGTAACAAAACTATTGCTTTTGCAAGTTATGCAAGAGAAGTATTCCACACATTGTTTTGTATGCACTGTCTTAGTCAAAAGATAGTAGAACCTATTATAGAGCCTCAAAATGCACATGTACTGAAACACTTTCAGCCCCAGACCACTGTCTGTAGATTCTGGTACTCTCAGTCAGCCAGTCCCAATGTAAAATATACTAAGGGGGAAAGTATTGCACCCCTTTTCTAGAGTCCTTGATAGACTGGATAAAAATTAAGTTCCTCTAAATCGTGTACAAGTCATTTAATCTAAGAAAGCTTATCTTTAGCTACACCATTCCATTTCTATCTTGCAAACAGGTCTTGAAGACATGCATGCACCTTTGTGTTTTTTAAAAATGATTCTTTTGAATTACAATGAGAGTTTCAGTGTTAACTTTACAAATAAAACCAGATACCCATGCAGTGAAGGATTCCTAGAACACAGAAGACATGTCCTAAGCCACAGAATAAGAAGGTTCTAGATAACACTTAGCAACTGTACTTGCTCACCTTGTCAAAATTTCTATTAGAGAAGCTTGAGGTGGCATTGCCTCCTCTAACCAATGTTGCATTTATAGGCAGCATAGGAGCAAGGCTACAGAATACGTTGGTGTGGGGCCTGCTGTTGAGCTCTAGTGGATACTGTACCTGCAGACAGGGCCCACACTTAAGGTACCACTTGAACAGAGCTTGTATTAAGAAGGTATTTATTCATGACAGATACATGAACACCTAGCACAATGTAGTCAAAGTCTAATAAGCACACAACATATTAAGAGAACCAATCCCTGCTGTAGAAGATTGCCAGTTCCCGAAGCTTGGAATTTGTAGGATGCAAGAAAAGGCCTTGAGAATTAGCTGTGGTAACTATTAACTTGAGTGAGATTAGCTCAAAACACACTGAAGACTAGACTCCAGGTTAGAAAAACAGAGGAGGGAGATTCTTTTATCAGGCCCACAGATATCTTCAACAATAAATGACTTCTCATTCTGAAAGAAAAAAGCCTGCAGGTTCAAGATGTAATTTAACCTATTCGGCTGTTTTGACCCTATCACTTTCTGCAATAAGATTTTTATATTTTTAAAAAGCCACTCACTCACAATATCTCTTCTCTATTATCTGGCAAGCTTACAGAGAGTCTCTCAAACCAAGTCAAAGTCTTCTATTGGCAAGCCAAATGTTAAGATGCAGCTGCCCATTAGAGACAGACTTTCTGTAAATAAGACAACTGTTTGACAGTGTGAAGCACACAAACCTATCTGGACAGCTGTTCCGCATCACAAGAAGTGTGCTGAACATCCTCTGCCAGAAAGGAATTTTGACGTTTTCCACTTGCTTTGAAGCAACACACATTTGAGCTGAGCTTAGGTGGTTTGCGATAGATACATTAAAGTACTGTAAGTAGACATGCATCAGGATAGGCTTAGTTACATTTAAGAACTAGTCTATTAAAGGTTTCAAACCCACACTGCTTACACAACTATACCCATCTCTCTTCTCTGCTACCCATGTGTTATGTGGCCCTGATATATAGATCATTTCTAAGATGCCTGAAAATCACTAAAACCGAATCAGAGATATCACTGCTTCCATTCACTTTTCTTCCTCCCCCAAATACTTCAGCAACTTTTTGGTTTAAATTAGCCTTCAAGTTGCCTTCATTTAAAGGCATTTCTAGCAACACTACACATCAGTTTATGCAAGTAGTTCATTTTGTTACCTTCCAAGCTGTTTCTGAAGATCCAACATATATTGGTAACACTGTGCATAATATGTCATCTGAGCTTCTACAAAATCATTCAGACAACGAAGGTGATGTGCCTGCAATGTAGTAGAGTTCAAGCTGTTAGTACCCCGACCAGAAAAACACTTACTGTAGCACATTCATTTTCAATAGTTACAGGGATATTCCAGTCAATTTCTAGGGTTGACCTTGCCTCAGGCAGATTCAGGGAATTATATTTTTAATAAAGTTATATTTTCTAACATAATCCAAACAAAGGCCCAATTTGAGAAATACTGGAATCATTTAGAGTTTCAAAACAAGACTGAGGTGGTGCAGCAACATCTACATCCTAGTTCAACATCCACCTCTTATGCAATTCCAATTTAGTGAATAGGTTGGGATCAAACTACATGATACACATTCGTGCTTCCATTTCCTTTTAAAAAATAAAGACAGCAGCTGCAAGCAGCAGTCAAGATAATAACCACAGTATGCAAAGAGGAGACATTTACCCCTTTCCTCTTACACCACAATCCTGACAAAAATGCTCTTCTCAGAGCTGATATCTGCCTTAGCTGGGAAGTTCTCATTGACCAATTGCAGCTTCCATCCCAAAGTTTATAGCTGCCTAAAGGGCAGCTGCAACATAGGGAGAGAGGGTAATACACCTGCCTAGGCCCCACAGACCTGATCAAACCTCTTTGCCCAGGAACTCTTATTTTAAATTTAATACAGAGAAGCACAAATAATGCATTTCACTTCATGTGTAGCTAGACTATCTAGCTGTGCTTATTTTGTTTTAAATCTATCGCAGGCTAACGGACTTTAAAGTTCAGAGATTATTTTGTTAGAAGTAATAGAGAGATTCTCTTCATAGCACATTAAAAGCAGGGCTTGACAAGTCCCAGGTGCCAGGGAGCCATGGTGTCTAGAAATTTAAATGTGGCACTTAGGACGAGGGTATTCAGGAGATACAGTTATTTAAGCCAGACAACCCTGTTTCTGTTCCAAGTATGTAGAAAGGGGATAGAGAGAAGCTCATTTACCCTCCCCTTTTACAATGTTCATCACTACATCCGATAATTTTGTCAAGTGTTTGTTGTCCGGCTTCTAAATTTCTAGGCTAGCTCCTACATCCAAATTTGTCAAGGCCTGCCTTAAAGACCAGTTCTTTTAAAAGCATGGCAATCATACAGACTTAGCTGAAGGTATCCCCTCCTCTACCTTTTCTTTTTCTTCCAGCACCACTAGAGGTATGCAAGCGGTAGATGATTTTTTATTAGCATGGGGCTTATATAACTACTTTTTCTTTTCTCACCCTCAAGTATACAATACAATATGACAAATATTTATATATGCTTTTCAACCAAAGTTCCCAAAGCAGTTTACATACAGAAATAGAGAAATAGAGAGATAGAGAGAGAGATAGATAGGCAGGCTCCCTGTCCCCAAAGGGCTCACAACCTAAAAAGAAACATAAGGAAGACACCAGCAACAGCCACTGGAAGGATGCTGTGCTGGGGTTGGATAGGGCCAGTTGCTCTCCCGCTGCTAAATAAAGAGAATCGCCACTTGAATCACCACTTTTAAAAGGTGCCTCTTTGCTCAGTTAGCAGGGGATTATTAATCAAGTAGTTATTATAAAAGCACCATGTCAGGATTTACATATATCTTCTATCCCAAGTTTAGGCCAGACCCATTATATAGCTATGGATATAGCTGGGGAGAAAGATGGAAGTGGTGGCAACAAGCCTCAAACTATATTTCTAGTTAAGAGTTTCAAATGCAAAAGGTCAGAAGAACAAGGGTATCTTATTCATGTATTACAAACAGTCTTCTATAAACAATTTTATTCTTTTCTACTCAATACTCACATGTGTGCTGCTGATGCCTTCCAACAGAAGCCTAGTAATTTCTGCTTGCCGGTCAAACTCACTCTGGGCTATCCGGACTTCTTGTTCAGACTGCAAGGCATACAGTATTACAGCTTTTAGCAGCATGTTCATTTACACAATCAATCATGCTTCTGGGCAAGAGACATTGATTTCCCCCCAGTATGTTATGGTGTAACTGTGTTCTTCATTTCCATTATTTCAGATAGGACTTACTTGCAGCTAATATGAACTGTGCTTTATCTATATTAAATGTTCATCACAGATGTCCATCACTTATTTCATTAAATGGTAGCAAAGAGTCTGGATATATGGTCCTTCGTGATACTAGAAAGCCTGGCCAACGAAGCATTCTACAGCATAGTATCTCTCACCTGATGTCAACCCCTTTTAGAAGTTTGAAAGCTTCCACTAAGAAAATGGTCTGAAAAGTGGAAAAGAAAACCCTCTCAAGCAAGCCCCTATCATACGGGGGGTGGGGTGGGGATTGGACAGTGCATATGCCAAAGGCCCATCATCTCTGCAAATGCAACACAGTTTACTGACAGGAAGGGGCAACCCACTGTTCCAGCTTCAAAGGTAACTGGAAATGCCTCCTCTAAAAGAACAGTCCTTGAATGAGCAAGAATGTTGTTCTATTTTATTTTATTCATTCATTCATTCGATTTCTATACCGCTGTTCCAAAAATGGCTCGGGGTGGTTTACACAGGTGGTTTACACATTTATGGTTTACATAAATAAATAAGATGTTTCCCTGTCCCCAAAGGGCTCACAATCTAAAAAAGATTCTATGAATCTTGTTGACTGAATCTTGTTCAATGGCATTTGTCCGAGACAGACCTACCAATACCTAACATTCATTGTTCCAGATTGCCAGGTACCAAAGCATCCCTGCTTTGTTTGCAAAGACAGCTAGAAAGAAAATCCAGAGGCCCATACAGTTTAATACAGGTATGCTTTAACATTTCAGCATACCTGAAAGCCTTATCTGAAATATGACAATGCAAGAAGTTTGCATTTTTACAGCTGACTGAATGAAATTCACAGCTACTGGTTGCTTCAACACTGCAGTACCACAGACTACTGCAGAGTGCCTCATTTTCTTACCATACAATTAAAAAAAGTTAAGACAATATTCTGAGTAATTATAGTTTAAAGGTTCCTCAGAGAATAAGGAAATATAAGGCTCTAAGCTATGGTTGTGCATTCATTCTTCAAATGAATGAGCTGTACAACAAATGGTAATGGAGGAATCCAGTTTTCAGAGCTCCAACTAGTTTTACTTTTTTAAAAAATAAGATGAGAAATACTTATTCAAAGGAAGTGCTCCACAAGAGATTGCCACCTTTTAAAACTCATATTCCCTAGAATATGTTGCAAGACAACATGGGGATACACACAAAAGATACCTACCATTTAAAATGCTGCTGTCAAGGGATTGCTACATCACAGAAGCTCCTACAGAGAGCTTTAGTATGAGAGTTTCCCTTTCCCCCATTAACATAAGAAAAAGATGAAACAAAAAAACTTTAATGAAAAATAGAAAGGTGAAAACAAGGAGCAGGATCCAGACTAAGTCCCACTGAAATAAATGAGACAAGTTAGTCATGACTAACTTATTCCATTTACAGATGAACCCCATTATATATGGGGGTTCTGTTCTAAAAAAAACCCCACAAGCCACAAAATGGCTTTTATCGAAATGGTGGCCAGAAATGATGTTGAAGGTCATTTCTGGGCCCCCGATACCGTGGATATGCGAAATTAAACCTTTTAAAACTGGTTTTCTATGTTTGCCGAGGTTGGGTGTCAAATTACCCAACCGCAGATACACAAAACCACAGACGTTAGATCCACGGATACCAAGGTTTGCCTCTATTTCAATGGTGCTTAAGCATGACAGTCTGGATCCTGCCCAGTGTTTTTTCTTTTATATCCCTACTCTAGGCAAATAGCTGCCTCATTACTAGTAAATGGTAAGTTCAATTTGTTATTAATGAGTCTCAGACAACTGTGGGCAGCAACATTTAAGACTTGACCTCCGCATAATGCACCTTTCATGATTTCCTTGACAGCACAAAACTGAAGGCAATGCAACAACTAAAAGAGGAAACCACTGCTAGGAAGAGGAAAGATTTGGTAGCACACATGGAAAAACACCTCATATTTCAGTTTCACTGTTAAACAAAGGAATAGAACACAGATTGCCACGACTGGAAATTGTTTTGATCCACACATTTCAGAAGTGCCAGATGGGTAGTTACTGTACAAGAATTTTTAAAAGCCAAGCCTTACAGCACTGCAGTGTAACAGTCTAAGATGAGTTCTATTCAGGAGATTACAACCATATTTTCCTCTTGCACTATGTCACAAGCCGCTCACATGCCCTTTACTGGTAGTTACATTGGCCATAAAGTATGTGGATAATTTTGCCATTACAGCCAACTGTATCATATTAACAATATAGTACTATCTAGTCACCGATAACGAAAAAAGCAAGACCTAATGAAATGCTGCAATCATATTCAAATGATTTCACAACCAATAGCTTCACTTAGTTTACTTACTTTTGTCACTTCCTCTGCCCAAACCTTGTACGCATAGAGAGTGGAGAAATAACAGCATGAAGAATTTCTGGCAAGTTTACAATATGCATTCTTTAGTACCTTTGTTGTTATTTCCTTGCAGTACATGCAGCTTTTATAATGCATTTAATAACTAGACTTAACAGAGTTGCTTCTTGCTTGTATACTAGTTATGTCTCAGGTGACAGATTACGTAATATTACGTATGCAAAATCCGAATAACGGTCCTTTTCAAATGCATTAATGGAAACTATAGAGCCTGTTTGTTGCATTCTGGTGCCTTTTGTCAATCAGTTGGTTGATTAAGTGCCATCAAGTCGGTAGTGAAGGTATAATTAAGAGTCAAGAAAAATAAAGGATGTACCACATTTGATGTTTGGGGGAAGCTATCATAATACATTTTCAATTGACCATTGTGGTTAAGAATCTCTTGCTTATATATTAGGATTTTGCACAGGGCTTTGTTGTGCACCGCCCAGAGCCTTTGGATGGGCGGTCTAGAAATGTAATAATAAATAAATAAATAAATAAAATGATACATACAACTTTGGCCCTCCAGCTGTTTTTGGACAACACATCTCCCCAGTCACAATGGCCAGTAGCTGGAAATGATGGAAGTTGTAGTCCAACAGCTGCAGGAGGGCCAAAGTTGTACAACCCTGTTCTAGCATATACTTGCTAGAAACAGTTTTAAAATAATGTGTTTAAGTGGCTATTAAGAGTGATAGACTTAAGTCTATAGAAGTATAGCATGAGAAGATGATTTCTACTAAGTTAATGCACATACTACTCTAAAAGCACTGAAAAACTGCAGTCTAAGGCCTGGCTCAGATGCAGCATTAAACCACAGTTTAGCACTACATCAAAAAGGAAGCTATAGCCTGACACACTTCCCTCTCCTCATTTTGCATGCAATAACCATGGATCCTGCTAACTTGAGCAAAGAGGTACCTTTCAGAGTGGCGATCCTCTTATACTTAGCAGAGGGAGAGCAACTGGCCCTATTCAACCCCAGCACAGCATTTGTTCAGTGAATGTTGTGATATCTACTTTGTATTTCTTTTTAGACTATAAGCCCTTTGGGGGACAGGGAAGAATCTTTTCAGTTTTTTATGTAAACTGCTTTGAAAACCTTTTCATTGAGAAGCAGTATATAAATAGAAATACACTTTCATTCTGTACAAACTTATAACTGTGGTTTATAAATAATGATAGAACAAAAGAACTATCAAACCATAATTTACTGAACTATGAATAAATGAGTGAATGCATGAATGAAATTTATTAAACATATCCTATATGCAAGCCAAGTCTACAGAAACACTGCTAATACAAATGATACTGGAAAGAAAAGTGATTTCTCTTGCTATCCAAGCCTGCCTTCATGAGGCCAAATCAAATAAATTTAGATGGTTTGGTCAGCCCAAGATTGTCCTATGCTTCCCCCAACTTGAAGTCATGCTCTTTGACTGCATCAAAGACTTGATGTTTTCTACAAATGTCAACATACAGTTCACAAACATGACCACAAAGTTTCTCCAGTTCTGTCCAGAGAAGACACTAAACATCTTTGAGTTTTAACACACAAAGCTTGTACATAATTTGACTTCAATGTGTTCTTGTTTCTTGCTGTCTTGTCCATAGAGAAATTTCCTGTACTTTAGGTGTCTGCATTAGTGGGAAACTTCAAAACACAGTTCAGGGCTTCTGATTTCATCAATATATTTTCACTGGAACAATACTAGCTGACTGCATCTCAAAGTTTCCCACCCAAATAAGATCATAATTCCTACATACTCGAGACTCCCTATGCATGTACACACACATTTGTACATTAACACATTTTAAGAAGCTCAAGAGTGGTCATGTGAGCTTCCAGGACCTACAGAATGTTGAAAGTCCCTGTTAGGGTGTTAGCTGGCTTTTAAAAAACAAAAGCAACCAAAAGGTAGGGAGAGCATGAATTGGCCTGCTTAGTTCCATACCAACTTACATCAAGGATCTCAAAAAGGGAGAGAGGGGAAGATGTGTGCCATGGAGGTTAAAACTCCTCTCTCTGAAACACCGAGATGTTTCAATGTAAAAAGCACGAACAATAGGGATACTCCCTTCCCCCCACCCACACTTTTCAGAAGCCGGGCCGCCACCACACTCCATATAACAATAAAGTGGTCAGATTTAGGACTGGTAGCCAGCCCCCAAACCAACCCTTCTGTTTAGTAGCATGGAAGGCCTCAGGGGAGCAAGGAAAAAGAGGGTGCCTCATTCTCCACTCCTCCGCATCCTTCCGCAGACCTGAAACAGTACTACAGGATTCCTGTTCCAGGTTGGCTGTAGCTCTGAACAGGAGCATTTCTCTTAGGGCTGGGAATGAACTGGAACATTTTGTTTCAAGCCCCACTTGTCAGTTCTAAAGCCGACTTGGAGAAACTTCAATACAATTAGCATTTTATCTGCTTTATTAGATGGCATTGCAGGAAAAATGCAGTTAAGAGGGGATTAAGGAAACAAGTTAATACATTTCCATGTAAAATATTGTTCTGTTTATTGAAAGTGCAGCTTGAACAACCAAGTTGTTTATTCTATCAGCAGCTTAAGTCAGGCTGAGGACTATCCTTAGCATTTCTAGATGGATGAATAAGATCCACCATATCTTTAGGTTCCAAAATAACACCATTATAATACAAATCTTTATAGACATGTGGCAAATAATGTTCTGTAGAATGTGTTATATTAGATAACCTAAATGTCAAGCTAAGAGCAACACTGGATTTTATGTTTTAAAATAAATTTTACAAAACTGCTTGGATTTGCCAAGCTTATGTATACTACCATAAATAATAATAAACTTTGTTAGCCACCCCATAACAAGCTGTTCTCTGGGCAGCTGGGTGGAAGAACGATGATAAAGGATAATATTTTGTTTGAAAAATATAAACATGTTAAATTTGATATAGTCCCTCATCCCAGAATTTGAATGGGCAATTCATGCAAGCAGGAAAGCAAGAGGAAACACTTGAAAAAACGTTATGAAGACAAGAGGCCAACAAACCTTTAGCCATTTTACATGCAGCAAGTTGAGCATGTAAGAGACATTTACCATAATGTTATTTTCTTCAGGCGGAGACAGGTTTAATTGCTTAAATGCATAAAGACAAAACTATGTTATATTTTGAAGCAGTTACAAAATGCAAGATTGATCTTGGGAGCTGATAACAGGAACCCAAACAAATGTGTCTAATGTTTGGCTCATTACAAATAAATGTATGATGAAGTTCTAATGTAACATCAGTAAACAAAGAGGTTACTCAGACCTGGTTCAGATAAACGCAGAAGCACTGTTAAGCCTGCTTCCACATAGTGTCACTGAAGCTCAAGAGTATGCATTCCTGTCTGCACATCTACTTCCAATTTGGGTAATAAACCAAGATTGGTCATAATGCCCCAAATGACCCATCTCTGATTATTCTAGTCTAAAGGTGAACCTCATCACACGTGGTCCTGACAACCATGGTTTCACATATCTTTGGTTGGACTATGGAGACGCAACCTTGGTACATGCATCTGCCGTTCCTAGGAAATGACCTATGAGGTCATTTCCGGCCACCATTTTGCTGAGAACAGCCATTTTGTAGCTTTCTTTGGAAGGAGGGTTTCCTCACATTTTTTGGTGGCAAAATTTAGGCTTTTGCGGGGGCATTGCTGGACAGCCGGAGACCTGTACAGTCCCAGTCTTTTAAAAACTCTTTAGGAGGCTTTTTTTCACTTCCAAGAACCTAACCCTCAATTCCCATTGCCTCAATGTCTCATTATCCATGATTCCATTATCTGCAGTTGTAGCAGAGAATGGAACCCCCGTGGATAAGGAGGTCCACCTGTGCTTGAAATAAACTGCAATCTGAAACTGGAAATGACCAGCTGACAAGCAAGTTGCTACACAGCTACAGTATGAAGCTGCAAAAGCTAGCAATCCATGCAGGATTTGTATTTAAGGTCCAAACATTTTGATTTGCATTGGTAGACAAGATTTATTCTAACCACAATCCTATGTTCCCCACAAGGAGGCAAAGGCTTGTCATGTCATGCTCAACTGGATGCAGGGGACGGGTCCCTGTTCTCCTTCCCAGCTTGTAACTGGGGAAGAAGAATGGGGCCCATCTGCCTAGCCTCAGAGACCTTCACTATTTTCCAAGTGACTCTGAAGTTAGTGGGACATGCAGAGAGCCCCACCCCCACCCCACCCATTCTCTTCTAGGTCAGTAGGCTGGTGAGAGTTCTCCTTAATTATGTGTTCTTGCCAGAATAAGAGACGCAATCTGCTGTGGCAAGCTAGATGATCAAGCATAGAAACATTTACAGACTCAAAAGTTTTTTCATCAGTTCAGGCTGCCAATGTGCCACAAATTAACACATACATGTGTGTGGGCTAGCAAACACTTTGTTCTTTCCATCCACCAATCTAAGTTTTCACAAATTCTGTTCTTTCTAAATACCTTTTGTGGAATCATCTAATTTCACCCAATACTGCCTGCATTCAATTAGAAGGAGATGGGAAGACTGGAGTAAAAAGAAGTCTTCCTTTGTCAAAATTTCAAGGGAAACTGGACAAAGATTTGTACCTACCATGTTCACAGTCATAGACAGCTTCTGAATAGTTAACCCTAGCAGAATATCTCTAGCTGCAATCAGAAGCCTATTTACCGCAACAAGTAAACCAACAATTTCCTTCCATTATAAATCATTAATACAGTTATGTAAAAGCAGAAATATGTATAGTAGAACTGAACTGTCAGGTCAATCCCAATATGCCCTCTGTTTTGCATTAACAGAAGGAGTTCTGCTGTGATAGGAACAACCCGCAAGAGTGAAAGCTCCACCTAAAATCCCTCCTGTTGTGGCAGAACTTTGTTGAGTTCCAACATGCCTGTTGTAAAGATTTGGATTTCCAATAAAACAAAACCATTGTGGGAGGAGAGGGGTGTCATGTTGGGCCTCTTGACAATTTCTCTGTTGGGTCAGATCCAACATTTTTCAGGTGCACAGGCCTAGTATGTACTATTTGCTCCATGAACAACTTTTTAAAATAAAACCACAGCTGGTATGATTTCTATGGTCTGCTTGTTTTTGAACTTCTGTTTTTCTGCTACTTTAGACAACTGATTTTATAGGTTTTATTGTTAAGGGTTCTTAGCATATGCTGCTTCAAGTGCATCAGAAAGTGGGGTATAATTTGTAATTGGATTTTATGTTTGCCAGCTATGCAGATACTATTCTTATGCTATACCATTTTGATGACAGTTATAGATTTGAGTAGCTTATGTTTAAGATACAAACAGGAACACACACAATTTCTTCTGAAACAGCTGGGCTTTCAGAGTTAGCAGTGCAGCATTTACAAATAATTGGACATCTTAAAGAAGTTCATGGCCTAGTAGCAAGTAGTAACATTTCTTTCAAAATGCCCAAGATCCAGTGTTAGGTCACAAAAATAAAGTTTCTTAAAGAGAGATCTTACTTACTGCAGCTCGAGCTTCTGCCACTTTTGCCTTCTTCAACCTGGTTTTGGCAGCATCCAAGTCTAACCTTTTATTTTGTAATAATTTGCGTTCTCTCTGTGGAAAGTTGAGGGGGGGGTTACTACTTGAGAGGGCAACATCAGAAAGCACTTCAGTTCAGTATCAGACAACATGGAGAAGCACAGGAAAGCAGAAGTCATTTACACTTCCTGTTCTTGCCTCATTTCATATTATTTGGAACATCTTTATGTAAGGATTCTGTTAGTATAATGCCTTGAGAATGACACCATACTTAAAAAAAAAATCTGTTTGACTGTTTAGTTACACAATCAGAACTATATCTGCAACTTACAGTGATAGTTTTATAATCTCCTTCTATAAAATTTCTCAGAGGGGTGAGGAAGTTTATCGCAGATGTCTGAATTAGTTCTCTGTCTGCTGCTCCAATTCGTTTTTGTGTTTCTCCACATTTAATGAGAGCGTTTCCTGCAACGGGAAAAACATGAAGCACTTCTAGTAGGAAGTTTACATAGTCACTCATCTGCAATTACAGGAACTTGAAATGTCCAACAAGTAATCAAATGCTCACATGATTTTCTGAGAGGAGTTCTGCCTGTGGTTCTCCAGATGTTGCTGAACTACAAGTCCCATCACCCCCAGCCAGTCACTGGGGATGATGGGAGTTGTAGTTCAGCAACATTTGGAGTACCACACGTTGGGAACCCCTGATCCAAGTGTTACAACTAAAGATGAACACTACTCAAACTCAAACACTGCCAGGCAGTGTTTTTACAGTATGCCAGAAGTTTCATTTTCAGTGTTGCATTCTGCTTTTAAGTTTTAAACTCAAACACATTCAATTTAGAGCTTTAGAATATTGGCAGTCACACTTCTCTTACAGTAGAAAAGATGTATCACTCACCATAAGCCTAGCTTCTAATTAAATGTAGACTCAGTTCTACACACACACACTTAGGAACAAGTATCCTTGCAATCAGTACAAGTTGCTATTAAACAAGTACAGGAGAATCTTGATATCTGCTGGGGTTCCATTCCGGGCTTCAGCTGTGGATATGGAAACTATGAATATCTGGCAATTGGTCCTATGGGATCACGGGGGTTAGGTTCCTGGTCAGCCAAAAATCGGCCAAATTTCATGGGGGGAGCTTCTTACCTTGGTCTGTTATTCCACCCAATGCTGTGCCCCTACATTTGCTGTTTCCCCCGCTAATTTTTTTAAACAAGAATGGGAGCCATTTTGTGACTCTGTCGAAGAAAATGGCAGCTGGAAATGAACTCCCTGGTACACGAGGTCAGCATGTTTCCACTCCTACTTTTGCTGCATATGCTGAGGTCGGGTGTCTTTTCCCCGACCACGGAAAATGAGGCCCACCTGTATGCCCAGGTACCCATACTGAACAAAGTAACTGTTGTCACATACCATATGCTGTTCCTGGACCAAATTCATTCCCAGCATCAATCATGTACTGACCCAGTACTTCAGGGTTATTCATACGACTTGGTGCTTTGCGATCCAGTTTCTCATAGACAAACTCTTCTATTCTAGCATCTACCAAGAGAGGACATGCAAGCAACTATGATAAGTTACTAACCGATTTAAGAAGTTAACAACAGGGATGTGCCATTTTGAAAGGACATGAAAACATAAATGACAAATGTTGTGTTGTTTATTTTGTTTGCCATCCAAAATGGAAAATCTTAATATGTTGCTTTTGGTCATTCTGTTGAATAGCTGCTTAGCTTTCTATTCCTGTGGAGCTGTTTTTATTTGTACTGTTCTGAACCAGCCAAGGGGTGGGAAGAAGGAAGGAGCCAGGACCAATAATTAACAAGTATTCTCCTTCACTCCACCTCTCCCGCTGCTGCTATGCCCCTCACTCAGCGCCTTGGGAGGGAGGGAGGGAAAGGTTTGATCCCTTTCTTGCTGCTCTACCATATAAAATATGCCACCCTCACCCACTGATACTGCTGCTGTGCCCCTTGTTAGATGCTCACACTGATCTGCAGGGAGGAACCATAAATGTCTACAAGTTGTTTCATAAAAACTGGATGGAATCCCACTTTGTTATAGGCAAACACATGCTAATTGTTTCACCCATTGGTATTAGTGAAAAAGACAAAAAAGAAAAATCAACATGACAATATTTTCTACCCTGTACATCCCTAAACCTAAACATAAAGTGCTGGGGAACTCAGGAAGATAAGCCAAAGCATTCTTTGGTAATCAGATGTGGGTTTTCTTGGAAAATTTAAGTTGGAAAAAAATTCTCTACAATCTCCCATGAAAATCCCCCCCCCATTTTGTTCATTAAAAAACTTGCAATGCCATTTTCCCCCCTGATGCCCTAAAAGGACTGGAGGGGGGCTTGCCCCTTTCTATGGAAACCAGCTCCTCATAGAGAGCCTGCTAAAATATTCCTGCCCATTTAGAAGACGACAACAGGTATACAAAGAAGGGTAAAGGAGGCAAACTATGAAGAGTATGAGACTAACACTGCTTTTGCCTGCTTTAAAGTATAGTGTGATTTGAGACTGTTTCCATGTTTAGTGGCAACCACAAATTATGATTATGTGGTAAAACCAAGTCAAAAGTTTGTGGACTGTCCTATGAAGAGTGTCTTGGACTGGTTACTTTGTGAGTCCTTTTTGGAAAATAATATATAAATATAGTAGTATTCAGCAAGGGCTTTTGACATCTGTTAATTGCTATTATAACTAGTAATAATACTTCTTATAGTACCAATTAACAGATGTCAAACAGCCCTTGTTTTTAAAAAAGTTACTGCAGAAATATGATCCCTGTGGTATCAATGTAATAGAACTTATTTTGGATGCTATTAGATGCTTAAAACTTTAAAGACATGAAGTAGCAAAATCAATATAATTTAGGAATTTAGCTAATCTGGAAAACATACTGGTTTGCCAATATACCAGAAAACAATAATTTGTTGTACTGCTGAAAATCAAATTATTTCTAGGCTATAAGAAGATAGTATAGCTATAAAGCTCTCTTAATTTTAAGAAATGCAAGGCCAATTTTGTGTTGCACTCTAGAGGTATCCTTCAGATGAACCAATAATTCAGTAAATGAGCCAACTGGGGTAGTTAAGTACCATGTTGGGGGATAAATGCTCATTGTGATTTTTGACAAGATCAACACCCCTAGATATGGAGAACAGGTGATCACATTGCAGTATTTTCAGCTTTCAGTGTGTTATACTTTTTTGCCCTGACCAATGGTCAAATTTGCAGTCATGTTTTAAAAGCTTTTAATATTATTATAAACAGAAAAACTGCTAAAAAAATTTATCCATGTTGTCAGAGGAATGGAAATGACAACTGGCAGGAAGGTCCTCCATGGAGTAAGTTACTCCATTGAGTACAACATTTTGTTCACTGTTAACCTAACCCTTTCCTCTGTGCAAAAAGAGACTGAAATTTTATCCTAATCATTTTGGGACAGAAATAAAGATGGGGTGATAACACAGAGAAAGCTGTTAGTGCCACATGCTATTACCTATTTTGGCGGGGGGTGGTAGATGTTGCCAAAAATTGTGAGCATTTGTCCCAAGATGGTATTGATGGCCCATATCTGTGGACCTGGCTACATGCAAGGCTGTGTTGGAAAATATCCTTCTCTCTCATATGGAAACGGAAAGCAAAGATCATGCCATCAAGTTGGTGCCGACTCCTGGGACCCACAGAATGATGTGGTTCTCATGGTAGAATACAGGGAGAATTTACCATTGCCTCCTCCCATGCAGTATGAGATGATGCCTTTCAGCACCTTTCTATATTGCTGCTGCCCAATATAGGTATTTCCCAAAGTCTAGGAAACATACCAGCGGGAGGATTTGAACTAACAATCGCTTGCTACCTAGGCAAGTCATTTCCCCACTGTGCCATTAGGTGGCCTTTTAAATGGAAGGAAGCAGAAATATGAAGTGGTCTGGGTTTAAAATGTACTGTACCAGAGAACAAATTATTAATAAATCATAGTACATTATATTCCTAGTCAGGTTTTTGAACTTGCAAAATAGACATAGGTGGAAGGAGCAAGTGGTTTGGATTATTTTATTAGGACATATTTTTAACACTTGGCACAACCACACCAAATACTCTTTTTCATATTGTTACTGGTATTTTGTCAAGTTGGCTTTATCAGAACTAGATACTAGTGCTACAGTAGATATAAAGGAAATCACCTAGCATTATCCCTGATTACTATAGAGTTTACGGTTCTTATTCCAACTTCCTTCCCCAATTTTCAACTGGCAAGATCTCAAGCAAGGTTGCAGCAAATTTCAGATCAATCTCAAGTACTGGATATATTTGGAATTATTGTATGATATATATATGAAATTTAGGAATGCTTCATTTTATTTGAAAAAACCTTTATGTGCAAAATTGTATATAATTCATTTTATGTCTTTAGAAACAGTAAAGTTTAAATAATATACAAAAGTGTGTATATAGTTCAATTCCCCTCCAAAACAGTTTTCTAAGAAATAGCACAATTTTCTCCCCATGACTTCAAAATCCTCAAATCTTACATCTCTACATGACACACAGTAAAGGGTCCTTATTAGAGATGTGCAAATCAATTTAAGCTTGGAATGGGCTGTTTTGAGCTCAAAACAAAAAAGCCTTTAAAACAAAGGGCCTGTTTCAAGCTTGAAACAAAAACCACCCCATTTTGACTCAAAATGATTCAAGTGCCATTTTGAGGTCTGTTTTTCAGAGGAGAGCTGGCCTACCAATTAGGATT
Organism: Hemicordylus capensis; assembly: GCF_027244095.1. Classification (NCBI taxonomy): domain Eukaryota; kingdom Metazoa; phylum Chordata; class Lepidosauria; order Squamata; family Cordylidae; genus Hemicordylus; species Hemicordylus capensis. The sequence continues at coordinate 120,576,067 of NC_069660.1, read as the reverse complement.
GATGGGTAGACCAGTCTGCCGAGGCAGGCCAACGTGCTAAGTCCAGAACAAAGGGCTGGTCTACCCATCAACCCCAACTGGTAGACCAGCTCTCCTCTGGAAATACTCAAAATGTTTCAAGTGTTTCGAGGTTGATTCGTTGAAACACCAGCTTTGGCCACTGTTTTGATGAATCAATTTGAGGATTTCGCAGTTTGTTTCAAGCTCAAAGTGAATAGCAAGATCTGTTTTGTGCACATCACTAGTCCTTATGCCTGAAAGTTGCTTAGTAGATCGATGGAAGAAGACTTTCAAATACCCCAAACAGATGGCCTGTTTGACTAAGCTCAGAAGTGTGATGCTGCTTTTCCAACCAGACAGCTCAGCAACTTTAAACAGTAATTCCATGTGACAGCCAAATATGTTTTTTGGTCTTATTAGCATTTCAGAATGATGCCAACTATTGATGAAGCAGTTACTTCAAAAATGTTTCATCTTGGGAAGGTCCAGCTCCCACTGCCTGCTGAGTAAGGAAGCTGGGCTAACTTCCTGTTTACTTAACCCATCTAACACAACCCAACATTTTGAATGACCTTCTAAAGTGTGTGAGAGGAAAAGATATCTCTGGTAGGTTGAACAATACAGGAAGATTTTGTTTACATCTAAATTTCTATTTCAGTGATATGTTAGGACTCTTCCAGGCTCTGTATTCCCCGCAAATTTCCAGAGAAATAATTGAATGTACTCAGGCTATATTGCAACATCTTCCTTTCCCCATCAATAGCATATGCACTCATTTGGTTACTGGGCTACACATTACAGAATAAATAAGAACCACGGGGAGGGTTATCATACAAAAATGGGCATTAGCCAGTTTCATCTCTTGAAAACGGCTCTAGTTTATCAGGGTGGATAAAAATAGATGATTAAAAAAATCAAATTCTTCATTTAAATAGATTTTTTAAAATTTAAATTGAATTTTAGTCAAAACACAATTTATAAAAAGAGAACCTAGATCAAAAGATAATCATGAATGTTAACAACTAATATATCATATGAACATGTTAACAGAACTATATGGGGATGAGCAATAACAGACCTGATCAATCCTATTCTGCAGGTGATGTAGCACACACACACACCACCTGCAGCATGCACACACATACGCGTGCGCACACGCCACCCCACACAGTGCAAAGGCATTAGACCCCATTCACACAGTACATGCAGCACTCATATGAGTGTACAGTGTACACAGATAGATCTCTACAAAGGTACAGTCATTCACATGTTATGCTGAATGCAGGTACAACAGTACACTTCCTATCTGTACTGTGCATTTGAAGGGCCTGTATGCAGATTCACTTTTAACATGCACAGGTAGAGTCATTCACACAAACACATGTACAGACATCTGTATACTCATACAGCATAATGAATGAAGTGGCTAAAGTGAATAGAAGATTTTGGGGTATGGAGTAGATCTGAGCAGAGGAGTCTCGACATAAGTGCAAGAGATCAGGAATGGGAATAAAAAGTGAAACCAAAAGTGAAGAGAACATATTTATGCAGTCCTAAGGAAACTTTTTCAGAGTGTAAAAGGAAACACCATTGTTTTTCCATTGTAAAAGGAAACACCAATCATGGCAGCAGGCCATAAAAGAGACCCCATTTGGAAATATTTTAATGAAATTCCTGTTCCTGCGGATAAGACAGGCAAGCGTGTGAAATGCAAACGGTGTAACCAAGAAATGTAAGGCATGGTTGCCCCAATGAAACAGCATTATGAACTGTGTGCACCTACCTACTAAAAATGAAACTTACATCTATTCCTGAATATGCATTAAGGTTTTATTAAACAAGAATGTACTTTCACTAGAAAATGATTAAATAGAATTTTCCTGACTAGTGATTTAAATAATTAAAATAGAGTCCTTCTGTGAACTGATTTAAATCAGATCAACCCTGCCAGTGCTGCTCAGTAACTATCAGCTCTTACTTATGGAAATGTTTGGCCTTTTAGTTTCTGAGCAGACTAGAGTGACAGACATACAAAGACACAAACTGGACAGTAGAATTGTTATTTACAGTGAGGATGGGCCAAGGCAGAAGAATTAATTAAGACAAATACAATATAAAAAGGAGATGGATTAGAAAGAAACAGTGCAAAGAAAGGAAGATATTATCCAGTACACAGATTCCTTTAATATCCCACACTGCCACAGAAAAAACTCATGATTTCTGGGCATGAGACCCCACCTGAGAATATTTCAAAGACATTTCTTCCCTGGGTAAAAATGGAATGAGAGTCAAGTGCAACAAGGAAATGTAGGGCCAAGTTGCAGGAATGACCCTTAATGAGAAAAATTGCTTATTGGGGAGAAATGCTGCAGATATGTTTGAAGAACAATGTGGCTCTGCATCTGTGACTTGACATACTAATGAGTCAAGGTATCAATTACATACCAAAAAAACAGGTTGTTCACCTGTAATCATTGATCTGGTAGTGATCCATTGCAGTCATAAGAATGGGTTCTACGCCTGCGCGAGACCATTCAGGCAGAACTGACTAGCTCTTTGAAGTGCTTAGCCCTGCCCCCTGAATGTGGTGCATTTGCTCAGTTTGGGCAGGCTAGCGTTTTCTCCTCAGTTTCTGAAGGACCGACATTTGGATGCAATCATCATATGGAACTAGTCCACATTTCAACAAGGTACGTAGTACTGCATGTTCTATAAACATACATCTTGTCACTTAGCATACTGCTGCGGGGCTGGCAGGAGTGTCTTATGACTGCAACGGATCACTACCAGACCAATGGTTATAGGTGAGCAACCTGTTTAGCTGGATCGTGTTTCATTGCAGCCATAAGAATGGGTGACTAATGAGCTGTCAGTTTGGAGGCGGGTGTAGCATGCTAAGGTAAGACCCTTTTCAGCACACCCTGCCTGAAACTGGCCTGAGCTGCAGAGCAAAGGTCCAAAGTGTAATGCTTGACAAAAGTATGCTCAGAGGACCAGGTAGCTGCAGCTTGATGCCAGCCATATGAGCCACAGAGGTAGCATAAGCCCTGGTAGAGTGGGCCTGTATAATTTTAGGGGGCGCTACCTTTTGACGTTTGTAGGCCAGGAAAATGAGTTCTACAATCCAACAGGGTAGTCTCTGTCTGGAAATCTGGCAACCTTTTACCCTGCCCTTGTAACCTACAAAGAGGCATTTTGTTTTTCTATAGGGCTCCATTAACTGCAAGTAGAACAAGAGCACACACACCTCACATCCAGGGAATGCAAGGAACACTCCAGAGCCATCGGATTTCGAAAGAAGGTAGGCCAAACAATGTCACTGTTGATATGGAAATCATTAAACTACTTTAGGCCTAAACTCAGGATCTAGGCAAAGCAACACCCTATCCTCATGCAATTTAGTGTAGGGGACACCAATGTGAAGGGCATTTAGTTCGCTGAGCTGAAGCATTTAGTTCATCGAGCTGACACTATGGCTAAGAGAAAGGCCGTTTTTAGTGTTACAAGTTTAGGAAGAGTGTAGCCATGGGTTCAAAGGGAGGCTCCGTTAGAGCAGACAGAACAAGGGAAAGGTTCCATTATTAGGTATGCTATCAAAACCACCCTCCTGAGTTAGAGCTTCACGTTAAGGCAGACGCCTGTGGTGATGCTTTGACAGTCTGTGTGCCTGTCAAAACCATCACAGAGCAATCAATACACAATTTGTAGACTCCTGAAAGATTTCTGCCAGAACCTTGTTTAGCAGAGGATAAGGAGGAAAGATGTACAGAAACCTTTTACCCCAGTGGAATTGGAAGGCATCCCCTCTGGAGTTGCAGCTGATGCCAGCCGTCAAATAATACTGGGGGCACTTCTTGTTCACTGCTATTGCAAACAAGTCAATCTCTAAGGTCCCCCGGGTTTTGAATAACAGCTGAAGCAGGGTGGATTTGATTTAAATCACGATTTAAATCACTAGCAGGGTGGATAAAAAAAAAAAATCCGATTTAAATCAAAAAAATCCAATTTTTTTGATTTAAATCCGATTTTTTTGATTTAAATCGGATTTTTTTGATTTTTATCCACCCTGCTAGTGATTTAAATCGTGATTTAAATCGTGATTTAAATCAGTTTGATTTAAATCAAATCCACCCTGAGCTGAAGGTATGGTATATTGATCTCCCATTTGTGCTGTCACAGAAAGAGTTGTGACATGCTGAGATGGTCCGTTTTCCACACCTTTGATGTGGATGGTGGTTAGGGTCATCTGTTGAGCAATAGCCCAGTCCCAGATCTGCAGGCTTAGCATGCAAAGGGAGCAGGACACTGTCCCTCCCTGGCAGTTAGGTAGGCGATTGCTGTAGTGTCGTCCAAGCTGATTTGCACTACCCTGCTGGCCAGATATGGTTGAAAAGACTTAAGGGCCTGGAATACTGCCAGCAGCTCCAAGAAGTTGATGTGCATCTGGTACTGGCTCAGAGACCACAGGCCCTGTATGCAAAGGTCTCCGCAATGAGTTCCCAGCCTCGCATGGAGACATCCATCATGATCCAGGCAGATGGTTGGGATACTTGGAAGGGGACTCCAGTGGGAAGGTCAGTCTCCTTCATCCACCATCGCAGTGATATCAAGACCAGGTCTGGAATTGTCAGCAACATTTGAGCACTGCCACTTTGGGCCTGAAAACTGACAGAAACCAAAGCTGCAGTCATTGCAGACGAAGCTTGGTGAAGTGCACAGTGGAATTGCATGAGGCCATCAGGCCCAGAAGCTTCTGTATCTTGTGAGCTTTCTGTCTGGGGTACTCCATGAAGATTGATATTAGATCTCCAATTCGCCATAAATGATCCATGGGAAGAAAAGCACGCTGTGTGTCTGCATCGGGAATGGCCCCAATGTAAGCTATACGCTTCACTGGCTAGAGCTTGGGCTTTGTCCAGTTGAGCCTAGGTCCTTCAGAAGGCTTAGGATTGTCAAGACATGTGAAGCTATGTCTGGTGTTCTACCCTTCCTATCAGGAGCCAGTCATTGAGATACAGAAGGAGAACCAGTCCCTGCAACCAGAGGTATGCTACAATCACAGCCATGCATTTCCCAAATCCACAGGGTGCTACCACCAGTCCAAACGGAAGAACACTGTATTGGAAAGCTTGGTGACCCACTGTGAATCGGAGGTACGGTCTGTGATTTTGTTGGATTCCAATATGAAAATACGTGTCCTGGAGATCCAACATCATGAATCACTCTTTCCCATGGAGGAGAGGAAGGAAGCTTTGTAACTTTATGCAAAACTTTTGTATGTCCACATGACAATTCAGTTGCCAGAGATCCATAATCGGACAAAGGCCCCCCATCCCATTTTGGGACTTGGAAGTAGTGGGTGTAAAAAAACCCACCACTGATCTGTCCACTGAAGAGGCAATATTGCCCCTTTGTCCAAGAGAGTCTGAACTTCTTCCATCAGAAGGGGGAAGCAGGAGTACACTTGATCCTGCTGAAGAATCGCAGGGACGTGAACTCTATTGCATAACCCATCTGGACTATGCGTAGGACCCAGCAGTCTGATGTTATGTTGCGCCATGTGAAGGCATGACTTGCCAGCCTAATGTTGGAGGTGACTATGATGGAAGGCAGCAGAGGAGTCAATGGCAGTAACCCTTGGGCTACAACATTCAGTGGACTGACCTGATAATCAAAGATGCTGCTTGCCCATATTGGTGGTTTTCAGGGGGGAGCCTTCAGTATTTCTCATTTTCTGGTTATAGGGCTTCCGATTAAAACACTGGTACTGTTTGTGAAAGCCCCCCTTGTTTGTAGGAGTATTGCCTCCTGCCATACTGGTGGTACTTGGAGTTATAAGGCTGTGAAGAGACCAAAAAGGTCTTAGCTGTAAACTTTGACTTTCTAATGGATTCCATAGTTGTGTCTGTAGTTTCACAGTAGAGACCCTTCCCAAAGGGCAAATTCTTGACACAATTTTTCATATCAGGCTGAAGCGCAGTGGAGCGAAGCCAAATGTGTCCGCGTAATGTGATGGCAGTAGCCAATGTACGAGATTCAGTTTCTGCCAGGTGTTTGGCATTGCTGAGTTGTTGTCTAGTTAAGAGGAGAGCTGGTCTTGTGGTAGCAAACATGACTTGTCCCCTTAGCTAAGCAGGGTCTGCCCTGGTTGCATATGAATGAGAGACTTGATGTGTGAGCACTGTAAGATATTCCCCTTAGGGGATGAAGCCACTCTTCTGGGAAGAGCAGAAGGTTCCAAGTTCCCTCCCTGGCATCTCCAAGATAGGGCTGAGAGAGATTCCTGCCTGCACCCTTGGAGAAGCCGCTGCCAGTCTGTGTAGACAATACTGAACTAGATGGACCTATGGTCTGACTCAGTATAAGGCAGCTTCCTATGTTCCTGTGTAAGAGTGATTTTGGAGTGGACTTCATTGAATTTAGCTAGAAACTCCTCTGGTGTATGGTTATTTTGCCCTTGTGGCGCAGTGGTGGCAGCCCCTGGTGGCGCAGTGGTAAAACCGCCGCCCTGTAACCAGAAGGTTACAAGTTTGAGCCTGACCAGGGGCTCAAGGTTGACTCAGCCTTCCATCCTTCCGAGGTCGGTAAAATGAGTACCCAGAATGTTGGGGGCAATATGCTAAAAATCACTGTAAACCGCTTAGAGAGCTCCGGCTATAGAGCGGTATATAAATGTAAGTGCTATTGCTATATTGCTATTGTTCTTGAAAAAGTTCATCCCAGAGCGAATAGGCATACTTAGCAAAGCAGGCAGTGTAATTAGCAATTTAAACTGCAAGGCATGAGGTCAAGTAGATCTTTCAACCCAAAATGTCCAATTTCTGACCCTCCTTATCTCTCGGCATGGTATGACACCTGCTGGTATTCGATGATGAAGCACAATCCACCACAACAGAGTTGTGGGGGAGGGTGTTTTAATAGCAAGTCACTATAGTCCTCTTGGATCCTGTACAAATTTCCCAATCGTTTAGAGGTGGGAGCAGGGGTCTGAAGAGCTTCCCACATGGTTTTTTCAGCCTTGGAAATCACTGGTAGAATCTGAAGGTGCACTGGCTGAGTAGGGGCTGCAGAATTAAAGAATTTGTAGACAGGATCATCTACATCTTGAGCTTGCTTTTTAAACTCCAAAACAAGTGCAGAAGGCATTTCAGAAATCCGTTTGTGATAAGAATGCATCTCCCCATTCAGAGACACGTTATCAACCGGCACCACCTTAATTGTGGGGTCGTCAGGATGGTCAGAAGAAGTCATGTCACTAGAAGACGAGGCAGAATCTTAAATCATCTGTCAAAATGACAGTACAAGGTCATGAAGGGGCTGAGCCCATGTTCCTAGAGGTTGTTTGAGTTGTAGACGTAGTGGTGGTAAGTGCCATCGTATGGGTAGGCTGGGTTATTTGAGGACACTGCTCAGGCACTTCTAACGTTTATGTAGCCAGGCACGTCAAATGAACAGCACACCTAGGCAATAAGTAATCCTCTGTTCTTGGTGGTGTGAACTGTGTCAACATCGAAACTCCCACTGAAATCAGAATGAGGCGTGACTTGGGTCAACATTGAGACTATGGTGGTGGCAGGCTTAGGCAACTCTGGTGGAGGGGTCATTTGTGTAGCAATAGGGACCATCAACAAAGAGGATTAATGGCGAATCTTCCAGAGTATGTATTCTTGGTAATCAGAGGGGAGCCCAGAGGAGTTATGTTGAGCTTGAGAAGCATCACCACTTCCGTATGCATGAACCAAGCCTTGCATGGCCACATAGTCGGTTGGGACTTTCCATGGATGTGGGCAGGTTTGAAATTGGAATGGTTGAAAAGCAGACAACATCGAATGAGTGGAGAGTTGAGTTTGGAACGGCGAGGTTTCTGGGATCCTCGATATCGTTATCCCATCCTTGTTAGCCTCAAGCCTGTGGCTTAGGAATCCATAGAAGGTAGAAGTCAACAGGATACTCTCAGTGGAACCCAGCATGTGTGAAAGGCGTTGGGCAGTACTCTGTCCTAAGTATGGGTCAAGTTTGGCATCGTCAACTTCCATTTCAAAAGAAACCAGAGAGGACGTCAGTCGAAGGGCATGCTGGGCATGGAGAATGGCTGGAGACAGCATCTGTGCCGGTGTCACCACGAGTGATAGGGAGTGTTCACTGCCTTGAGTGGTTGGTACTGTAGCTAGTATTGAGTGTGTCGCTACCACTGATGCTCAAGCAGGGTGTTGAGCCGCAGGCAAAGAGGAACTCAACACCACAACATCCATTGTCGATGGACAAGATTGAGGGGTGATCGAGACCAATTGCAGAGTCATTGGAGAAGGCGTTGCTCATGAAGGGGCAGAGAAATGTTCACGATCAGTCTTGGCACCCTTTTCACGATGTTTCTTGAGAGGCTTTGGCATCGGCAGCCTGATGTTGGAACTTGTGCCATTTTCGGTGGGTTGAATCAGAGGACAACTTAGGAGCTTTAAAGGTATCAGTCGAAGACATCGAGGCAGTTCGCACTGAGGTTTTAGACTGTATAGCTGCAAATCCTGACGCTGACTTCAAGCTCGATGTCGACCTCGATACCATACTGAATGTCAAGGGCATGAGGAGTGTCAGTTGGGGTGCCTGGCATCGGCAGCCCAGAGCATCATCGTACAAGGTGGCTTGCAAACGAAGGGCTCTATTTTTTTTTCTAGTTCAATGGGTAAAGGTGAGACAAATCTTACAAGTAGAAGTGTTATGCTCCTCACCCAGAAAAAGTAGGCAAAGCTCATGGTCATCCACTATGGGGAGTTTTGCATTACAGCAGAGACAGCATTTAAAGGTCTTTTTCTTATTCATAAAAAGTAAATAAAATAGAAATAATACTCAACGAGTTGAATTGAAGTCAGTTCTGAGAGTAAATCTATGTAACAGTCCAAAGTCGTATTCGAAAAATCCGTCCGTACGGTAGATCAAAATTGAAACGTCAAGAGTACAAATAGTTTGGTACAGTCTGAGCCAGAGGGCAAAAATAACTGTTGTTTTCAATTTCCACAGGAAAATAATTGATCCAAGGAGCTAACAGTCTGGGGTGCCAACACAATGGCGATCAGAAAGGAACTGAGGAGAAAATGCTAGCCCACCCAAACTAAGCATGTGAACTATGGGCAGAGGGTGGGGCTAAGCACTTTGAGGAGCTAGTCAATTCTGCCTGAATGGTCCCATGCAGGTGCAGAACCCATTCTTATGGCTGCAATGGATCACATATCTAATTTTAGATCCTGTTCAGGTTGAATTAGGAAGGTCCCATTCTGAACGCATGTGGGCATACTCTGCCTTGATCCTCCCGCCCAGAACAAAACTCATTCCGCGCACAGATGAAAAAAAAATTAAGATAACACTGCTTTAGATATCATTTTAAGATGAACAGAAAAGAACTATCAAATACCTTTATTTTGAACTAGGTGATCCAGTGCAGACCATCTGAGCCCCTAATTCTCCCTGTCCTTCCCCGCCTCCCTTCAGCCCCAGTCCATTCTCCGTCCTTCCCCCCACTCCCTTCAGCCCCAGCCCGTTCTCCGTCCTTCCCCTCCCCCAGCTTCAGCCCCAGTCTGTTCTGTGTTTGGCTTTACTTTCCCTCCCTACCGGCTGGCTGCTGCCGCCATTTTCTCCCCGCCACTGTCCCCCAGGCAGCTGCTCACAAACTCTTGTGAGAGCTGCCACACATGGGATTAGTGACAGGTACTGGAAAATTATAGAGAGAGAAGACTGAGGTAAATTCTATAGAACTTACTTTAGAAACAAAGCAATTTAAGACATAAAATTATAAAATCATGCCACAGGAAGATTACACTGACTTAATAGACCACACATGCAGCCAGTCTCATTACTCACTACAGAAGGGAAGGATCTATGCCATAGGCATAAACTTCCATAGCAAACAGAAAACCTCCAACTGTACTGAAGTTACTGAATCATGCCATGTGGGTTTGTGCAAAGTATTAACACACAATCTTGTCAACTGCAAAAGAAATACATGCTTTTCTCTTACTTGGATTGGGTTGCAACAACACTTCTGTCTGTTTCATAACTTTTTCTGTCCATTGTTTAGTACATTCTGCTTTGCTGAGAAGATTTTCTAAATGAGCATCCAATTCAGTCTTCTCTGCTTGACCAAGTTTCTCTTCTGTAAACTATATAGGTTTTAAAAAGGCAAAACAAAGCTCTAAACATACTAGCCATACAAGTCTAGCAATGCAAGTCTTATCAACATCAACACAAGTATGCAACAGAGTCATAACATAAAAACAATTTCTGGTTGTTTTTAAATGACTTTTGGAAATACACCTGTTTTATCAGGCTTTTAGTTTATGATTTTTTAACATGTTATTTACACTAATTTTAATCTGTTCATATGATTTTTAGGTTTTGGTTGTTGTTTAATTGGATTGTAAACTGCCCTAAGATTTTATATAGGGTGGTATATAAATGTGACACACAAACATACAACAGAAACATTCTTCAAGAAAGAGGGAATTATCCACTTTTATTCATTCTTCATACTATTATGAAATGAAGCTCTATCATTAAAGTTTAACTGCTCCTTCACAGGAAAGCATACAACATTTCTGGAAATAATAAGACAAAGTATACTACATGCGGCACTCTATAGCAATTCTACATATCCAAACCTATTAAAGGTAAAGTGTGCTGTCAAGTCGATTTCAACTCCTGGTGCCCACAGAGCCCTATTAATGAACATAAAAACTCACAAAATGAAGTTGGGTTATTTGCTTCTCAATTCAAGAATAATCCAGACACCCTTAGATAGGACAGATCAAAAACATTAACAAGAACAGAATACAAAATACCCCAGGAATCTACAGATCCAGTAGCCAGTGGTGACCTTATCTTTGATTCTGGTAATTATTGGCTCCTCTCCCCAGGACATATACTTCCCCTTCAACATCTTGTCTCTAACATCACACTGCCTTCAGAGGTACTCTGTGGCAGTCACACTTCACACTGCTTCCAATCACCTCCAAAACTCATTTTCTTTTCATTTCATTTTTACATTTATATCCCGCTCATCCTCCAAGGAGCCCAGAGAAAAATACCTGGTTATGTTTCTCCTCAAAACAACCCTGTGAGGTAGGTTAGGCTGAGAGATATGTGACTGGCCTAGAGTCACCCAGTGAATTTCATGGCTGAATGGGGATTTGAGTCACCCAGTGAATTTCATGGCTGAATGGGGATTTGAACTCAGGTCTCCCTGGTCTTAGTCCAACACTCTAACCATACCACCACCACACTGGCTCTCCATGAAGATAAAACTGAGACCCTTCCTATTGCCAAGGGACTTGGGAGAAGGGCAGTGATGATAAATAATGGTTGGCTACCAAGACTAGACAAAATTCATGGGCCCCTGATGAAGTCTCCAAGACTGGCAAGTAAAATTCACATCTAAGAGGTCTAAGAGGTCATCAGGGAGAAAGGTGAATGTGTGGACTTCCGAGATAGTTGCACAATACAATGCTCTTAAATCAGTTATGCAACTGACTACTCCAGAGAGCAATGAAGATGTGGTTGCAAAGGGAGCTGGTGAGGAGCAACTGATGGGTGGTATCTAGCTTTATGAATGTTTGACAAAGAAAGCAGTATTACTATGAGCCATTTCTTTGTCCGACTTATGGGTATAAGTTGGTTAGTTATTTAAAGCACAGCCAACATGGGATAAAACATCATGTTCCACTTTTCCCATCAACTGAGATTCACTTTCATATATCACAAGACTTGCATCACAGGATCTCTTAATTAAAAGACAGTTGGCCTTGTTGGCCTCTTTTCCAGTGAAGACAGACTAGGAACAGAACTCTTGGAAAAAAGGAAGAACAGGGAAACACACTGCTGTATGAAACAATTTCTTCTTATTATTATTATTATTATTTATTCAATTTCTATACCGCCCTTTCAAAAATGGCTCAGGCCGGTTGAGCCAGTCTCACTGCAATACTAATTCCTCACATGCAATACTAATTTCTCACTGAAGCAACATTTAACCTCCTCTCATTGCTTTCCATGTTTCTTTTTTGAGTTGTTAGCAAGTGTTTAAGAAATCTATACCCTGACTTCCAGGGACTGATCATGGGCTGATTTTGAAACAGTCCTTAGTTTCAAAAGCTATTTGCCATACAGCATGGGTTTTGCTATTAGATTAAGAAGTGACCTTCCAGGAAAATAACAGGAACACCAAAAGCCTTCACAGAGTTTGCCTTTGCCTGTCCTTGTATGCACATACTGGGTGCTGGTCTGTGATTGGGTGGATGAGGATATTGGTGGATGATTGCCATGTGGACCGCAGACCCTTCATATCATCTTTCCTCACCAAGTCCTACAGTTTAAACAGCAAGATGAGGTGGGAGCTTGGGCTTCGCTGAAGAAGGGATGAGTAGGGGTGAAAAGAAAAACTGGGGGGTATGAAAGGAAATGAATGTCATGGAAATAAACTGAAAACAGGAGGAGCCGATATGAGGTTTTGTAAGACTAGCTTGGTAAAGAAACCTATAGCATTTCCACTTTCTGAAGGCACCATTTCCACTTTCTGAAGGCTATTAGCTGGAAATCTAGTGAGAAGTCTACCACACCAGTTTTCTGTTGTAGTGATTACACAATACTAGAAGATTGAACCAAAACTAGTTGGAAACTAAATCTAATTTTAAAAGCCCTATTCACCAGATATAAAACATGGATATAAAATGGAGGGGGGAGTGTCAGATTACATGGCTGGGGGACACATTTCACTTCCCTCAGTTCCAAGGACAGTGCAATTTCCATAGATATGAATGGGGGGTGGGGCAAAGAAAGCAAAGGGCTACCAGCTGTTTTCAGTACTAAAAGACATCAGGGATAGGGAGAAGTAAGCAGGCGTTTTCATTTACAACACAGGTTTCCCAAACTACATATAGCCTTATGTCCAGTGTTGTGAATAAAAAAAAAAAGAACTGTGTATCTCAATTGATGTTCTTTGAATTTCAGCCTGGCAACACTTCAGAAGCACATTTAGTTTCTTTTTCATTCAGTTGTTTCTTTTCCAAAACGGGTTACAAATGGATACAATGACATAACAAGCAGCAGCTCCTTCTAATTCTCAGGCATAGCATGCCCCCCATATAGGAAAACATCCTTTTTCTTTCAAGCCTCCGAAGTGGAAACTGGAGGCCTTCAGAAGGCACAGGCCAGGAGTTACCAAAAAGCCGGAACGGATTTCATTCTTGGTGTGTTGCATATGTATATATTTGGATGCTGTCAGAAGTGACATTTTGTTACATAGGCGATTTTAAACAGAGGACCCTTTTCGGGGGGTGGGGGGAGTTGCGCTGAGTAACGATCCTGGGAGAGTGGGGAGGAGGAAAGAAAGAGCAAGCTCTTGCATAAGCCTTTCAGACTCGTCGGCAGGGGCAACAGCTGCAGTCAGGTCAGTCACACCCACTAGACGCCGGGAGGACAGGCGAGCTGCGGCCTCTTCTTCAGACCCAGAAGGAGGCGCATGAACGGGGCATTATTAACCTCGCCCTCACCGCCCTGCCGTAGGGAGGCGTCACGGCTCTTCATGGCTGGAGGCTGGGTGGGAAGGAGATAACAAGAGCCTGGGAGGCGGTATCTCAGGGGCCCAGACCCGACCAGGCCCGAGTGCCCGGCGCCTGCCTCGACACCACCCATCAGCGAGCCGCCCCCCAGCTGCAACGAGACGGGGCCGGGAGGGGTGCTGTGCGCGCGCACCAACGGCCGCCGCCACCCCTAAAGCCGCTCGGCGGGGAGGAGGAGGAAGCCGCCCTCCGCAGGGGAGGCAAGAGACGTCACGCCGCCAGGCTAGGCCAGGCCAGCTGGCTCTCCCCGATTCACCGGCCGCCTTACCTGCACGGCGCGGCTGAGGAACGTGCCGGCGTCGGCGGCCAGCTTCTTCACGTTGAAATCCATAATATTCATCTTCGGCGGGGCCCGGCCGCTCAAGGGTGTTGGCGGCGGCGTTCGCCCGCCGCCACCGTGCTTCCTTCCCTCAGAAGCTGCCGGCCAAGGCGGCGACGGCAGCGGGGAAGGGGGTGGGGTCGGGTGATGCCGGCCTCGACCGGGTGCTGCGGAACCAGCAGCTGATTGGGCGGGTGGGCGGGACAAAAAGCAATATGGACTTGGAGGCTAAGAGGTGAGGCCCCGCCCACAGGTCCGCCCTGGAGGAGGTCCTCGGGGGCGAAGCTTAAAGGGAGAAGCGACCAACGCTTTTTTTTTGGAAGGAGGGAGGTATGTATCTGCTCTGTAGTCTTGCAAGGAATTGCGGTATTCGTCTCCCTTCCTGAGAGTCCGGTTTAGATGGAAACAATTTGACTCAAGTTTTGTGGTTTCTTTTGGTTGTTGCAACCTTGGTAAGTTGAATCCGACAGACCAATGCATACTTCTTTTCCTCTCGGTGTGAATACGGCTTTAATTTCAGCCGCACTATGCTGAGGAGCTTTGAGCGCGCTAGCATTGCTTTCAGGACGAGAGGCGGTGGGGTGGCTGCTGCTACCTGTTTTTAGTGCCATCCGGAGTCTTAAGTCTTCATGGTGAAGACTTAAAGCTCCGGGGGCCACTAAAAATAGATCGCCGGGCAGCCGCTCCTCTGGTGTGAAAAAAAATAAAAATACATACCAGATTGCCACAGAGCATGTGCTGAATGCCACTGAGCAATTTCATCTGGCTGTTATGCGTTTCGGATTGCAAGGCACAGATTGCAACTAAACCTTCTCGTCTGAGAAACGACACCTTCTCTGGTAAGTGTAAAAATGATGGTTTACAGCCTGTAAACCATCATTTTTACACTTCTATCAGAGAAGGTGTCGTTTCTCAAATAAGAAGGTTTAGTTGCAGTCTGTGCCTTACAGTTAACCCATGCTGAGTGTGTAAACCTATGTTGACTGTGCCTTACAGGCAACCCATTACCACAAGCAGCAAAAGTGTCTTTCAGGTAAAGGTGGTCTCTCAGAAAAATCACGTCATTATTGGAATATGTCTCTCAAAATATCCGTCACGTATTTTGGTCAATATCTCAGTCTCATTGAGATTACAAAATAATTCTAATGACAAAACCAGTAATGTATGAACTGAGGAGATCATTTGTAACATTCCATCATGATAGCCATACTGGATTAAAAAATGGGCACTACACATTTTACAGGTTTTTTTTTTCTTTATTACTTATCCAAAAGGGTTTGCAAAAGTGCTTCATCTGCTCTGTTTTGTTTCAGATTACCTCAACATTAAAACCTCTTTTGGTGATTGTTCATGATGGAGTTGCCCTTAAGGAGGTACAACGTGGATTCTAAAAGATGCATTACATATTCTGAATTGGTTCACAGTCAACAGTTAGCCAAGGCACATCTGCTGGAATTTTATTTTTTTTAATTACACTTATATACCACCCTCCAAAGGCTCTGGGCAGAACACAAGTAAAATACAATAACAAACAAAATTTAAAAGTAATCAAGTTAAAAACAATATAAAAACAAATATAAAATGATTCAGAGCCATTTAAAACCAATTAAAATACTTTAAAACAATTTTAAAACCTTGGAAGGCCAGGCCAAACAAGTCTTTAGGGCTCTCTTGAAGGCCAACAATGAGCCCAGACTATGGATATCTGCTGAGAGTGCATTCCATAGACCAGGAGTAGCTACAGAAAAGGCCTGGCTCTGAGTCGCCACCAGTCATACTGGTGGTAACTGGAAACAGACCTCTCCGGATGACCTCAATATGCAATGGGGATCATACAGAAAAAGGTGCTCTCTCAGGTAACCAGGACCTAAACCATTTAGGGCTTTAAAGGTGATAACCAGCACTTTGTATTTTGCCCAGAAACATATTGGCAGCCAGTGCAGCTGTTTGAGAATAGGCATAATATAGTCTCTCTGTGTTGCCCTTGAGACCAATCTGGCTGCCGCATTTTGAACTAACTGAAGTTTCCGAACTGTGTACAAAGGCAGCCCCATGTAGAGCGCATTGCAGTAATCAAACCTGGAGGTTACCAGCTGATACACCATTGTTTTGAAATTGTTATCTTCAAGGGATGGACACAGATGTCATATCAGTCAAAGTTGATGGAAAGCACTTCTGGCCATAGCCTCCACCTGGGATACCAGGGTGAGGCTTGGATCCAAGAGCACTCCCAAGCTGCATACCTGTTCCTTCTGGGAGAGTGTAACCCCATCTGTAACAGGAAGATCTAACTCATCCCTCAAATTCTGATCCGCCACAGTGAGCACCTCTGTCTTGCTTGGATTAAGCTTCAGTTTGTTATCCCTTATCCAGCCCATTACTGCCCGTAGGTAGGCACTGAGGGAATGAATGCCATTTCCTGATGATGATGATGATGATGATGATGATGATGATGATAAAGAGAAATAGATTTGGGTGTCATCAGCATACTGATAACACCCTTTGCCAAATCTCCTGATGACCTTATCCAGAGCCATCCTTGCTTGGGGGGTGGGGGTGCAGGGCCGGTGGCAAATCAACATATGCATGGCCTCGTTAACATTTCATATCATTACAGAATCATACTGATTGATGACATACAGTGTAAATAGTGTGAGTGAGGTTTTTGGACATGTCCATCCAGCTTGGACATATAGTACATTTCTAAAGAAATAAAAATAAAAGCACAACACCTGCTTCACAATTCTCATTCAGACCTTCTGGATTGCAAATCAACTTGAGCATAGCACATTTTATGTATTTCCAGAAGTTTTTGTAATTTTCTGCCACGAAACAAGCCACTTACAGGATTTTTAAAAAATGGGTTTTTAGAAAAAATATTTTTAAAAAAACAAACCAACCATTTCTCCAATGCACTTCAATTCAAATATACTTATTCTCAACCTGCCCTACATCTCTACTCAATACCAAAGTCCTATGGCAAGCCAGTCCCTAAATATTTGGGGTGGGGATAACCACAAAAAGGAAATCACATCATATCTCCATTATTAAGCAGCAAAGGCTGGGCTGGGCAGAGGGTCTGCAGAGAGCAGTGGTGGGCAAGAGCAGCCAGCACTGTACACTCTGCCTGCCTCCTCCCTCTCTTCCTGAGCTACAAGCTTCAGCGAGGCCTGCATGGAGGCCTCTCTGGAAGCCCCGCCCACCCATCAAACATCTGAGAGGCAGAGAGAGAAGGAGCTCTTGCAGCTTGCCTAGGAGCCTTTCAAGCCTGTGCTGCACATCCACACAAAAGATTGGCTCCAGGTGGGCTGTGTGTGTGTGTGGGGGGGGGGAGATAAGTGGCTGGGAGTGAGGGAGAGAGGAGGGCATGCTGCATTGCAGTGTGCCCATAGTGGAGCCTGTGCCGGCTTGGGGCAATCGGCCCGGTTGCCCCAACCTAAGGACAGCCCTGACTTCACTCAGCGGTTTTATGTAGATGTTAAATGTAGATGTTAAAAAGCATTGGTGACAGAATGGAGCCCTGAGGAACTCCATATAATAGCTCCCATTTTGAAGAGGAACTGTCACCAAGCTCCACCATCTGGAATCTGCCTGAGAGATTTATTGGTTACTGTCAGTTGTGTCATTTTTTTCTGCAGGCCTCTGTCCGTAATAAAGAAATTATATTCCAGACCACTAGAACCCACCCCCATACCATTATTCTAGGCTATAGGTCTGCTGAAAGATAGTTGTTTTTGTGACACTCCAGGAAATCGTAAAGGAAAAAACTAGGTAGCCTCATGGGTTACGGAGTTCCACAACTTAGGTATTACTGCGGAAAAGGCCCTCTCTTAGGTCCCTGTGCCAGTGATAGATGGCACAGCCACAGATGACTTTAGAGGATGGGTAGCTTTATGTGAAGTCAGTGGTCCTTCAAGTCACCAAGACCCAAGCCATTTAAATTCAAATTGTTCAGTGCATAAAAGCTACTGGGAACACATTGGAGACTTGCCCTGTATTCACATTGCTATATCCTTTCGTGCCAGTTAAAGCTTTCAAGTATTTTTAAATTTTGAATTCAGAAGATTTTAAGTCTCATGTGTACTTTATATAAAAATAACCATGTACACCTCTCTGAGCTCCTTGGAGGAAGAGCAGGATAGATAATTAATTAATTAATTAATCAATCAAAACACAACAAAAACTCTAGACTCTACCAGTGCATGTGAGGCTCTTTGAAAAGCATCCAGAAACTACAACTGGTCCAGAATGTGGTGATTAAGTTACTGATTCGCACTGGCCAAGGAGACTCTGGAGATTTGCAGACATATATTACGGCTAGGTCTGTAAGTCCCAGATTTTGTCAGGCAGTCCAGAAGGATGCCATGGTTGATGAGATTGGAAGCCAGGCTTCCACACTGTTGTTCACACATCTTGGTGTGTGTGTATATGTGTGTATATGTGTGTATATGTGTGTGTGTGTGTACTGTATGCAATTAATACATGATTACCTCAAATAATCATCAGCAGGTGCAGGAAATTCCAGCATGCCTTGCAGTTTCTGCATAACTCAATGAACAGTTTTCCTTCAATGGTTACAAACTCCTCCTGGATGTAAGTACCCAGAGAGGCAGTTACTCCATAGGCAACTTTGGCATCCCAGCATTCGCTAGCCCACTCACAGCCCATCACACAAAGGATGCATGGCCAGGCTCCAGAAGCTCCCAGTGCAGTGCTTTGGAGTTCATTTTCCAGCCAGAATCACAGCACCTGGAAAGGTTTTGGCTTTGTTCCTTGCCTCCCTGTAGGGAATGAAGACAAAATCCTGCCAGGTTCTGTGATCTTGGCTGGGAAAAAGTGCCAGAACGCAGTACCAGTGCATACTGTCACCAAAACCCCCCACAAAAAACTGTTGCTCACCCCTTTTGCCTTGTTAAATACTGCCTTTGCTGAATACTGTAAGCCAGCTTTAGCCTTTCTCCCAACCTTGGAGCTAAAGGGGTGGGTGAGGATCATTCTGGCAGTTGTGCAGCAATCCACCCTCTCCTCAGTTCCAAAGATGGGAGCATGTAGAGTTCCTTGGCTTTGCATGGCTCAACTGGCAGACCACGTGCCTCCGCTTCTTGCCTTGGAGTAAAAAAAAGAAGCAGAGGGCTTCCTTGGCTATGGCTTATTTAATCCACCCAGAGTGCCTCAACTGACTATGGCCAAACAAGCCCCGTGTCTCTCTTTCCTGAATCAAAGCAAGGGAGTGCTTTTTTTTGCCCATGCTCAGACATGGCACCTAGGGCACCCAGGTTGAGTGCAGCCAAATGGGCAAGCCCCACCATCACCCTTTCCTGCTTTGGAACACAAAAAGGATATGGGTGACTTCAGCTAACCAATAAGGGGTTCAGCCAATAAGAGTGGGCAGTATCATCAGAAATGGAAATGTAGAACGGAAATATAAAAACCAATATGACTATCCTCTATAATAAAGAGCTAAAGTGTCCGCCTGTGTCCCTGCCCATGTCTTTCTCGGCCGTTCTGAGCATGCACGGAGCGCATGCTCAGAATGTCCAAGAAAGATACGGCCGCAGGGACACGGGCGGCCATGTTGAGAACGTGTTGCCTACGGGCAAAAGCGGCAGCAGGGGGACCGGGAGGACAGAGGCGGCAGTGGGGGAACCGGGAGGGCTGAGGCGGTAGAGGGGGAACTGGGAGGTCAGAGACCGGCGGCCATGTTGAGAACGTGTTGCCTACGGGCAAAAGCGGCAGCAGGGGGACCGGGAGGACAGAGGCGGCAGTGGGGGAACCGGGAGGGCTGAGGCGGTAGAGGGGGAACTGGGAGGTCAGAGACGGGCGGCCATGTTGAGAATGTGTTGCCTACGGGCAAAAGCGGCAGCAGGGGGACTGGGAGGACAGAGGCGGCAGCGGGGGAACCGGGAGGCCAGCAGCAGGAGGCGCTCAGCTGCATGACAGAAGCCTGTTGCGCTACTGACTTGCGTACAGAATCCTTGCGTCTTATTCCATGGGGGAATAAAAAAATATAACACCAAACCACGTGCATAAACACTCTGGAAGAAAATCACGCGAAATAAAAGCCAGCAGGCGGGGGAGAATTACAAAGAGCAAAGACGGCTGTTTTTGCTGCCGCCACCGCTGCCTTTGGTTTCTTGGAGAAGACGCCACCGCCCGACTGCAACTGCAGTCAAATAGTAGATTTCCTCATGACTTCTATATGCGCCCCGCCAGCGGGGGAAAGTAAACGCGCCCCAGACCCGTCACAAAAGGAAGTGGCGGCGGTGGCACTGCTGCTGCTGCTGCGGGCCGTGCGCGGAATGGGGGGCGGCAGTAGCCGCCACGGAGGCAGGCCCGAGAGAGCAGCCGCGAAGGTGCCCCAGCGACTCCCCTCCTTCCCCCGCCCCCTCCCTCCCTTCCCCCCCACCCTCGGAGGCAGGCGGGTGAGCATACCAGATCTTAAACCAGTTTAGTCCCACTGAACTGTAGGGTGTGCTTTAATATTCAGTGTTAGCTTAATTTGGTTTAGTCCCTGAATCTTCAGTGGGGCTAAAGTAATAAGTCCAAGTCCATATACTGCTTTAAGTCATTTGCTGCTTGCCAGATTAGAATATATTGGTATACATGTATATATTGGTATACATGTATGCCTTCTCCCACCTTTTTTGACAGCACTGCACTTTTTCTGACTGCACTTTTTTTTTTAACTTTAAAACTGAGGGTTTTTGGCAATGCTCTCATGCAATGATTTAATGCTGCTAAAAGATAGCAATCCCATAATGTAGGGCAACAAACATAGTTTATATTATCAAACTTCCAATTAGCATGTTTTCTTCATCAAGGAGGAAGGCAAAGACAGAGAGAGAGAGAGAGAGAGAGAGAGAGAAAGGAAGGAGTGCGGGAGGGAGACAGGACAATAGAAAGATGGAAAGAAGGAAGGAGAGAAAAGAGAGTGGGGGAGGGAAAAGGACAAAAGAAAGAAGGAGGGAGGGAAAGAAGGAAAGAGAGAAGTAAGGAAGGAAGGAAGGAAGGAAGGAGAAAGAAAAAAGAGAAAGGAGTGAGGGAGAAGGACAAAAGAAAGACGGAAGGGAGGGAGGAGCAGCCAGCCCCAAAGAGCGAGCCCGTTAAAGGAAGGAAAGAGGGAAAGAGAAAGAAAAAAGAAAGAAGGGAGGGAGAAGAGGGGGAAGGAAGGAAAGGAGAGAGAGGGAGAGGGAGAGAGAAGGAAGGGAGGAAAGAGGGAGAGAGAGAAAGGAAAAAAGGAAGGAAAGGAGGGCGAGAGGGAGGGAGAAGGAAGGAATGGAGAGAGAGAGAGAGAGAGAGAGAGAGAGAGAGAGAGAGAAGAGGGAAAGAGAAAGAAAAAAGAAAGAAGGGAAGGAGAAGAGGGGGAAGAAAGGAAGGAAAGGAGGGAGAGGGAGAGAAAAGGAAGGAATGAAAGAGAGAGAGAGAAAAAGAAAAAAAGGAAAGAAAGGAGGGCGAGAGAGAGGGAGAAGGAAGAAAGGGGGGGGAAGGTACTAGCGCCCATTATTTTAACAGTCTTAAAAATACTAATGCTGATAATACAATTGCAACAGTATCTATATTATATCATAATTCAACATTCTTCAATCTTATAAGACATGTATCAACACATAACAAAATGATCATAGTGATCAAGCAGTGTGCAATAATAAGTCTAGATCTGCTTTTGTGTATTTCTAAGAGATCATCATAAATGTCCACTGGTAATAGTTTGCCAAATTTGCTGAATACATGATGATGAATTCTACATTTTATAATGGCTGTGATGCTGAAGAATCACCAAAATGGCTGCACATGCTGACGACTGACATGCTCATCACTGCAAAACAGGTAGTGCCCATTCTGTAAAACAATCATGATATAGTCTATGTTTGATAAAAGATTTTGAGACATCTTCAATTCAAACAAAAAGAAAAAAAGAAGATACTGTATGTAAGTTTCTTTGAAGCTCAATCAACACAGTGGTGGTGGCAAGGATGACAACAACAACACACAACCACAGCTGCCAGTAAATTAATTTACGTAACAATGCCAAACACTGTATAAGAGATTAGACTCCTGCCAGATGAAAGCAGCTGCTAAAAGGCATTGAAGAAGAGAGCTAACTAGAAACAATAGATCTCTAAGACTGCAAGGTAACTGACTGAGATTTTTGTTTTTATGCAATTGTTTACTAGTTTTAGGGTTAACCTACAAAACCATGCATATGTTGCTTGTGTTACAGATAATAGTAGGAGAATAAGGAACAAACATTGAAAGTTTAAAGTTGATTAAGAAGAACACGGACCTACAGGCTGTTATATTCCAAACTGAATCCAGCACAGACCATCAGGATTCTTCCTAACAAAATATTCTTTTGATTCAGACCTGCATTAGTTTGACTGTAACTGAAGAAGATACACAAAACATAAAATTGGTGCTACTTGTTTTGTAGTCACGAGCATTTCAGTCGTTGGCATATGCAGCCATTTTGGTGATTCTTCAGCATCATAGCTATTATAAAATGTGGAATTCATCACTGTATATTCAGCAGATTTGACAGACTACTACCATTGGACATTTATGATGATCTCTTAGGAGATACACAAAAACAGATCTAGACTTATTATTGCACACTGCTTGATCACTATGATCATTTTGTTATATGTTGATACATGTCCTATAAGATTGAAGAATGTTTTGTGTGTGTGTATGTGTGTGTGTGTACACACACACACACACACACACACACACACACACTGTTGCAATTGTTCTATTAGTATTGCAGTATTAGTTTTTACATTTCCGTTTTGACTTCAGCCAAGCCAGAAAGGGGAGGGGTGGGTGATCATAATTTTGGCTGGGCAGTTAAGGAACATTGGAACATAGGAACATAGGAAACTGCCATATACTGAGTCAGACCATTGGTCTATCTAGCTCAGTATTGTCTTCACAGACTGGCAGCGGCTTCTCCAAGGTTGCTGGCAGGAATCTCTCTCAGCCCTATCTTGGAGAAGCCAGGGAGGGAACTTGAAACCTTCTGCTCTTCCCAGAGCGGCTTCATCCCATGAGGGGAAGATCTTGCAGTGCTCACACATCAAGTCTCCCATTCAGATGCAACCAGGGCAGACCCTGCTTAGCTACGGGGACAAGTCATGCTTGCTACCACAAGACCAGCTCTCCTCTCCTAGACCTCTCTTAGCTAAATACTGTGGGTACCTACTGAAGGCTGTTGAAAGGTCCAAAAGAACCCACAGGGACACACTCTTGTTGGTTTCACGGTGAAGCTAATCCACCAACATGATGAAGACAGAGTGTTTCCTGAACCTGGGCCTGAAGCCAAATTGTATTGGGTCCAGATAATCAGCTTTATCAAAGTGCAGCTTCAGCTGACTTTCCATGACCTGTGTATTACCTTGCCCCTAGGCAGGATGTTTGAAATTGGTCTATAATCTGCATTAGGGTCCATTGAGGGTTTTCCCCCTTCCAAAACTGGTCTCCTAACTACTCTTAGAAGTGTCTTAGCATTACCCCTTGAGTGCATCAATCACCATCCTCATAGGTTCAGCCAACCTTTCACAGCACAAAATAACTGTCAAATATGGAAAAGGACTTCCCTCTAGAAACAGATTATATGATGAAATATTGTAAAAATCTTGCCAGCATCAGTCTGTACCAACTGAAACTCCTCTAAGCATCTGCAATTGGCTGAGGGCCCAGATGACCTATTAGCTCCCAATGTAGAGTCCAAATCAAAGTAGTTATGCGTGATTTTACCTGCAAGTATTCTGAAGACATGATACAGAGGCTAATTAAACGGTTCTCCTCTGCACTCAGCCAAAATCCTGTAAGTCCCCTATTTATTTAGAAAAATTCTGCCAGATGACCCGATACAGACAAAATAGTGACAAAGTATGAATGTGTTGCCGTCATCACTGCTCTGGCAGAGTCTCTCAAATGAGGTCTATCCCATGATTGATTGGATTCATCCTGAATCTTTCCCCACTGACTCACAAGCCAGAGTCAAGCCAGACAGTGTAACTGTTAACAGCCACTGAAACCTCTTGATAGTAGTCTTAAAACCAATTCAGTTAGCTGTCAGAAATTGACCATATCAATAAGTGCTTTACTCTACCCTGGCTTTTGGAAAGATCCTGAAACTTCACCATGTTGTGGTCCCCAAACTCACCAAAGCCTGAAGAAACCATTGGTGAACCCTTCTATATACTGTAAATAGGAACACTTGGAAATTAACTATGCCAAAAGCAAGATCATGGGACTATTCTCACGATTGAAGAAAATCGGGCTAACCTCCACTAGCCCGATTCTCTTCAACCGTGAGAACCACCGGGCTCGGCTGCGAGCCTGGTGGTTCTAGAGCGGGCAACCTGCTCAAGAACCCCTGCCCTAAAACCAGGTTTGCGGAGCGAGCACTCCGCAAACCTGGTTTTGAAGATTGCGAGTAGCCACGGTGTGGCTCTGCGCCATGCCTACTCATGAGGAGACCCCAAGAGGGGAGGCGAAAAGCCACCTCCCGGCTCCGGGAATCTTGCCAGCATACCCTGTGTGCTTGCGCAGGGCATGCTGGACCTTCCAGGGGCCAATCGGCCCCCAATCCCCCCAGCCCCTGCCGGCTCCATCACAGAGCCAGAAATCATGTGGGCAGCCGATCCGGCTGCCCAGGGCTCCCTCTCCACTTGTGTGTCTGCTCACCGCCCCAAACCAGGTCTCACGGATCATGAGACCCAGTCCCATGTCTTTTTCAGAAGACTACCCCAACCTCCTTTTAGATAGTCTCTGGAAAACAACCCACTGGAGCGGGTTAAGTTTTTTTCAATATTCATATTTTCTGAAAGTTTATCCTATAGTGTGCATTTGATGTATATGATGGGAGGAGAGCTGGTCTTGTGGTAGCAAGCATGAATTGTCCCCTGTGCTAAGCAGCATCCACCCTGGTTTGCATTTGAATGGGAGACTACATACGTGAGCACCGTAATATGTTCCCCTTAGGGGCCAGGGCCACTCTGGGAAGAGCATCTGCATGCTTGTATACCGGATGTTCCAGGTTCCCTCTCTGGCATCTCCAAGATAGGGCTGAGAGAGATTCCTGCCTGCAACCCTGGAGAAGCCACTGCCAGTCTGTGTAGATAATACTGAACTAGATGGACCAATGGTCAGACTCAGTATATGGCAGCTTCCATTGGTAGCCAGTAGGGGCACCGCTGGGCATGGGGAGGAAGCACCATTAACTGTAAATTAGTAGGTGCTTACCTCTCCTCCCGTCAGACGTGAAAGCTGTTCAGATCAGCGGCACGCCACCCAGTACTTACTGTGATGGAGGATCGATTCCGCCACTCAGCTGGTGGAGGCCATTCACATGCCCAGTAAATGGCCTCCACACATGTGCAGAGGCCAGCTGAGTGGCAGAGCTGATCCTCCATCACCGCAGTTACTGGGCGGCGCTGTACTGTTCTGAACAGCTTTCAGGTGTGATGGGAGGAGAGGTAAGCACCTACTAAATTACAGTTAAATGTGCCTCCCACCACCTCTCTGGTGGTGCCCTCACCGGCCACCTGTAAGTAGAAGAATGCTATGATTGCTGGAAGTGAAGGACTATGCGCTGTCTCTTGTCTCAATGACATAGGAGGACATACTAGTGAGTCAGAGGGCTAGAGGGTCAAGACATTGGTCATCCCTTCTCTACTACTCTGACACTATCCCTTTCATATGTAGATTGCTAATCTCAGGGACTTCCTTCCACTTCCTCTTCCCTTTTTTCTTCCTTTCCTTCTCCCTTACAACATGCAAGCTCCTCTCTCCCTGCACCATGTGTGCAGAGATGCAGAATCCATCTTTATCCAGCTAGATAGATAGATTAGAGATCCTATCTCCTCACTTTCCTATCTAATTCTCTAATAAATACTCTTTATATTGATTTGAAACTATGAACTGGCTCCAAGTTATTTTACTCTCAGCATACACCATGCCTAACCCAATTCCGCTGTGTTGTGCCTCTGTGCACTCTGCTATAATGAAAAAGGGTTTCTCTAGAGAGAATTCCCAACAATAAGGCAACCTGGAAGCAACAATTATGCCCCAAATGTCTGCCCTGACTCTGCTGTGGTCTTGATCCAGATTTCCTCCTGTGGGTACTGCTTGACAAGGAAATAAAATTGAATTACTACCATGGGAACTTTTATCTTTATCAGGAATGGGGGGTGGGTGTTGACTGAGACTGGGACAGTGGTAGATTTAGGCATGGACCATGGGGCAGGGTTCTCTGGGGAGCCTCCCCAGAGCCCCGATGCCCCGCCACTGCTGGCCAGCCCCCATGGCTATTTCCCCTTCGCCACTGCTATTTCCCCCTCTTCACTGCTGGGGGGGTTGAGCGGAGCAGGCCGCCCCCCTGGCAGTGTTGGTGGGCACAGGTGGGCCTTCTTGGCCTGCACAGGTGGTACAGTAGGAGTATGGAGTGTCACATCCCATGATGTTGCAGGATGTGACACTCCATACTCCAACTGTGCACGTGTGCAGGCTGAGGAGGCCCACCTGCACCCACCTCCACTAGGGGGTGGTGGCCTGCTCCACTCAGCTCCCCCCTGGAGGTGAAGAGAGGGAAATAGAGGCAGGTGGTAGCAAGGGGGAAATAGCGGCAGCACATGCAGTGAGGTGGTGGCAGATCAGAGAGGTATTAAAAGAATTAAGGGGGGTCTCGCAGCAAGGGGGGCCTCCGAAGCCCTTCAGCCTCAGCTCCGGGAGTCAAAAATGTTAGAGGTTGTTGATTTTTACCCACAATAGGTAAAACAGCAGAGCACTAGGGAATGAGCACACACTCCAGTTACAGAGCAGGTAGCAGAGGATGGTTTGGATATTGTAGCTATTTAAAGAAAACACATAGAGATCCTTGTATGACTAAACACTAAATATTTATTGGTTAAATACACTTAGATAGGAAAGACCTATCTCTAATCTAAAGGACTACATAGTGGATATGTAAGGAGAGAGATAGATGTTTCCATCTGCTCTCTAGGAGGAAAGGAAGGCTTGTGACTCAGCACAGGAAGTGCTGCAGAGTCAGTTCAGGGGTCATAGAGTAGGGACAGATAGGGAGACCCTTACTCACTGTCTCTACTCCCAATGCCCCTAGTGGTCATTAGGACAGTTGGTGCAAAAGGTCGATGCACTGGAAGTTCATCTCCAACAAAAAATACCTCGGTGTGCCTCTGGACTGGGGGTGGGGACATGGGTGGGTTAAAGGGCTAAAATCCCCTCCCTTCCATGCCATGATCCCAGTCTGGATTGAAACACTGGTTCGCTGCTATTTACAATTGAAAAATAAAACACATGGGCCCTAACTATGTGATAGGCATATCTAATGTAGACCTGGAAAATCAAAACACATTGAAGAATTGTTTTATTAGCACTTATTTATAGTGAAATCATGCCTATCTATTTTTTAAATGTCAGATTCCATGAGTGGTATTAAAAACCTATTAGGCATTCATTTATGGACATTAATCCAGATAAAATTAAACGCTTTAGATTCCATTGATTTCAATGGACAAAGCACAAGTTAACTTTCAACTCTCCCATTTAATTCAATGATCATAGTGATCATAGACCTTTCTTAAATCAAAAATTGATTCTGAGAGCACTGTGAAATCTATAGATAGAAATATGTATTATGGAATGGCGATAGCTGTTTAGCAGTTCAGAATAAACTTAACTCAGTTTTCACCCCTCTTTTACTCTAAGTGTATCCAAGTTTCCTAAAACATTTAATCCTTTAAGTAGTGACTTTCTATAATTTGTTTTAAAAAACAGATATAGCTAGATTGTCACACAATTTTGTGAACTTTGGGAGATCATTAGATGTCAAAATAACAAAAGCCATAGGCTCTTCTCACTCCCCCTTCCCCCAAAACAAAATAATTAGACTGAATAAATGTATACAGGCACAATAGTTCCTGCATAGTTGAAATAAGATGTGAAAACTGCATGCCACCATTGCAACATTTTTGGTTTACAAAAATCCAAACCATCTGTTGAATCTACCTGAAACTGGGCATTGAGGAAATAGGTGACAAGCACCACTATCTTTCTCAGTTTCATTCGTTCTAATTGAGGTAGGTGACTGCTGCCGCTGCCCTTGTTGCTCAGTGCTCCCTTCTGTCTTTCCGCTCTGTCAGAGATGCCACCTCTATTTGCATTGTTCTTGAATGTAATAAACTGTGTCATTACTGTGTCCAGTGTCATTGAGTTCTACAGATCAATGAGCAAAATAAATAGTAATGGGTCTGGAATTTATTGCGGTTGTAGTCATGCCATTTCAACCAAGAAGTTCCTCTTAAATGCTTGGGAGGCCTAAAAGACTTGATCCAGCTCTCTACAATTCCTCCAACTGCTGATACCAGTTTTGCCTGAGATGAGAGCAATTGCCGTCAGCCTGGACAGTTATCCAGTGGTGAAAGTACTTCTAGAATTCAGTGCTGATTATTTGAGGACCACTGCTGGATGCTTTGAAAATCCAGATCTGCTATATGATATGACCGCACATTCTGTTAGCTCCTTTGAGGATTACTAGAAATAGTGGATGTCCTACTGTGCATGGGTACATCTGCCAAGTAACATTGCATGCATGCACGTTGTGCAAATGATATTTGAGAATAACGGGCTTAATCCTGTGCAGCACCATTTGCACAATTTTCGCATTTGCTTGACTTGCATCATTGCATGCATGGGCTGATGTACCCTTTTGCAGTATGTCAGCCAATGTTAGAATTCATCAGGGAGAAATCCATTAGATGCTTCAGTAGCAGGTGTTTGTAGATTCCATACCTATTGCATTTATGCATGGATATTTATTATTTATTTACCATAGTTGGTGGCATTTGGGGAAAGCATTGCCTTGTAGAGATGCAGCAGACAGAAATTCATCAGGTGCATCTCTAGCAAGTGACAGCATTAGTTGCACCTATTGAATTAGATGCCTCCCTCTCCACCCAAATGTCTAGATGAAAGACCAAGGCAATCAGAGGCATATCTAGGGAAAATAGCGCCTAGGGCAAGCACTGAAATTGCGCCCCCTGTCCAAACATCTGACACCCATCTTTCAAATAACTTTACCATAATATCAGCAGAAAAATACAAGTCAAGCTAGTTAATCTTTTAATATTTCAAAAACTATTTAGCAGTGGACATAGCCAGACTAAGAAAATGCTGGAAAACTACAAATTTCAGTATTCTGGGGCTCATGAAATACCCAAATATTATGCGGAGGTGTACTTGAAAAAACTAAATAGAAGTGCCTCTCTAATTCTCTGCTATGCATTGTAGCATCACGATTACATAAGTTTTAAAAATAAATGGAGAATTTGCCTTTTGCCAGATACTCTGAAAATAATTAAACAATATGCAGAGTAAACTGTGTCACTGCTTGGAATATATTCAAGTATTTCAGAAAGACACTTAAAATGAGAGAAAGAGCAAGAAACTCCCAGTGGGCCTTAATACTAAGGATTTCACACTGATTCAAAGACAAACTCACCATTAATAGCCATGTTATTAAGACATCACATTTAAGTCACTTATCACAAGAAGCAAAGTAAGAGCAAATGAATACAATCTTAGCTCATAAACTTCAGCTCAGTATTCAGAAGCCCTGATTCTCTGTACATAGTGCCAATCTGAATATGCGTACAGTGACTTATATTATATTAATTTTTTTTAAAAAAAAATTACTTGTAGCCCCTTTGGGGGACTTCCTAAAGGCTGTGGGGGGTCTGCAAAGTTTTCCCTTCCTCCCACTGGCCTCTGGGGCCTCACAGGCACCATTTGAGCATGTGCGGTGGTCATTTCTAAAAATAATTTTTTTAAAAAAATGGCCGCTGAAAACAATATGGCCACCACGCTTGCTCAAATGGCCTCTGCAAGGCCTGGCATGGCCTAGGGCCTCACAGAGGCCATTTGAGCATGCCCAGTGGCCATTTTGTTTTTGGTGGCCATTTAAAAAAATTAATTTTAAGAAATGGTGCCCCCCTTTAAGTGGCTCCCGGGGCACGTGCCCTGCCTGCCCCACCATAGATATGCCCCTGAAGGCAATGTATGGCTGCATGAGCCTAATCAGTAAAGCTAGGGGTAATATATGAGATTGTACAAAGTCTTTATTGCTTACCTAGTGCAGAATTTAAGGTGAGCAGCTTGTCTTCATTACACAAAAATGCATAGTTCTAATATTCAATCTGTATGTTAACTATGTATGTATGTTAACTATGGAGTCTTTGAAAATGATGAACATATAACATTCATATACCTAAACAGCACAGTGTGTTTCTCTCTCCATTGCATAGTTTAAGATTCTTACTACTTAAATATTGAGGTCTAATTGGGATTGCATTCCAGTATCAGGCCTTCTGTGTCTTTGCTCATGTACAGTAAAAATTGTTATGCTTAATAGCACAAATAATAATTACAGAAGTACATACTATCACTATTGTAGTAACCCCATTTATAGCACTGCAGTTAGAAACAGTAGCAGAAGTAGTGTTGGCCATACTAAGGGAGTAGTACCAGAGGTACTGTCAGCTGTAGGAGGCAATGGAGGAACTAGCAAAGCTGTTCTTGCTATGTTAGATACTTCTCCAACATTCTTGCTGTCATCAATGGCACGAATTGCAAAGTAGATTATGGTGCCATTCTCTCTGGTGAAGTTTTCAGGCTTGAATTGAAGAGATTGTCTGACCCCAGCAACAGCGGGGGTCAGACCAGAAGTATTCACAGAAATAGCACTCTGAAAGGTAGCATCTCTGAATTCCAAGGGATTTTCACTCATTTTTATTTCATAACTTTCCACTGCAAGATAAAAAAACAAACGGCACATCTGCATTAAAATATAGATCAGTCATGGCAAAAGACAGACAGACAAATCATATTACTGCCCCTTTCAATGGATCTGAAACTTCATTATCTGACTCATCTCCATGTTGACTGCAAGTGCTAATCTATCATGTAATGCCTTCATGATGCAGAGGACTCTGGAGCATGTTTTAGGACACACTTTCAGCTTGCATGGGGTTCTAGCTACACATGTCGGGATAAACTATTATCCCATGCAAATGGAAGGTTCGGGTTTTTCATTGCACATTGGAGCTTAGCCTGTTTTATGTCCAGGGTAAAAAATTCCACTTCTTGCATCTTTCCACTTCTTTGCCTCTTTTTAGGCAAATTTGAAATATCCTATATGCCCCCTAACGTGAAGTATTTCACCCCTCTTAATCTCACGGTAAAGCCTGCTATCTGGGAAAGGCCCAGGGGAATGGTATAATACTAACCTAAGATGTTACACGGAGAGAATGCTTGTGTGAATAATACTGGCTTTTTTCCTTTTGAAGAAAATATGACTTTTCCTCTCCCTGATCAACCAATAGCTCCATCATGTAGACTTTCCCCTAATATTAATTGATGGTCAAAAACCCTCTGCCTGAAGCAGAATTTCATGCTTACCTTTTCCTGTATCATAATCATTCCCGGGAGCTGTCCATGACAAAAAGAATTCCTCAGCATCATCCACTAGCTCTACCTCAAGGTCAGTGATTTTAACAGGTGGAAAAACATCCTTGGGACTTGTAGGAACTCCTGCCATTACAAAAGAACCTCCTGATGCAATTCTGTTGAAATTTCCTAGGTTTGCTGGGATCACATCATCACTAGCTTTAGGTCTTGGTGCATTCCTTTTTATTACACCTACAAAAATGGCCAGAAGAGAAAAGCAGGCCTCATTACAAAGCTTTGATGTTTCCATTATTCAGATAACCTATTTGATGTAATTCTTTTTTTATGGCGGGGGGCGGGAAACCTATGTGAAGATAATGCATATATTGTCAGCCTCCCACATTCAGTCTGCCCTTGGACTGCATATACAAAAAGTTAGATGGATACTTTAGAGTTGTCCAATTTTAGAGAGCTCTTGCCTCAATAAAGTAACACAGGAAACCAAATGTTTCATGTATTCTTAAAACTTATAAGCATGGAACAACCAACAAATAGCATCAGTAACGCTCTTCTGCATTATCTTTTCTTCAAAGCAACAATTTTAAAAGGCTAGGGAATATAACTTATCTAAAACCTATGAAAAGCTTGCAGGCAGGTCCATTAAAAATATTTTGCCAAGTATAGAAATAGGTTCTGGATAAATGATATGTAAAAAGCTTTTCTTAGTTTTCTTCTCATGGTCAATTTAATACATTAAAATTACCACTCTACACGACAGCATTTGCTCCATGTGGATTAACTAAGATCCCATCCATTCATGCTCCAAGTCACATGGAACTGCTTCTTCTGGTGCTATCTGTGGTATATCTGAAGATTTGGGTAGGGTCAGTCATGTCAGTCTTTCCTACCCAGCTAGTAAAATATATTATGCAATACTGTTGAGGAGTGTGTGGTGTAGTGGTTAGAGTATTGGACTAGGACCGGGGAGACCTGAGTTCAAATCCCGATTCAGCCAAAACTCACTGGGTGACTCTGGGCCAGTCACTTATCTTTCAGCT
Organism: Hemicordylus capensis; assembly: GCF_027244095.1. NCBI lineage: Eukaryota > Metazoa > Chordata > Lepidosauria > Squamata > Cordylidae > Hemicordylus > Hemicordylus capensis. The sequence continues at coordinate 120,543,620 of NC_069660.1, read as the reverse complement.
TAATTTACCTCACAGGTTTGTTGTGAGGATAAACAAACCATGGTCACTACTCTGGGCTCCTTGGAGGAAGACCGGGATATAAATGTAAAACATTAAAATTAATTTTATTTATTTTTTAACATGCATAGTTCGTGACTTCCATACGCCTGCCCCATTCACATGTAACATGGAACCGAGGGTCCAGTGGATTCACCCCACCCCCCGTGTGTGCTTACCTGTCAGCCTTTGGACAAAATGGGCAGGAACCAAACTGAAGTCAGGGAAACTGCAGAGAGGAGGGAGAACTGGCTGTACAGGCTTAATTCTGACATGGACAGCCCCACAGCCGGAGAGAGAGAGAGAGGAGTTTCCTCCACATCTAACTCTGGTTACAGCCAATGCAGCCTGCAATCCAGCATCTGAATGTAACGCAGGTAGCTACAAACCTTAGGTAGGGGTTGTGAAACTCACTACAGCTTGAGGTTTCAGTTTGGGAAGGGAAACCTCAGATGGCTTTTCTGATGGGACCCTGGTTTCACAAATTCAGATGTACAGGAAAGTCATCCTCAGGCTCCTTTTAACTCCAGTTTCCCATTCCATGTGAATGGGGCCATAAGGTAACTATGGAAAAATTAAGGCAGATTGATCTGGCTGGGCAGATAATGGATACCCCTTAAGATTCATTCATTCATTCATTCGATTTCTATACCGCCCTTCCAAAAATGGCTCATGGTGGTTTACACAGAGAAATAAAAAAATAAATAAGATGGATCTCTGTCCCCAAAGGGCTCACAATCTAAAAGAAGAAGAAGAAGACTTTCACCAGAGTAATATCTTAAAATGTTTGAAAGAATTAGCAAGTTTTTCATTGGTTCCAAACACCACCAGTTAATGCAACAATATAATCCCAACCATATTTACTTAGAACTGAGAGCCATTGAGCTCAATCGGCCTTACTCCTTAGTAAGCATGTTTAGGATCATAATCTAAGTGAGCACAGAGTTGGTTTTAATAATGTAGGAGAGAAGGTAAGGATGTGTGAGTAATCAATACTCAGATAGGTCATTTGTAATCAGTCTTCTGATCAAGCCAAGATCAACACAAAGGTAATGATTGACAGGGAACTCCCAGGGAGAAGCTTGTGCCTCTACAGTGAGACACATTTCACACATTGACACCACTTGAGCTCATGTGCCCCTATTCTCCTGAATTTTTCCTAGAAAGAAAGACTAGTCCATAATGAACTCTTACCATTGTCTACATAACCTGCTGTATATGCAGTATGGCTCTGTCTGCGGACACGTCTGACAGTTTTGTCTTTCCCCTGGACGTTCACTTTTATGTTGTATCTACCATTTCCTTTGAAAGATGTGAAATACCTTGAGTAGATGCCATCATTCTTGAGAATATCAGCACCTTGGCAAAAAAATAACAAGAACTGACATATAAAAGCAACCATCTTCCTGCTTATGATTTATAAAATCATACATAGCATATTTAGGAGATGTTCTCATTACAGTCTTGGCTGCTTTCTTTGTGGAAACTGATTAATGCCTCATCCGTAACCTACTAAAATTAAAATGGCACCACCATTTCAGCTGTGGTGGTGCTGAGGAGTGCCTGCATGGCAACAAGGAATGGGGGTCCAGTGGCAGGTATCCATGGTGGTGGCTCCTCTGAAGCTGTTGGTGCGCGAGTGTTTCCCTCAGGCTGTTGCCCAAATGCTTACTGTCCCTGCACATGCTTAACCTAGGATTTTTGGTACAAGAGCTGAGCCCACAGCACTTTCCCTCCACTAAAATCCATTTGTGACTTCCTCTCTCCCAACCATCAACTTTCTTTCCAACAGCCCAACCCAAAGTAAAGATGTCTTTTAAAAACAACTTTTCAAAATATCAAAAAAGAATCCAAATTCTCTATATTAATGTTTTAAATTTATATGAGTAATAAAACTATGTGATTGAAAACTATCCAGACTATATTAGATATAATTAATCAAGATCAATCAATACACCACAACAAAGTTCATTAAAAATTATCAATAGGATCTCATAAGAGTAGTCTCTATATTTCCATCTAAAAAGCTTAAATGTAATTATTCATTCCCAGAATATCATACTGTCAATGAACAGCTGAAGGGAGAAGCAGTGACAGTTTACTTCCCATGATGGGACTGGAGACTACTAGTAGAAGTGAGATTTTCTCTAATAATTGCCACTGAAGAAGACTCAGTTCAGCTGAAACGTGTTTGGCAAAACTGTACAGCAGACCCAGTGTTGGCAAAACTACAAGAGTTTATATTTCAATCAAAATGTGACACTGCAACCACATGAGAATATTTGTTTATACTTCTCCCATCTGTTGACAATATGATATACTGGGAATGAATAATTGGATTTAATCTTTTTAGTTGACTATACAGAGACTACTTTTATGAGATCCTATTGATCATTTTTTAATAAACTTTGTTGTGAATATATTTTATTGAGCCTAATTATATCAAATACAGTTTCAATAGTTTTCAATCACATAGGTGTATTACTAATGTTACATTAAAACATTAATATAAAGTATTTGTACTCTTTTTTTATATTTTGATATATTGTTGAATCCAAATAAGGTTTTGTGGTGGTTTGTTTTTTTAAAAAACTAACTTAATAGCACAGTAGAAGAAGGCCCCTTTTCATTTTCTTTACCCTCCATCTTGAACTGATGTAGTTTTATCAGTTAAGGGAGTAGGTGGAGGACTGAACCAACCTTGGCCAAACCTCTCTCGCCCTCCTATTTTAATCAGCAAGCAACCCTCCCTCACACCCAAGAGTGAACCACTTCATCTAGCACCAACAGAATCTGCCTCTGCCCAAAGGTGCTGCAGTTTTGCAAAGTTAGCTTTCTCTTTGTTGCGAAGCCATTTCATTGTCAATAAGTATTTTCAGAGTCCGACAATGATGAAAACAGCAACAGTTCCACAATATGGGGAATGGAGAACTCTGTCTTGCCATCATGGAAAGCACATTGTGAATAATCATCCCCACTCTTACATACCCTGGGCTATAGGTCAGATCCCTATGAATGAATGGGTCGGTGTCCCATTTTAGTGCAAGGCCCTAGGGTCTGATTATATTTTTCCTGAAATTATCAAAGCAAATGCTAAATAGTAGATTCCTTTGTTGGCTGCCTTGTTTACTCATATCGATGTCACAGGATGCTTCCCGAAAGAATGGGAGACCGCTATCACCGTGCCCATCTTTAAGAAGGGAGAGAGGAATATTCCCTCTAATTATAGACCTATCTCGCTTTTAAGCAAGCTGTATGCTAAACATCTCTTAGTTAAATTGCAAGCCTGGTTAGACGAGCATGCCATCTTAGGGGAAGAGCAAGCTGGATTTAGAGCTGGGCGCTCTACCCTCGATCAGTTATTCATTCTCCGGCACCTAATTGAAAAATATGGAAGCAAGTCTGGGTCATCTTTGGATCATGGAAAGCAAAGGAGTATGATCTGAACAGCCTCTGCTGCTGGAGCTTGGGTGTGTGTGTTTTATATACTGTATCTTTGATCTGCTTTTAATGCACATAGTCTTTGTTTAGATTGGGTGCACACACCCTGTTATCTGTTTTCTTGGGGAAAGGGAGGTTACATGGACGTTTTTCCTTTCTGATCTAACAGGCCAATCCTAGGCAAAGCCTAGGGATGGGCCCGGTCTGGTCCGGAGGCCATTGAAATAGCCTCCGGACCGGTCCGGACCTGGGCGGTCCGGTTCAGGTGGGGGGTACCTTTAAGAGCGGCAGGAGGGTTTACTTACCCCTCCCGCCGCTTTCCCACTCTTTCGCCGTAATCCTAAGTGTAATTGGGGTGGCAGGATACCTCCCTGCCGCCCCTTCCCCGACATTGCTGGGAAAACTCCCAGCAGTCCTTTGCGCGCGCACGTCACAGAGACCTCGCCGAGCGGGGGGATTATGCTGCGGTGAGGGCTAAGCAGTGGAGGGAGGGAGGAGGGCTGCCTTGGCTTGCCTCGCAGTGACACACGGGCAGCATGTGGGACCACATGAGCTGCGTGGCCCCAAAGGCAGGCTGGTGTGATTGGCGCATGCAGGGGAGTTGGGAGGGGGCACAGAAGTGTGCGCTGCGAGAGAGAATGGGGGAACACCTGCTACACTCTGGTGTGCAAGCACAGCGGCGGCAGCTCTTGGACCCAGGAGACCTTCCAAGCGCGGTCTGGTGCACCATTGCCTCGCCCACCCTGAACAGTGCCTCGTCTCCCCAGTGAGGAAGATGAGGCATCCACCACTACAATGCCCAGCGTCCCCCGCCATCTCAGAATTTCCCCCTTCCCTTTAACACCAGGTCCCCACCGCTCTTCTTCACATTTTCTTTCATCATTAAAAAAAAAAAAAAAAAACACCCATTCCCAGCACCTGCCACGTGACTGTTTTTAAGGAGTTTTGGAGGAGCTGCGCTGGTTTCATCAGGTCCGCCTCACAAAGTGCACAATTAAGAGCAGGATCCAGATCAAGCCAGGTGATCATGACCAAGCAGCATTGACACAAATGAGAGATGACTAAATTAATTTCAGTGGGTGGTCCTGACTAATGTGGTCTGGATCCGGCCCTGCGACTACACAACTCTGGCTAAAACTCCACCTCCATCAAGAGAGGGTTAAACTGTAGAATTCGGGTTCTACTGACAACTTGCCCAGCTCTCCTCTCCTCACCTCCTTTTTGCTTTGCTTGACATCCAGCCTGATGAAGAGTTTGGGGGAATTCAAAAGCTTGCTTGTATGTTGGTTTCGTAGTTTTTGAATTTTTCTAATGGCCCAACATCTCCTCTCCATTGAGTAATCACAAGCACCCCCACCCCGCACATACTGAGACATACTGGAGACATATTTGTTCACCCAGGCTTTTAGATTCAGGGGTTCTCAACCTTATAATGGCCAAAAGCCATTGTGGTTGGGGGTTATGGGAGTTTAAGTCCACCAACATCTGGGGACCCAAGGTTGAGAACCCCTAATATTCCATGTTTGCAAAAGATTCCAAATTTAATTATTTTAATGCTTATATTATTTTAATTGTAAACTGCCCAGAGATACAAGTTTTGGGCAGTATAGAAGTCTGTTTGATAGATAGATAGATAGATAGATAGATAGATAGATAGATAGATAGATAGATAGATAGAAAAACTTAAAACTTGAAACCCCTTTACTAACTGCTGGTCTGGGAAACTGCACATGAAGAATGTAGCGGTCCTTGAAACTCTGCACGAGGAATTTAGCGGTCCTTGACTCCAAAAAGGTTGAGAAACACTGTCCTAAGTGATGGTGAACTGTGTTAGGGTTATTGGCCAGCATGATTCATAATGTAATGCTGACACTGTCCATCCCTTAGCTGCCCAAACTCTTTCAAAGGCAGGAATGCAGAAGATGTGTAGCACCATGACAAGTATGACCGACCCAGTAACGATCATTTGCCATACCATTGCTGTAGTTGTGAGGGTGCAGCTTGCTGAGTGTGGGCCATAACTTAATCAGAATGCATGCTCTGCATCCAGAAGGGCCAATCTCTAACATCCCCACTAAAGAAAAATCTCAGGTGATCCGTTTGGGAAAGAGCTCTGCCAGAGATCCCAGAGAACTGCCGCCAGTTTATGTGTTCACATAACACACTTTGTGTTCTTAAACTTTAAAAACTGCCCAGGGGCAAATGGTAAAATGTGTAATACCATAAGCACCTGAAAATGACATACCTGCACCATTGTCCAGGAGTTCCATCTCTACCGCTGTTCCAGACTCTGGTTCAATTGTGGCTGTAACACTTGCACCAATAACAGGCAAAAATCCTTGACTGACTTCTGCATAAACTATAATTGGATTAGGATAGTTATTGGTATCTCTATTCATATACACCTTCACAGTCACTGGAGGCTCAGTTAAAGATGGTGCTCGAGTGGTGACAGTCAGTGATATGACTTGATCTCCGTTGTTTGTATTCTGGATTGAGTAATGCCAGTCTCCCGCCTGCAAAACAAGTTTCGAAGAATATTAAATATCTAAAACCTAATTGTTGTCCCTTTTTGGTTATTACATTTGAAATGTAGGGGCTATTTTAAAGACACAAAGAGCAGTGTGCAGCAGAGTCTTGCTGGCCCTGCATGATAGTTGGGATGTGTGAAACTACTCTAAGTCAAGTCAGTTTGCCAACAAATTAGACCGGCGCTAGGGCTTACCCTTGAACCAAACCCTCCCCTTCCCCCTCCCCGAGCGAGCGCGGACTTCTAAACTTAAAAAAAATGTCTTCAGGGGTGGGCTGGTTTGGCCCATTTTTGGGCCTTCAGCCCTCTTGGTCATTACAGCAGCCATTTTGGAGGCCGCCACGCATGTACCCTAGCCATTTGCGTGGCCTGGGTCATGAGCCGGCCATGCAAATGGCCAGGGCACATGCGCAGTGGTCTCCACATGCGCAGTGGTCTCCAGTGGGCTGCCGCATAAAATATTATGCTAGAATATACAACAACTACAACTACAACAATTTATATACCGCTTTTCAACAAAAGTTTGCAAATCGGTTTACATAGAGAAATAATAAATAAATGATAGATCCATGTCCCCAAAGGGCTCGCAGTCTAAAAAGAAACATAAGACAGACACCAGCAACAGTCACTGGAGGTACTGTGCTGGGGGTGAATAGGGCCAGTTACTCTCCCCCTGCTAAATAAAGAGAATCACCACATTAAAAAGGTGCCTCTTTGCCCAGTTAGCAGAGGTATATGATATAAAAACAGATCTGATTAAAAGATTTAAAAACAAGCAAAATAGAACCATAAATAAGTACAAAGCAGCAGCAGAAGAAACAATCATAAAGGCCTGGGTAAAAAGCCAGGATTTCACATGGTTTCTAAAAACTGTGATGGAGACTGAGGATGACCACCAGGAGAACATTCAAGAGTCTCTTCATTCACTGAAGTGAATATCTGAATTAGAAGAACTTGGTTTACCTCTTCTTCCTGCTCTTGGCTAACCCATATCAGTTGTTTGCAAGATGGACTATTCCTTTAGCTTTTTAACATTGCCATACACCTTGCTTTTGGTAGGAGCTGCCACCCTTTATAGGTGTGGGCAATCATAGCCTGAAGGCTGAAAGGCTGCCCACCCTCTGACCTGCTCTCAGAGGATCTCTCTCTCTCTCTCTCTCTCTCTCTCTCTGTATAGCAGTGGGCCTAATATCTGTGATTGGCTTTCTCTTTAGGGAACTATGGTGGGACTATGATCGGGTGCCTCAAGTCTATGTTGATACTCATCCATCCTGGGTTGCCAAGCACTATGTAAAATGATTCTATTTGATTCTGTCTTACAAAAGATAACAGCAGATCCTTATTAGCAGCAGAACACTCAGGTGACCGAATAAATCTTACAGGCCTTGATCTGGCCATCTTAGTATCTGCTTTGCACAGTGAAATTCCATCCATCCAGTCTCAAATTCAAATGCCACTGACTAATGGACATTAAAGCTGATTTTTCCCTCTCATTCTGAAGTATATATAAGGTGGTTTTTTTTTAAATGAGCAGAGTTCCAACAGGTAAACTTGTAACAGATATATTCCTCCCCACCACCTTTTTCAGGGAGCTGCAGTGATGGTTAAAGCTGCACTTGTATGCACTAGGAAAATAAACCTTTTTGAGCTGCAGTAGTGAAGTGTGCCATTGATTTAATTCAGAAAAAAACTTCTCTTAGCAAGCAGAATTTTGGGAAATTCTCCTCTCGGAATTGTATGTAGGCTGTAAGCAGAGCCAGGCATGTGCTTCCCTCATCCTAATGGAACATTAACATCAGGGAGCTGGGAGGAAGAGGAAAGGTTGTGCAACTCCTAGGTGAGCTTCAGATTCAGAGCAGTTGGCTCAGATCCAGGTGGTGGCTTCAATGGCCCCTAAAGGCAGTTCCTTAGTATGTGTTGAGAATAATCTCAACACACCCAACAGTCAGAAGGGCTTGGAAGACCCTACCCGTACTGAACAGGGATGGCCCAGTAATGACACTCAATGTGTTCCTGGCCAAGCACCAGAGGAGTGTGTGTTGCCATCGTTATGCATAACCGGCCATGCATAATCGATCTCCAGGGCAATATGGCTGGCTCAGACAGCCATCAGAGAGGGCAAGCTCTTGTGAGCCCAGGGGCAGAATGAGAACTCATGAGAGCCAAGCAGTGGTGATGGGAATATAAGGGGCAGGAAAAGGAGCTGAGGAGGCAGGAAAAGGTGGTGGGCGGCTGGGCTCCCTGGCAAGGGGCCAGACAAATGAAACACCCAGCACCCAGGTGATAACTGAACCCCTTTCACTCCCTTATTGCAATGTCCACGGGAGGAAGAGCCCACGATAGGTAATATGAAATACACAGGGAGGTTTAATCAAAGTTTGGTTTTTACCTCTGCAGTTCCACGAATCTTGAGTCGAGCCATCCGGATGTTGGTATTTTCAATTACAAACTCTTTAATGTACTTTTCCCCTCTTGGATCTGTCAGGAGAATTCCTGGTGGGTATACACTTACACTCCATGTAACAACAAAGAATGTGTCATTTCCCACAGTTTTATCAATGGATACCACACCATCCAGCCATGCGCCAGCACTGATGCTTTGACCTTTACTTTCAAGCTGTTAAGAAATTTGTCAAAGTATTAGGATATGGCAGGAAAATGTTATAATTTAAAGAATATGATTTATTTCATTTCTTAAAGATAGTTCTAGTTCATTGCCTAGAGGGTACCTTAACAATGGACATCTCTGGTGTACACATACTCCTCAGACTTGGTATGCTAGTACTGCCATAAGCAGATGGATTTTATTCCATACAGATCTTCAAGAATTGTGTGCTGGTGATAAAAGTGGTATCCTACATCATCTCGTGGATAAGCACGTGAAGGACGATCTAAGCACAGCTGTCTCTAACAGATAGCAGCACTGCAGCACACAATACTGCCCATGCTCTTGACCTGCCTCCAGAAGATACCATGCTAAATCTTTTTCTGCACCAAATAAATGTGGTGTTATCACTTTAAACTTGGTTTAAACTGGGCCTTCTTTAGTTATTTTTCTTTTAATTTTATTTTCTATTTTTCTGTTTAATTTGTTTTACTAATTTTGTGAGTTGCCCAGAAACTGTAACTCACTGGAGGGATAGGGCTTAAATGTTCTCAATAAATAAAAAAATTTATAGAGGTTGTTAGCTGCCTTGGAAGCTGTAAACGGAAAGGTGGGATGCATATTGTATGTAACACACACATAAATAGAAGTGCACTGAGAAAAGAAATATAACTTAACAGTATATTTCAATGACATGTTCAGATGATGCATAAAGCTGTTTGATTTCCAGAACACTTGATAATAGTATCAGTGTTCCCTCTAACAGGAATTCCTAGATGTTGTTGACTACAACTCCCAGAATCCCCAGGCGAAGGCCACTGCAGTTCAGATTAAAAATAAGAGGTTGAAATGCAAACACACACATCTTCCTCCATAGAGGAAGAGAAGCAGATTTGTGGTCAGTGTGATATGACAGACTGAGGAAAATTACACAGGCACAGGAGTGGAGAGGTAAAACAGCATTCTATCATGCTCTTTTACCCATCCCTCCCAAATTTCTGTGGCTTCTCAAAGCTTTCTGTTTGCACCATTTGTGTTAGAATTTTTCTTCTCAGAAGCACCAGCTTAACAAGTTTGTCACTTTTTTAATTGAATCCATGGAAAAAGAGCTAGGTTATGAGGAACAGAAGTTGAAAGCAGTCAAGAACAAAGTTGGGTCCCCTCCCCCAATCTTTATAATGGGATTTTCTGTGCCCAAATGGGAAGCACAAACTGATTCAGTTTCTTCAGGAAAGGTCTATTTAGATGGTAGGTCGTCAGTATGAGGCTCTTTGATAGGTTTGTTAAAGAAAATGTTTTGAATTTCTACAAATTTAGAAAATAGATGGGATTGTAACATCACCTTTCTTTAATTGAATATACTTTCTAACGGAATGTGCCCAATATTGGGATGTATAAGGAAGTTAACTCCTAAATTCCCAGACACACTACAAGAACAGCCCTGTTGGATCAGGCCCAAGGCCTATGTAGTCCAGCATCCTGTTTCACACAGTGGCCCACCAGATGTTTCTGGGAAGCTCACAGGCAAGAACTGAGGGCATGCCCTCTCTCCTGCTATTACTTCCCTGCAACTGGTATTCAGAGGCATCTTGCCTCTGAGGCTGGAGGTGGCCTATAGCCCTCAGACTTAATAGACCTATTCTCCATGAAATTATCTAAATCCCTCTTTATTTATGTATTATTTATCTATCATATTTTGTTCATCATATTTGCTTTTAAAACCATCCAGGCTGTTGGCTATCACCACATCTTAAGAACATAAGCACAGCCCTGCTGGATCAGGCCCAAGGCCCATCTAGTCCAGCATCCTGTTTCACACAGTGGCCCACCAGATACCGCTGGAAGTGTACAGGCGGGAGTTGAGGACATGCTCTCTCTTCTGCTGTTACTTCCCTGCAACTGGTACTCAGAGGCATCTTGCCTTTGAGGCTGGAGGTGGCCTATAGCCCTCCAACTAGTAGCTGTTGATAGACCTCTCCTCCATGAAGTTATCCAAACCCCTCTTAAAGCTATCCAGGTTGCTGGCTGTCACCACACTTTGTTGCATAAAATTCCATGTTGATTATGCGTTATGTGAAAAAGTACTTCCTTTTGTTGGTCCTAAATTTCTTGGCAATCAGTTTTATTGGATGACCCCTGGTTCTACTGTTATGAGAGGGGGACAAATAACTCTCTCTCTACTCTCTCCCCATCATGCATAATTTTTATAGACCTCCATCATGTCCCTGAGTGTGGTAGCCTTACTGCATGAGGAAGGTGTTCTCGACCCCTGATCATCTTGGTTGTCCTCTTCTGCACTTTCTCCAGTTCTATAATGTCCTTTCTGAAGCATTGTGATCAGAATTGTATGCAGTACTCCAAATGTGGCTGCACCATAGTTTTGTATAAGGGCATGATTCAAAGCATGGAATTGGCCTTTTTCACAGTTGCTGCACATTGAGTTGACACTCTCAATGACCTGTCCACCACGATCCCAATATCCCTGTCCTTGTCAGTCACTGATTATGTATTTATTTATTTATTTACACAGTCAGACAGGTGTTATTGACTGGTTTGTTTTATCCAGACATCGAGTCCTTCCCAAGGACCTGGGATGGCTGAAATTTATTATCAATGTTGTTGCTGTTGTTATAGATATCGTCGCAGAATATAGGCTGTTCCCAGTAAAGTTGCTTTTTGTAATTGGCTGGTGGTGATTTCTGTGGCCCCTATGGTGTTGAGGTGCTCTTCAAGGTCTTTGGGAACTGCACCCAGGGCGCCAATTACCACTGGGATTATTTTGGTCTTTTTCTGCCACAGCCTTTCCATTTCAATTTGTAGATCTTTGTATTTGGTGATTTTTTCTATTTCTTTTTCTTCTATTCTGCTATCCCTTGGTATTGCTATGTCGATTATTTTAACTTGTTTTTCTTTCTTCTCAACTACAGTTATATCTGGTGTATTGTGTGGCAGATGTTTGTCTGTTTGTAGTCGGAAGTCCCATAATATTTTTACATCTTCATTTTCTTCAACTTTTTCAACTTTATGGTCCCACCAATTTTTGGCTACAGGTAGCTTGTATTTTTTGCAGATGTTCCAGTGTATCATCCCTGCTACCTTGTCATGCCTTTGTTTGTAGTCAGTGTGTGCAATCTTTTTACAACAGCTGATTAGGTGGTCCACTGTTTCATCTGATTCTTTACAAAGGCGGCACTTGCTGTTTGTTGTTGACTTTTCAACTTTTGCTCTTATTGCATTTGTTCTTAGTGCCTGTTCTTGTGCAGCCAGACCTCTGCAAACCTCTGTTTCTTTCTTCTTCTTCTTCTTCTTCTTCTTCTTCTTCTTCTTCTTCTTCTTCTTCTTCTTCTTCATCTGATTTCTGATAGCTCAGATCCCATAAGCATATAGGAATGTGCAACCTGGCTTTGATTCAAGCTGGCTCGCATTCGAGCTGGCTTGGCTTGAAGGCTTGCCCTCAAACTAAACCAGGCGTGTTCTCGTCCAAGGGTCAATTGAGCCAAGCTCTCGCCACGTGAGTATACTTGTTAAGGGGAATCCAGCAAGGATTCCTCCTTACAAGTAAAGAGCTATATGCGGGACGGTGAGGGGAGCTGAGGGAAAAGGTACTGTCTGTTATACCTTTTTAAAATCAAGCTGCTGCACAGTGGGATGGTGGTGGAGGGGGCTCCTTCCACCCTCCAATCGGCCTCCCAAATGACTGTCCAGGCCAGCAGCAGCCCGTTTTGGCAGAGGCCTGAAATGGACCACAGTTGGCTCCGGCTGTCATTTGGCAGGCCAGTGGGAGGGTGGAAAGAGACCCTTCCACCACTGGCATCCCGCCACACAGTGGCTTGATTTTAAAAAGTAAAAGAACAGATAGTACTTCTTCCCACCCCCTACCCTCATTTACTTGTAAAGGGGAATCCTTGCTGAATTCCCCTTTACAGAGTATAGCTGTTGAGTCACTCAATCTAGGGATGTGCGAACTGGCTCAAGGTCGAGCTGCCTCACCACCAAACCAGGCTGGCTTGAGAGTTCACGCTCGAGCTGGACTGGGCCCAGTTTGGCACAACCTCATGCTGAACCCCCCACCTGGCCTGCTCGGGGCTGGTTCGAGGTTCTAAAGATTTAAAAAATTCTTACTGGTGGGTCCAGCAGCCTCCAGGGCGTACAGCCATGGGGGGTGTCTCTATAGGTTCCTGAACCAGCCCATAGAAGACCAGGGGTGGTAGGTGGAGGGGGAACCTCTGGAGGAAACCCCCCCCCCACAGCCACAGCAGCACCCCTGGAGGCCATTGGACCCACCAGTAAGAAGAAGAATTTTGGGGTTTTTCACATTTAGAATCCCGAACCAGCTTTAACTCAAGCTGAACTTTGGTTCTGGTTTGGGGGCACAAAAACAAACATGACTTGTTTGTTTTTGAGTCCAGTCCAGACTCAAACCTAACGGGTTTTGTGCACACAATTACCTCAAGCTCAACAGTGGAACCAACAGTGGAACCAGACCAGGCCAGGCTCAATTAAGTCCGAGCCACTCAGGGTAGCTTGAATCCACTCCAGATTTGAGCTGAACTGTACAAGCTTGTTTCATGCACACCCCTATAAGCATATTTATGAACCTGATTTTTTTTGCCCCGATATGCATCACTCACTGGCCACCTCATTTCTTACCCCGACTTCTAGATCTTTTATGAATAAATTAAAATACACTGATCCCAATACAGATCCTTGGGGGACCCCACTTCTTTCTTCTCTCAAAATTTTTTGGGAATTTTTATTTCAAAATAAAATCCCCCATAATTGTGATGAAGAGCTAGCCTCAGTTGCATAGCCTGTCATACCACCATATCAGAATTGGCAGTGATAATGAACAAATACAAATGCACAAACAATTGAATTGAGATAAGTGTGAAATGTTCTGAAGTTTTGTTTCAACTCTTTTGAAACTTCCTACAACAGCAACAAAATGTGGAATGTAGAATTTATTTAACTCTGGAGTTAAATAATTCAATCACTGAAGAAAAACATGACAAACTCATTGCTCATAGCATTTCACTGAGTGGTTGAAATTCCCACTGAGTTGCTGTAAAATATGAAGATAACATAGTGAAGAATAATGTACATAGAATAGTCCAAGTAATTCCCTTATTAATAATATGAAAATAAAAAGCTGCTGTCATATAAACAATCTCATATTATCTTTATTGCACACAAAATAACCCAAATGTCTGGGCCCTTAGAGTAATTGATAGGAATATTCTTTACATTGGCTATTTTTGCTAATTTTCCTTTGGTTTCACTGCTTTGTTAATAGAGTACAGAAACCTGTATTGTCAATGCAATTTCAGCATTTTAAAATAATAAACACGGGAACAGGCTAACTTTGGGTTTGAGAGGCCCTCAAAAGAGTGCCTGATGATGGGCCCCCTCCTACATAGGCTGACTCCCCTAGTTTGTGGGGGATGGGACTTACCTTGGTAGTGCCAATTAACTTTAAAAAAAAATATTTTTTTTGACATTTTGTGTATTTTACATACATCTTTTCCCATACCCCCATCCCTTCCCCCTGCCCCACCCTGGAGCCCGACCTTCCCTCCCCTAGCCAGACTTTGTGTGCTGCACTGTAGGGATGTGCATAAAACCGGTTCTCCCGGTTCGGTTCGGGTCCGGACCGGGTCCGGACCGGACCGGGGTGGTTCGGTTTTGGTTTTGCCAGACCACCCCCCGGTCCGGTTTGGTTTCGAACCGGTTCGGATCCGAACCGAACCGGTTCGGATCACAAAAAGTGGCTGGTTTTGAAGGGGACATTGTGTTCTACCTGCCACCCAAATTTCAAGTCGATTGGACCTTCCTCTGATTTTTTACAAATTTTTTTCAAAAAATAAATTTTTGCCCATAACTCACAATGTGGAGCCCTTAGGGGCAAAAAAGCTGGGGTGGGTGGTAGCCACCCATGGGTGTCCTCCACCCCAAAAATCCCAAGGCAATTGGTGGCTCCTAGTATTATTGGTGAATTTCTGAAGAAAATTTTTTTTCCCATTGGCTAGAATGGGGGTTCGGGGCTGCCCCAGACCCACCTCTGTGGGGTGGCAGCACCCCCAAAGTGGGTCCGGGGCCATGGCAAAAATGCCCTCAGTCCCTCCCAGCAATCCCCGTAGAGATAGGAGTGATGGTTCTGTTGTTTTTCTGAGGTATTCTGAGTGTAGATTCTATGATAGCTTATGAGATTTCCAATGAGACACCATGAATCCACTCTCATTTGCTATCACAGAATCCACACTCACTCAGAACACCTCAGAAAAACAACAGAACCATCACTCCTATCTCTACGGGGATTGCTGGGAGGGACTGAGGGCATTTTTGCCATGGCCCCGGACCCACTTTGGCGGTGCTGCCACCCCACAGAGGCGGGTCTGGGGCAGCCCCGAACCCCCATTCTAGCCAATGGGAAAAAAAATTTTCTTCAGAAATTCACCAATAATACTAGGAGCAACCCAACAATTGCCACCCCATCTTTTTGGCCCCTCTCTCTGGGCGCCCTAACACGTAACACCTAGTCAGTCCATCTTAATGCCTACCTACTACCACCACTCCTATCCAAGCAAGTAAGAGGAGGACACTCAGAGAGACAACACCCACTCTCTGATCTAACAAAAAGGCCACTGCTGTGCTGCCTGCCAGCACAGCAGCAGCAGCGGAGCAGCACACTAAGCACAAGAGCAGCACACACAGAGAAGAAGCAGGAGGCGGAGCAGCAGAGCAGCAGACCTGCCGCTCTGCATGATGGGTGACGTGATGCCCAAAGGAACCACCGCCTCACTCAGTGCCTGCCACTGACTAGGCCCGACAGACAGAAGCCAGCCAACCTGCTCTGCTCTGCTCTGATGCTCCCCATGGATGATGCACACACACCCTACATCTGCATCCCAATGACCAGACCAGACCAGACCAAGTGCGCAGAGTCAGCACAGGCCAGCAGCCACCAGCCCAGCAACAACAACAGCTACTACTGCTACCACCACAACCAGTGTTGCCGCTACAATAACATTCCCAGTCCAGTCACGCGCGCCACAGCCTGAGCCTAGCACACAGCCAACAGCTGCTGCCAGCCAGTGCCTGGCAAGCCCAGCCAACATGAGGAGGAGAGAGCTAACAAGTAGACGGCGCACGCACATCACCAACCCATCACGACGGCGCAACTGCAAGGGGAGAGGGCACAATTACAGGCAGGAGGAGGAGGAGGAGGAGGAGGAGGAGGAGGAGGCGGGCGAGGCAATCCTAGCACAGATTTGAAAGTTTAAAATCCACCAGGACATCTTCTAGAATCTAGACTTCTGTTTTTTCTACCACCAGCTGTAGTGTCTAGTTAGTCAGTGTGCTGTGCAGCTGAGCTGAGCTGAGCTGAGCTGCATGTGAGGAAGGGTGATTGTAGCTAGTTCTTTAGTTTCAGCAGACTGAGCATTGAGCATGGGCAGTGGCCTTGGGAAGCAACACAATTACACGACACTCACCTGCTGCTGCTGGTTCTAGAAGTTGCCTCTTCTCGTCTTCACCTCTTCGTGTGTGTGTGTGTGTGTGTGTGCAGTGAGTGCATGCCTTTTGCCTTGCTGGAAAGAAATGCTTCTCTGGTCCACCACCACATATCTGCTCAAGGACACAGAGGCCCAAGGCAGAGGTGGTGGCACCAGTGTGAGTGCATGTGTGCTGGTGGTGTTTGCCACCACAGGTGTTTTGTGTGTGTATGTGTGCGCTGCTAGCTAGGAGGGGGGAGGGAGGCAGGGAGGGAGGCTGGGAGGCAGGGGGGAGGAAAGGGGAGGGGGAGAGGGATGTAGAGGGGATTGAAGGGGGGAGGGTCCGGCTCAGAGTTGGTCAGCCACATATTTGTGCACACACGTGCTCACGTGTGTGCTTCGGTGGGAGAGACCAGACTCTCATCATCTGCCAGACCGGGGTTGGGGGCAGGTGAGGCGGTGGTGGGCTGGAAGGGAGGGAGGATGGAAGGTGGTGAAGAGGAAGGGGAGAGGATGAGAGGGGAAGGATGGAGGGAGGCATGGGGGGGAGGAAAAAAAACATGTAGACAGACACACACCACACTACACACAGAAAGCATCCACACACAGAGACAGTGCTAGGCATCCATTCACACAGACAGACAGACAGACAGACACACAACAGGAAGAGACAGACTGAGCCTGCACCACACACACACACACAGACCCAATTCCCCCCCTGCACAGTTATCAATCAATATGTTGTGTTGGCAGCCAGTTCATTGCTATTCTGATGGTTTTGGGTTTTTTGCCATCAGCCAACATCAACAGTGACCACAATCAAGATGAACATAAGATGATAATAATTCATTCGTTTCATTTCAAAAAATCACCCAATCATCTTCTCCATGTAAACCAAGCCCCCCACACATGATTTCTGGTGACATTTTCAATAAAATCAATTCATTTGGCATTCATCATTTTGTTCTCCCTTTGTCACCTTTTTTTCTTTCTTTTGCATAATTTTGAGGCTTGATTTTGACATGGGGTTTTTAAAGAAAAAATTATTTACATGTTTATTTACATACAGTATTTACATATCTACACTGCATTTTTGAACGTATACCCGCCGCTGCCGCTAAGTCTAGTACTCCGTGGGCTGTGCTACTTTGGGGGGGTGTGCCGTGCCCACGCCAGGTCCCCAAATGCTGACAGGTGGATAGATAAAGGGCCTGTGCTGGTCAGCATTGGGTTTCTTTTTAGGTGGGCGTGGGCATTGTAAACATCTGGCCAGTCGCAGCACTACAACTACTACTACAACTGCATCTCTGTGTGGGCACACTACACGCTGCGACTGGCTGGCACGGCTCAGCATCTGTCACGTCAGCTCAGCTAGAGGTGGAAGGGGGGAGGGTAGGGATAAGCACAGAGTTCGAGCCAGGCAGGTGACCAACCATGGGGCAACCCACGGTAATCACTCGCCCGTCTCAAACTGCAGCTTGGGGTAGCCCAACAGGGGGAGGTTCACCTTAAGAAAGACCAGCTGCTCCACCAGACCAGGGTCCAAGCGGGAGTGAGAGGGTGTCACCACGTCCCCAGCACGTGAAAACACCCGCTCGCTCTGGACACTGGTTGGGGGGCAGGAGAGGAGGCGCACAGCCACCACCGCCAGGTCCGGCCAGACTTGGCGGCGGCTCGCCCAGAACTGTGCGCAGTCCACGCCGTCTCCCTCCACAGGCTCCTCCAAGTACTGCGCAACGCATTGCTCAGCACTGGAGGGGGGCCTGGCAGGTCGAGCCTCCCGCATACCAGGCATGGCGCCATAGCAGAACCGCTGAAACCACTGGGCGGATCTCGAGTCGGTAGCAAATGGCTGCTGCGATGGCGCCGCCTGGGATGCCACGCTGCTGGACTGGGAAGAGGGAGGGGAAGGGGAAGCTGACGCCGGCTGGCCGCCCATGCTGCTGCTGGGTGCGGGTTGGGCCGTGAGGGCTGCCCCCGCACCACTACCAACACCCTGGTCTCTGCGGGCCCTAGCGGCCTCCTCCTCCCTAACCTTCTTGACCAGGATGCCCTTCCACCTGGGCAAGTCGTCGGCACTCACGGCATTGCCCTTGAGGGCTGGGTGACAGAGACAAGCGAGGACATACTCCTCCCTGTCTCCCAGCACATCAACGAGCCGCTTGTCAACCCCAGACCTCAGCCTCCCAGCCAGAGCACGACCCTCTGGCGTGGTCAGAGAGATATGGAGTCCACCCATCAGCTTCTCGAGACCAACAGCTGTGGGCAGCGCCTGGCTCAAGGGAGTGGTGTCGCCACACAAGCCCTTCGTGGCAAGCTGGAAGGGCTCGAGTGCCGACACCGCCTCGGACATCTGCTTCCACTCTGCGTTCGAGAAGTCGCAGACATCCAAGGACTCGTCCCTCGCCAGGGCGACAAGGGCTCTCTCCTGCTCCAACAGGCGCTGGAACAGGAGGAAGGTGGAGTTCCACCGCGTCTCCACATCCGTAGGGATGAGATGGCGAGGAAGGCCAAGGTCATCCTGCTTCTGGCGAAGCAGTCTCCTGGACTTCTCGCTGCGGTGGAAGTGGGCGGCCAGCTTGCGGGACTTATCCACAAGCGTGGCCGTGGCAGCAACAGCACCTGCGATGGGGCGGGCCCCCTTCTCCTGGGACGCCCTCAGCTCCTTAAGGCCAAGGGCGTCCCTGACGGTCAGATAGAGCGTGTGTGCCATACACCGTATGTTCACACAGTCCATGACTGTCTTGACAGCGGCGGTAACGTTGGCTCCATTGTCGGTGACAATGAAGCCGCGGGAGAGGTGTGGACACCCGCCAATCCACTCCTCTATCTGGCGGTCGAGTACGGCCGCCACCTCCTCCGCGGTGTGCCTCGTGTCCATCGTCTCCACGTGCAGGACGGCCCACCTGTGCCGTAGTGCATCGGGAGCCGCGCCGGACCCGGAAGCATCGCCCGCGGAGGTCCCCTCACTCTCCGGTCCCCACCAGTGGGCAGTGAGGGCCAGGAAAGAAGCGTGCATCCCACTGACACTGGTCCAGAGGTCAGTCGTGAAATGCACGCTTGTCCCGGCCGGAGCTGCACGCAGCTCAGCCGACACGAGCTCCCTGCACCGGCGGTACAGGGAGGGGACCACGTTCCGGCTGAACGTCGTCCTTGAGGGGATGACGTATTCGGGAGCCAGGTATTGGAGAATACGGCGGAAGCCGTTGTTCTCGACCACCTGAAACGGCTGGTCATCGGTGGAAATCATCTCCCCTATGAGGCGGGTGAGGTGATGATGGTCCACGCGAACAATACGCTGGCTGCCCGAGGACTGCGTCCACCGCTGGACGGGCAGTGTAGCCTGCCTGCTGGCTGGCACACTGCCGCTGCCCGCCCTAGTGGCAGATGCACAAGGCGCACTAGCGCTGCCAGCCTGTCCCCTGAGACCTGGGTGGTGACGCTCTAGGTGTCTCCACATAGGCGTCGTACCCAGGTGCGCAGGGTCCCTTCCACGGCTGACAAGCATCCTGCAGTGGACACAGCGGGCGTGGAATGGGGCATCTTGAGGGACCTCAAAATGCACCCATGCACCACTGCCCTTGGCCTCCTGCGCCCTGGGCGCCGTCCTAGGCCGTTTCTCGCAGGGTGGCTGCAGTCCTAGGGGGGGGCGGCCGCCGCTGTCTGCCCACTGCTGCCACCCAACCCGCCCCTTCCGCCCTCCACAGCGGAGGAAGGGCCCGGCTCAACTGGCATCGGAGAGGCAGGCCTCTCCTCCACCACCTCGCCAGACCGCTCCCCACCAGAGTGTCGGGCTTCACGAGGGGGGGCCCCACTGAGCGGCGAAAGGATAGGGGGAAGGGGCCCCAGAGGGAGGGAGAACCTGGCTGCATCGCTGCCAGCCGCACGGTCCTCACCGCCCTCTACCTGCTCTTCCAACTCCACAGTCTCCTCCACCTCAACAACTGGCGGTAGCTCAGCAGCACCTGGTGCCGCCGGCGAGGAGGGACCCGCCACAGCCCTAACGGTGCCTCTGCCTCTGCCGCGATTGGCGGCAGCAGGCGTGGGGAACTGAATCCTGCGCACCAAAGATGGGGCCGGAGCAAAGAATTCTCCAATGGGGAGAACTGGGGTGTCCTCAGGCTCCCCGCGTCCTCTCCCTCCCCGTGCCGCAGGCGCACCCCGCACCTGGCCTCTCCCACCTCTGCCTGCCAGCCTTGAGCGAGCCCTGCCCGCCACACGGCGCTCAGACATGCTGCTAGGTCAGAAGGAGGGAGACTTTAGGAGGAAGGCCAGACAGGGTCAAAAAAATAATTTGGAGGGGCTTAGGGGCCAAAAAAAAGGCAGCTGATTTGGAGGCGGCGGGGGGGAAGTTTGTTTTCAAAAAAGGAAGCCAATTGGGGGGAAAGGAAGACTTTTTGATATGGGGGGGGAAGCCAATCGAAGTGAGGGGGAGGGTGTCCTTTTTGAATTTGGGAGTCAACCACCAAGCCAATTGGGGAGATGGGTCTGGGAGGGTTTTTTTTTAGAAAAATAGGGGGTTAAAGGGTGGAACCCCGGTGTGGGAGGGTGGCACGGGCAGTTGGGTGGAGTAGTTGTGGTGTGGGTGGCAAGTTTTTAGCTTTTTTGGGGGGGGAGAGTGGATGGGGGGAGGGCACAGCACCTACCGGGGGTGGGGGAGGGATGCAGTCAACGCTTGGGAACCTGCAGATCAAAGGAGGAAACCCTTATTTAGTGAACTGGAACACAAAGTGTGGGTTCTGGGGGGTGGTTCTCAAGTAATGCTCCTGTGGGGGGAGCATCAAACTCAATGCAGCCTATTTAGTGACTCTAAATTGCACACAACCAAAACCAGAACCCAGTCACACCAACACAGAGGTTGAACCCACCCACTCTGTGACTCTGCCTGCCCAATGCCATGGCAAGCAAGCAGCAGCAAACACTTGATGGCAGCCTCATGGATTGAACATCATGATCATCATCATACGTGTGTATTGGCCCAGCATGTAGTGGCAGCATCAGAGCCCAGCCAGGACCCCACTCAGACTGCCCCAGAGGCAAGGAAGCACTCTGGCATGGCATGGGCCCAGCATGTAGTGGCAGCATCGCATCAGAACCCTGGACCCCACTCAGACTGCCCCAGAGGCAAGGAAGCACTCTGGAAGGCACCTGTTCAAAAACCACCTGCAAGACGCATGCAATGCAACGCAACACACAGCAGCAATTTCTTTACTGGGCATGGGCATGAAGACACAAGTTTTACAACAGTACATCTCCTCTCCAAGGTTCCCTCCCTCCTCCCCACACCCAAATGCATTTCAGAATAGGGGTGTCCCTATTTAAAACCGCCAGCTAGGGAGAGAAAGGGGCAACAAAAGGTGCACAATCGCACACGCACTAACCCCTCTTCTTCCGGTCCTCCTCCTGCCACTCACTGCTGGTCACGGATTCGCCGCCGCCAGCCAGCCACCCTGGGCTGAGACACAGCAGGGCGGCCGCACGAGGCACACAGGCAACCGGGGTAGTTCAACAACAATGGAGGGGCAGAAGTGAGGAGACAACACTATTTGTGTCGCTCAACTCACCCCCAAGCAGAGACAAAATCAACCAAAAACTATAAAAAGAAAAAAAAAACCGATGGCAGCCGCCAGGTGGGTAGGCTACTGTGTGCGGCTGCAGCTGTGGGAGAGGAGGTGGAAAGTGAAGGGGAGCAGAGAGAGAAAAGACTAAGAGAGAGAGAAAAGAGAGGGGGGGCAGGGACAAAGAGAAAGAGAGGAGAGAGAGAGAAAAGAAAGAGAGAGAGAGGAGAAAGAGAGATGATAGAGAGAAAGAGGAGAGAGGAGAAGCGCAGCGCAGCAGGGAGGGGGGATTCAGGTGTGGGGGGAGGACACAGCAGTAGCAGCGGTCCAAAGAGGTGGGGGGAGCAGAGAGGGTGTGTGTGGTTGGGGGCTAGTGTGTGGCAGGGGGCCTGGGGTAAGTGGAGAGAGTCGGGGGCAAGGAGGAAAAGAGGTGGGGTGGGGGGAGCAGAGAGGGTGTGTGTGGTTGGGGCTAGTGTGTGGCAGGGGGCCTGGGGTAAGTGGAGAGAGTCGGGGGCAAGGAGAAAAAGAGGTGGGGTGGGGGGAGCAGAGAGGGTGTGTGTGGTTGGGGCTAGTGTGTGGCAGGGGGCCTGGGGTAAGTGGAGAGAGTCGGGGGCAAGGAGGAAAAGAGGTGGGGTGGGGGGAGCAGAGAGGCTGTGTGTGGTTGGGGGCTAGTGTGTGGCAGGGGGCCTGGGGTAAGTGGAGAGAGTCGGGGGCAAGGAGAAAAAGAGGTGGGGTGGGGGGAGCAGAGAGGGTGTGTGTGGTTGGGGGCTAGTGTGTGGCAGGGGGCCTGGGGTAAGTGGAGAGAGTCGGGGGCAAGGAGGAAAAGAGGTGGGGTGGGGGGAGCAGAGAGGCTGTGTGTGGTTGGGGGCTAGTGTGTGGCAGGGGGCCTGGGGTAAGTGGAGAGAGTCGGGGGCAAGGAGGAAAAGAGGTGGGGTGGGGGGAGCAGAGAGGCTGTGTGTGGTTGGGGGCTAGTGTGTGGCAGGGGGCCTGGGGTAAGTGGAGAGAGTCGGGGGCAAGGAGAAAAAGAGGTGGGGTGGGGGGAGCAGAGAGGGTGTGTGTGGTTGGGGCTAGTGTGTGGCAGGGGGCCTGGGGTAAGTGGAGAGAGTCGGGGGCAAGGAGGAAAAGAGGTGGGGTGGGGGGAGCAGAGAGGGTGTGTGTGGTTGGGGCTAGTGTGTGGCAGGGGGCCTGGGGTAAGTGGAGAGAGTCGGGGGCAAGGAGGAAAAGAGGTGGGGTGGGGGGAGCAGAGAGGCTGTGTGTGGTTGGGGGCTAGTGTGTGGCAGGGGGCCTGGGGTAAGTGGAAAGAGTCGGGGGCAAGGAGAAAAAGAGGTGGGGTGGGGGGAGCAGAGAGGCTGTGTGTGGTTGGGGGCTAGTGTGTGGCAGGGGGCCTGGGGTAAGTGGAGAGAGTCGGGGGCAAGGAGAAAAAGAGGTGGGGTGGGGGGAGCAGAGAGGGTGTGTGTGGTTGGGGCTAGTGTGTGGCAGGGGGCCTGGGGTAAGTGGAGAGAGTCGGGGGCAAGGAGGAAAAGAGGTGGGGTGGGGGGAGCAGAGAGGCTGTGTGTGGTTGGGGGCTAGTGTGTGGCAGGGGGCCTGGGGTAAGTGGAGAGAGTCGGGGGCAAGGAGAAAAAGAGGTGGGGTGGGGGGAGCAGAGAGGGTGTGTGTGGTTGGGGCTAGTGTGTGGCAGGGGGCCTGGGGTAAGTGGAGAGAGTCGGGGGCAAGGAGGAAAAGAGGTGGGGTGGGGGGAGCAGAGAGGGTGTGTGTGGTTGGGGGCTAGTGTGTGGCAGGGGGCCTGGGGTGAGTGGAGAGAGTCAGGGGCAAGGAGAAAAAGAGGTGGGGTGGGGGGAGCAGAGAGGGTGTGTGTGGTTGGGGGCTAGTGTGTGGCAGAGGGGTGTTGGGGGGAAGGGGAGGGGGCAACAACAAACAGCAAAGGAGAAACTGGAACAACTCGGGCAGCAGCAGCGATTAGGCTGGATGGGGTGGTTGGGGGAGGAGCTGGGCCTGGGCTAGGGTAGGGTCTGGGAGGAGGGAGGGTGGGGGGGGCAGGCAGGGGGGGGGAGGAGGAGGAGGAGGGTAGCAAAATATATAAAGCAATATATATCAAGAGAACACAAGCCAGAAGTTTAAAAAAAAAATTAAAAGAAAGACTATAACCAGCAGAAAAAACTTGGGGGTGGGGGTGTGGGGAGGGGGAACCAAACACAGACTCTGAGGGGGGCCACTAAGTGAACAGAGACAATGAAACCACAATTGCTGCAAATTAATAATAGCAAATGAATAAGTGGAACCAAGCAAAGAAAACTGGACTCGGTTTGGCAGCAGCAAACTTGGGAGAAGGCTGGATGGGGTGGGGTTGGGGTGGGGTGTGGTTGGACTTGGAGGGGCAAGTTTGGAGCAGGGAACCAAAACTGATTATATGGGACAACAAGAAACAACAACAGAATCCTCTGGGGGTGGGGGGGAGGGATTCAGGGAACCAACTCGCAGGGCAGCAGCAGTCAGCAGAAACAAACAAAATGGTACAATTTAAGCAAAACCAGCAAGCAATATATAACTGAAACCAATGGAATGCAATGTGAAAATCAAAAAGTTGGACAACAACAAGGCAGGACAAAGAGCAATAATTAATGGAAGAAGATTTAAAGCAATGAGGATGCAGTGGGTGGGAGTGGGGGAGGGGGAGGGTAGGCCCAAAGGATGAGAAGGGAAAGGGGGGGGAGGGGGGGGAGAAAAGCAGACAGACAAGGAACAGGGAAAATTGGGGGAAATTAAGAAGAAAGTAAAGTGAAGTAACACACAGTATACAGGCAAGAGAAGAGACAGACAGAGAGAGGAGACACACAGAGAGTCACAAAGGGCTGGTGGACAAAGGATTAGACAGAGCACACACAGAGAGACACAGGACACAGTCAGGACTCACAGAGACACCAGAGCAGCCAGCAAAGGGCAAGCAGGTCTCAGAGATGATCCCACAACTGCAGCCAAGAGAAGTTTCCAGAGAAGAGGCTTGGGTTTATATAGGTTTGAAATTCCCTCCTTTGGGAGCCCCCACCTTTGCACTCCCCCCACGGCCAACAGGGTGCCAGCTCTCAACAGTGCAACAGCCAAGCAGCCTACCAGACCAAAGGACTCATTCTGGCCAATCAAGGATCAATAGCGCAGCCAATACAATGCCTGGAAATAGCATCACAAAATGGATGCAAGGAGGAGCAAAAGTTTCGGGAAGGAGACACAAAATGGAGGACACACTTGGAACTTTAAAGAGACACTCCAGAGACTCAATTTCGTTCCCGAACCGGTTCGGGAAACCCGAGCCGGTTCGGTACCGAACCGGCTCGAATTCGGTCCGGCTCGGTCCCCGGGAGGGCCCGATTCGGTCCGGGATCGAGCCGCCGGATCCGGACCGGTTCGGACGAACCGGTCCGGATCCGAACCGAACCGCACATCCCTACTGCACTGGCTGGAGGGAGGTGGGAAAAGAAAGGAGAGAAAGGAGAGGGGGAGGGAGAGGGAGGGGAGAACAGACAGAAATACACTCTGTTGCACCAATAGATGTGGGTAAATCAGAAACAATTTTTTTAAATTCTAAGAATAGTTCAAGAAAGTTATCCCAGATTTCTGACCATTTATCCAGTTTATTTACTTTTATGAGGGCCCATTTCCCCCGTGCCACTAATTTGAGAAGATCATGTGCTCATTCCTCACTCCTACGGGGAGTGGGAAATTTCCATTGCCGCAGTATTAATCTCTTGGCTACCAGTAAGCTTCTCCATAGCCATTGTTTAGGACCTGATTTTAGTCCCCACTCAGTTGGGATATACCCCAGTACAGATCCTTCAGTGTAAAGGATGAATCCATCACTAAATTTATACGTGTAATAACCTTCCTCCAGAATCCTCACACTATGGGACAGTCCCAGAACATATGCATTAAGCTGCCGTGAGGATTATTGCATCTCCAGCAATGACTAGATGAGGCTATTTTAAATCGCTTAAGGTGTAGAGGGGTCCAATATGCCCTGAAAATAATCTTCTGTTGAATAAGGTGCAATTTAAGATCCACTGAGCTACATTTTAACACTACCTAAAATATCTTGCCTTTGAGCTGGTGACAGTTTATGTGTAAGTTCCAGGTTCCATTTGTCCCTAAATATATCCAAGCCAGGGTCCCTGTGTCCATGCACGAAGGCATACAGATATTTATTTAGTTTTGAAAGAGGGGACATCTTAATGGCATGCACTAATATATATGGAATTGCTGTTGGGGCCACCAGGATGTCAGATCCCAATCGAGCAAATGTACTATGTTTCAATTGCATATAATTCCAGGCACTGGATGGGGGTAAGTGGAGCTCTTCTTGCAGGGAAGCGAAGGGTTTGTAGTTATCCTCCTCATTTATCAGTTGTGATAGCCGACTGATTCATTTCCCCACCCAATGCTTCCATAAAATTGGCTGTTTACCTATCAGTACGTGTGAGATTCCAGACAGTGTCATTTCCATGTAGGCGTAGGGGGTTGAAGTTTAGTTGTCTTGCCAGTTCTTTCCAGGCATGTCTGGCTGCTTGTGGTATAGGAGATTGGTAATTTGGATGTTTTAAGATAACTGGAGCCCAGTGCTTCCCAGCCTTCTAAGGGCTGCTAGCTCCACTTGTGCCCCTTCTGGCCTTTCCCCTTCTGTGCTGGATAGCCAATGTTTAGTTTGTGCAATTAAAAATGTGCTATGATACAATCTAAGGTTCACCAGGTTAAAGCCCCCTGTGTGTGTAGCTAGCTGGAGTTTGGTATAAGCAATCTGAGGCCTACTGTTTCCCCAGAGAAACCTCCTCATGACTCTCGAATTCTCTGAAGTACTGTATCTTTGAGGAATAAGCAGAGAAAGCCTCTTAAAGTATAAATACATCTGGGCATAACGTTCATTTTTATCACATTTATCTTACCCCGCAAACTCAGAGGGAGGTCAGCCCAGTGGAGGAGATCAATCTTAACCTGTGTGAATATTTTATCTAAATTAGTCTTGGCTCCCAGATTAGGTTGCTTAGTAATCAGAATTCCTAGGTATTTCAGGGAGTCTGTTTTCCAAGTAAAGGGCCATGGCATTTCCCTGCTAGAAAGAGGTAATTTCCCTATGGACAATGGAGGGAAGTAAGAAGTGGGGTCCCCCAGGGATCTGTACTGTGACCAGTGCTTTTTAATTTATTCATAAATTATCAAGAAATAGGGGTAAGCAGCGAGGTGGCCAAATCTGCAATGATACCAAACTCTTTGAGATAGTGAAATCCAAAACTGATTGTGAGGAGCTCCAAAAGGATCTCTCCAAACTGGGTGAGTGGATGACAAAATGGCAAATGCTCTTCAGTGTTGGCAAGGGTAAAGTGATGCACATTGGGACGAAGAACCCCAACTTTCTGAGCTGTCAGTGACTGACCAGGAGAGGGATCTTGGGGTTTTGGTGGACACTCGTTGAAAGTGTCGACTCAATGTGTGGCAACTGTGAAAAAAGCCAATTCCATGCTTGGAATCATTAGGAAGGAGTTTGGAAATAAAACTGCTATTATAATGCCCTTATACAAAACTATGGTGCCCCAGCTTTTTAATACTGCGAAGTATGTGTCTAGCTCTTAACTCTTGCACACACACTTTATTTTTCTATGTTAATTTCTGTACTGCCTAACCAGAGGCTATAGTCAGTTCACATGAACAATTAATACAAGATAAAGCCATTAAAAACAAAACAATTAAAAGCCAGGCCAAAAAAAAAAAAAGTGTGTCTTCAGGACTCTTTCAAAGACTGGTAATGATGTTAACCCTCAAATATATACAGGGAGTGCATTCCACAACCCAGGAGCAACTACACAAAAGGCCTGATCCCGAGTTGCTGCCAGATGAACTGGCAGCAACCTGAGATGAATCTCTCTCTCAATGACCTTCAGATACAGTGGGAATCATGCTGAAGAAGGCATTCTCCTAGGTAGCGTGGTCCAAAGCTGATATAAAACTGAATCAAAATCTGTGACTTTTATGGACTGGAAACTATGGGCTGGTTTACTTGATCAAAGCAATCTCCATTAAACACTAAATCCTAGATCTGCATGTGGTGTGTGTTCCCAATTTCCAGTTGTCACAAACCAGAAATCTGGGTCAGCAACCTGGCAGTCAGACATTTAACTGGGATTGACAATTTTAGTTCAAATCCTAGATTAGTGATATGCATAAAACTGACCAGACCAGTTTGGTCCGGCATCCCTCTGAACCTCTCCTGGTCCGGTCTGGTCTTGGGGGGGTTTCATGATTTAAAAAGAATTTTTTTAAATTTAATTTACCTTCAGCCCTTCAGGGTTCCCCCTCTCCCCAATGGCCTCTCACGTCACTGCTGCAGCCCGAATTTAATCAGTTTACTGGCCCATTCAGGCCTCCATAAATCGGAGCGGCAGCCAATTTTCTTTAAAAAAAATAAAATTGGCCACTGCACATGCACAAATGGTCTCTGTGAGGTCCTAGGTCATGTCAGGCCTCACAGAGGCCATTTATGCATGTACAGCAGCCTCCAAAATGGCCACTGCACCGATTTACCGAGGCCTGAATGAGCCAGTAAACTGATTAAGTTCTGGCCATGGTAGTGATATGAGAGGCCAGCGGGGGGAGGGGGAACCTTATAACTTATAACTGATAACTAACCTTGGCAGACAAGAAGCCCCCCAAAGCGGCTGAAGGTAAATTATTATTTTTTTTTTTTTTTTAAAAACACCACAAATGTGGACTTGTCCGGGGTTTCGGTTCTGGTTCGGACGGAACCGGCGGGAGGAGGTTTGACCCTGAAACCTCAAACCCCCAGACCGGTCTGCACATCCCTATCCTAGATTAACAACCCTGGTTAAATGTCAGGTAGGTTTGGTGTGGCAACCTGACATCACCAAAAGCTTTTGGGTCCTCACAGCTGAGAATCAGGAGTGTGCATGCCACATGAATCTGGGATTTAACAATCAACAGAGATTGCTCTGCTCTAATGGCAGCTGCTGCTTCTTGGGGCTGGGGGAGGGGGCAGAGGGGAGGGAGCCAGAGTAACCATACGTGGGGCTAATAGTAGGCAGGTCCAACCCTAAGTTAGAAAGAATCAGCCCATGGTTTTCTCCATCTGTAAAAGTTATTTACTTGTCTCAGTCAAAATCTCCATATTCACACCAGCACTTGAAACCTGGCTATTTAGTGCTAAATTTGCCCTTTGCTTGGCTGTGAGTAAAACAGTTCTGCCTTCAGAGTGGTTAACTGTAAATCTCAGTGTGGAAAGTAACCATGTCCCCTTCTCTCTCTAAAGTCCTCATGTCCCTCTTCTACCTCTCATCTCGTATCTTTGTCAGACACCAGTAAGTTGTAAGGTGCATGTGGGAGGTGGGATTGAAAAGAGGCGTGTGTTGGATATGAGAAAGTTGTTGGAGGTGTAATTGCAAGGAAGGGACTTGGGTTGTTGGAAGGGTTGAGACTGGTTGATTGGAGTCTATGAGTGGACTGTAGGTTTATACCACCTTGTGTGTGATGTGGAAGGGTGGTGTGGAGTTGCGGACCGTTCTGTGACTTGCTGTGGGGGATAGTTTTGTTTGGCCTTTATCCTGTGCCTGCTCATGGGCAGGAGGAGTTCCGCGGGGGTTACGGAGGATTTTAAAAATAAAGATGTGAATCCTTTGTGGCGCACGTGGAATGTCTTTTGTCTAAGCCCCTATTCTGTAAGCTGTTTTGATGGGTTTGTGTGCATGAGTTGCTGGAGTAAATACATTCGCGGGAATGGCAGAGAAATAGTTCTGCTGTGTTCGTGGGTGTGTAATTCCGGTGATATGTTTCTTCTTGTGAACTGAAACAAAACTTAGGGAACTAAGTGCTGCTCAAGGCTGACTGAAAAATATATTAATGGCAAGCTTTGCATCATGCATTTTTAAAATTGAGCTGAAATTCTTATGTTGCTGCTATTGAAGAAGCTGCTACACTTGTTCTAAACCGGAAGTTTTTCTTTTAACTCTCTCACCACCGAGAGGCAAGTCTTTGAATAATTATCAGTGGCAACCCTGCCCATGTTTAGATGGGGGAGGGAAAAGGGCTTTCTGTGAAGCAATTGCGTTCCAACTGGCAGTTGCGCAGATTTTTACAGAACACAGTGGTCCTGCGATGTTAAATTGGTTAATTGTATGCTGCTGTGTTTTTGCAAAATCTATGTGACAATTCTGCTGCCTTTTTGGGAAAGCTTAAATTTTGCCCCAAACTAAGGGTTTTTCTTTATGATTGGTCGACAAGTGCTTGGATTTTGTGAGACATGACAGCAGTACAATGTAAGGGAAGCTAGTCTGATTGTATTCCTGTCATGTTTTCGGAAGATCTATGTAACATTCTGCTGACTTGTCTTGAAATGTACACTGAGAAGCTATTTATTCAATTGGTCTAAGGTCCAAAATTTTTAAATTGGTCTCATAAAGCAGCCCTGCTTTGCCTTCACAACAGCTGGATTTTGAAGTTCCAGGTTCCAGATGCAAGATTGGACGAAGAGAATTGTTTTTTGAAAGTCGAGCCTGTTATCATTGTTTCTACAAAGATCATGGACAATTTTTATAACACCTTTTGCAAAAGAGAGACTTTAATTTGCTTATAAGAACCTAAGCCTTATCCAGAAGATTAATCCTATTTTAACCATGTTTTGCTAAGTCAGGAGGCTAAAAGATGGAAACAGAAACATCACAATAAAATACATGTGACCTAAATGGAAGTTCCAAAGCCAGATGTCACTGACGAATCATCCCTGTATGGAGAATGAAGTCAGGAATGCTGGAATAAAGTTTGTGAGCCCTGATGAAGGTCTGTAAGTATGATTGTCAACCAAGTGTTGTGCAAGCAGTTAGAGTGTGGGAATAGGACCGAAGAAACTGAGCCCAAAACCCCATTCAGCTGTAATATTTGCTGGGTGACACAGAGCCTGCCACTCAAAAGGTTTGACCTACCTCACGGGGTTGTTGTTATACAAGGGAAAATGGGACACGGAAGCCATATGGAAACGGGACTTTGTGAGCAGTCATGCCCAGAGAGGGTTCTGGTGAAACTCAAACGCTGAACTTATATGCTACAGCCTTTTGATTGATAAGACTATGTTGAATCTGAAAAAGTTTAATGCCTCCTCAACACCTAAAAACTCATGAGAAGATTGTATGCAGAAAAATGTGAATGCCTTTTTCTTTTTTGATCTTGTTGTTTGCTTTTTGCCTAGGAACACCGTTTTGTTTGAAGACATTGTTTTCTGTTTTTGGCTTCGGGAAAAGGGCACAGGCCCGGGGCAAGCAGGGAAACAAAAGCATAAATTGGGAAGAATAACATGCCAAAGGACCAAATTGAAAGTAGCCTCAGGATTTATCTATCTTTGTATTACTTGTCTTGAAAACTTTACTTTTTCTGTTTTGGCTAGTATTGACACCCAGAGACTTGATTTTAGGATGCCTTCTCTATGGGGGGAGGGAGAATATTGGCAACTCACTTGTCTGTTTTCTCTCAAGTAAACAGGGTTTTGTAACCAACAGTGCCTTGAATTATCTCTCCAAGAAGGGTTTTCCTCAGATGACAGAGGTATCCTGCATATAATTATTAGACTGTGGTCCCAAAGGAAACCTCCAAAAGGACATCAACAGTGACCCAGGAGATTAGCTGCCAGCGACAACCATCCAATGGCAACAGATTGTTCACCTGCTAATTTGTCTTGTGTTGAATAAATTCTGGGCATATAAAGGAGATTCATGAAGCCTATAGCTTCAGAATCTTGAAAATAAAAAGGGAGGAATGATGGGGACATAAAAAAAGCTGTGTTTAATGAAAAGCTGTGTTTTGCCCTTAGCACAAGAGATGCCATTTTGTTTTCTGTAAGAAACTGTTTTAAGCTATTGGGGAATAAATGATGAAGGAATAAAATGCAAGCAACGGAGTTTCAAAATGACTTTAGGAGTATTTCTGTGTCAAAACCGCAAACAATTGGCTAGACGGAGCAGGATGTGCTTTTGACATTTGACATATAGGCAATTGAGAAATGCTTGAGTCTGCGAGACCACAATAGGGAAAACGGGAAGTGGAGAACAGGTGGTGTGATAACATGTCTGGAGAAACAACTTATTTGAATATAGCCAATGGCATTGATTCTACAGAAAAGGGGAACTGAGGGAGGGGGCTTGTTGCTTGTCACTGCTTGTTGTTAGAGTATAAAATTGCTTGTAACTTCTTCTGCGGGTGTGCCACTTCTTGGGGTGCACACCCAGTAGCTTTGCTTGGCCAAATAAAGATACTGACCAGAATCTCCTTCTTGTCTTTTATTAATTGGCATAATCAAATAAAGGGCAAGAGTCGGGCCTTACCCAGACTAGCTGGGAGGGTGCAAGCCTTCCCTGGTAGGCGGGGCTTATCATCTCTTCTTCCCCATAGTAGCTCCATCCCGTCTTCTCAGCCCATTCCCCCTCACCACATGCAGGTCTAGGCTAGGAAGATCAACTTAGTGGGGGCTGAGGGGAAGGATTTGAATCTTGAGAGCCTATTTGCACACATGTATTTCACACTGCTTTGGTGTGAAACATATGGCTCGCTCACTCTCTTCTCCCATGAGGCAGAAAGGCAGAATGGTTGCTGGCTGCCTCCTTAAGTACATTTGAAAATCTCTCCTCAAACTCCCCCCACCCTTGTCTCTTCTTTGACCCTTTCTCTAGCCAATGAGGGGTCAGTCACCCCTGGCAACACAAGATTTGAATGGAAACGAGCCAATCTGGAACCGGGGGGAATTGCCAGCCAATCGTTGCACACTAAGTTACCAATCTGAAGCTTGAGAAGGCAGGATTTTTTTAAAAAAGTACCTGACACAAAATGGAGACAGCAAGAGAGATTGCCACAAAATGGAGGTCTGAATCTATAAAATTTTCAGGTCTGAAATCTGGGTGATTTGTTTTGGACCTGAATCTGGCCAGCTAGCACAGGGGTGATTTGTTTTGTCCACAAATTGCCCCAAACAGGTAGATTTGGGTACAAATTGTTTTGTACCCAAATTGATTTGCACATCCCTAGTGGAAACCCCACTTTGTGGAGTCACCTGCTGCCTCTGTGTGGCATAGATGAGTCTTGTAAGACTTTGATATTCTGCTTGCTTATTTACCTGTCATGTCTGCCAGCACATCCAGTTCTGGTGCAGCACTTGGCCCCAAGGCGATGGCATGAATTTTTGAGCCACTTTTCTCAACTTCATCAAAGCAAGACCTCACTGAAGGGTCTTCTCCAGCTACCAAGAGCACAATTTCACAGCCTTCAGTGCTGGGATACTTCTGTAAAAAGACCTGTATTGGGAAAAAATAATTTAAATGTTATGAGCCCTAGAACAAGTAATGCACAAGATGATTTTTGGAATTAAAGTGCTGGAGAAATTCTACAAGCATGACTTTTGTTTTGGCACGAACTTTAGGATAACTAACTCCTTATCTGCAAGAGAAGAAGAATTCAGTGAGATGGACACAATACCTTTTACTATTGTTAAGAAAACAGCAATGTATGCTACTTCTCTTCTTCATATGGAAGTTTCATTGCCAAAAGTCACACAAGCAGTCTTGCAAATCTGTCTTCACAGAATGGTTGCTCTGATCTTTCTGTCGGCACTTCTTTTGCTACAATTGCCAGATCAGAGCATTCCGTGTCATGATCCCTGAGTCTGACCCCCCAGGATGTGAAAATTTGAATCAGTTGAAGCTGGCAGAGTGGCTAAAAAGGTCAGTTGCGGAGATTGTTCAAGTATGGCGGGGATCTGCTGGTTCAATGCAAGAATATGGGGCAGGGCGCTTTCCAGACTAGACCCTACAACAGGTTCAGAACGTATCTCGGAAGTGTGCTTCCACACTTCTTGTGTCGTATCACCCCAGTCCCCATGCGGACAGCAGGGTGCTGTTCACATTTCCAATGCCTTGTTGCGAATTTAATCGCTGTGATATAGAGCAAGGATGTTGTATATCCGGCATGAAAAAGTTGCTGTTTTATCGGGTTGTTAGTTGCTACAAGACTGCTCCCCCTGCTGTTTATGTTCCAAATGTGACTTGCCCGAACAGAGGCATTTTGCTGCTGATGAGCAGCTAGTCTGGCAAGAGTCCAGGTGGAGAAATTGTTGCAGCTCAACTCTTTGGGGAAGAACAACATTTTGAGTCAGTTTCCTCAGCTTATGCTGGAGAAATAAGGGGTGATTGTGGAGGTTCCACTTGGAATCTCTGCAAGTGAAAAGCAGAAAGTGTTGGGGGAAGATAGAGTTTTTTAATGGCCAGGCCTGTGGAGAGGAGTATGTGGTGAATAAGGATTTCTCCATGTGTGAGCTGGATAAGGCTCTAGGTCTTGACAAGAATGTTGTGGCAAACCAGGAGAGGGTTGCCTGACCTGCAACTCCCTGCAAGTTCATTTAAATTGCTTCCAGTAGAGAGCTGCCTCCAGTCTCCAGACAAAACTTTAAAACTTCCCTGTCCTATCTAGAACCAGGGTAAACTCAAAATATAGCCAAATTGCTTTAAAGAGCATGTAGCCAGAGGAGGCATGTAGGAAGACAAAATGAAGCACCTTTCTCCTTGCAACAGAGGAGATCAGTAGGGCTGCTAACAGGGCACCCAGCAGTGGTGGCATGGCCACCACAATTGTCCCCAGCAGGCCATTTTACCCCATGGTGGAGGACCGGACTTCAGGGCTGCAGGGGTTGGTTGCTGAGTGGCCCAGGGATTTATGCCAGTTGTTCTTCTTCATCATGGGAAAGGCTGAGAAATCTGCACTTTGGTTCTAGGACTTCTACTTGATTTATTCTGGGAGTTTAGTGACCCAACACAGAGGTTCATAGATGGGTAGATCCCTCATTTGGTAAGGGTTGTGCCCTGGTTGTCTGAGAAATCATTTCTGTGTAGGGCACCAACAAAGTCCCTGTGGATTGGGCCCGTGATATGCAGTGTGGGAGAATGATTTTGTTGGAACGCCTGTCAGGTGTGCTGGAGATACAGCATGGGGGGATCTGGGATGCATTCTTCCCTGGTGAATGAAATCTGGGTGTTACATGCCGAATTGCAATCACTGGGGCTCCTGGTTAGTTTCTCTTGGTTGCCAGCCACGTGGCTGTACATGGGAATCAGTCAGGGGCGTAACTACCATTAGGCAAGGGGAGGCGGCTGCCTGGGGGCCCCAACGCCTCGAGGGGCCCCCCAGAGGCAAGTCACATGTGAAGTGAGTGTGTATGTATCAGCGAGGGGCCCATTTTTAAATTTTGTCTCTGGGCCCACTCCAGCCTCATTACGCCCCTGGAATCAGTTGGCAGATTTAGTGGCTAAGGAGGCATTGGGACATGGTATTATCAATATTCAGACCCCTCTGACCTCTTCTGGGGTCAAGAGCTGGGTTAGGTGGTGGCTTAAAAGGTTTGTTAAAGGTGTTGGAAAGAAGGCGCTGCCACTGGATGAAGGGTTTACACTATCTGTCCAAGAGTGGAGAACTTCCAGCTCTTTGAGCAGAGTGGTTAGACAAGGCAGGTGACCTTGTTTTATGTTTGGACAGGGCATTTTGTCCTGAGGAGTAACCTGTTTTTAACAGATGGGCTTAACTCTGATCTGTGTTTGGTCTGTGGTTGGAGGGAAATGGCTGATCATGTCCTTCGGGACTCTTTGGCTTTTGGTTTTGAGCAAGTGGTGCTGTTTGCTGAACTACAGTGCTTGGGTGTCACGGGTTTGCATTTGGAGGCTATCTTCCGACATAGGAAGCTTTAGGATCCAGTGATCACAGCACTGTGGAAATTCCCACATGCTACTACCCTCTATAAACTACTGTCATTAGTGCAGGTTAGCCAATGACCAATAGGAAGAAGGATCTTGCTGCGGTAACATTGTTGCAGCTGCTCCCAGTCTGACTCTTGCTGTTTACTTTGCTCCTGCATAGGCCTTGCCATCACTGTTACCTCTAAGAAGGATTCCCAGATTTTGTGGAAAAAGCTGCTGTGGGGAAAGCTGCAGTGGCTTTTGCTTGGGGAATATGTTGTGAACGGTCATAACCCATCAGAACCAGAGGTATCAACTCAGAAGTATGTGAAATATAGGCCCGGAATACAGGCCTGTGTCTGATTTCATTTTTATATCAAGAAATGAAATCACACCTAACCTGGTGAACTGCCTGCTCTCCCTGCTCTGAAGGGAGGCGGGAATCCAGCATTGTGTTGTTAATGGATATGCAAGGAAACACAATGAAGCCAGGTCTGAATGCTGAATGCTACAATCCATATGCAAAATGTATCTGACTCACTATGTCTGTGGAAGAGTTTGCCCGACCTGTTGAGTTCCTCCTTCCATTGTCAGTGATGGCCCTGCAATGCCCAAGTGATTAGCACAATTACTGTAGCCAAATGGATACTGAGAAAATACTTGTAGGCTTTAAGTATTTTCTCACTGATGATTCTGTCCTAGCCAAATTGTATTGAATGTCCCACACATGCAAATATTCTCTTGTTTTCAATTACAAGAAAAACACTGGATAAAGGTACATATGCAACTGCTGTCTCACACAGAATATCCTGAATCCCCTTACTAATTCTTGACTTCTTAACACCTTCTGGGGGCTAGACTGCCAAGATGTAGCATCTTAAGATGCAGATTCCCCCCCCCTTCCTGAACGTGCAGTTTACAATAGATGAGAGTCAAATCTCTCTCTGGACTAGCTGATATCCTGCATAATTAAGATTTTGTTCAGAAGGTAACAGTGAATTATCACCTCTTGGACGCACAGGAAAAGAGGAGATCTTTGAATAGATTCTATTCAAGAATCAAAGAGAAAATCACTATAAGAATGAGGCTTTTTGAGACAGAGAGTTTAGCATGCTTATGCCTACAACAAGATCTGCTCACACGCTTTCCCAGAGTTTGCTGCCCAGCCGCGGGACTAAGCAGGAACTCTGCCCATGCTCAGAGGCTATGACTCTCACTGCGCAGTGAGAAGTCAAGGCTCCCCAGCCATGGAGCTCTCAGCTATGATCTGAAGCAATTGCAC
Organism: Hemicordylus capensis; assembly: GCF_027244095.1. Classification (NCBI taxonomy): domain Eukaryota; kingdom Metazoa; phylum Chordata; class Lepidosauria; order Squamata; family Cordylidae; genus Hemicordylus; species Hemicordylus capensis. The sequence continues at coordinate 120,506,927 of NC_069660.1, read as the reverse complement.
AACTCCTGTCTCCGCCAGCGCCTCACTGCTTCAGCTGAAGTGATTCGTCTCTCTCCAGCCTCTGATCCTGGTAATATGCTGCTTGGAATCCCCTCATCCCTTTTCTGCCTATATCTGAAATGTATTAGAATCTAGGAAAATTTAATTACACACACATAATTTAGTTAGGCACACGATGAATATTGGTACTGGTTAGGATGTTCTGTTTAAATACTGTTGCTAAAATGGATAGAGGGTTCTGCTTTCTGCTTTGCTAGACTATGTTGTTAGTCTTTATACTCAATAAAGCCCATTGAATCCTTCTGAGTAGTTTGATCTCCTTTCCTTCATCGCTTCCAGATCATACGTGGTCATCAATATAAAAGAACTTGATCCAGACCTGTTTTATATACTAGCTAATGAGCATGTTTGGCATATAGATCAGGCCTGGTCTGTAACAATTATGGGAGTTGTAGTCAACAACATCTGGGAATCCCTCTTAGAGGGAACACTGCTTGGCATGTGAGTTGACCTGGCTTATCTTGCTCCTGTTTAGACCTGGCTTCCCAGCTTAGATCTTGACCTGACCTATGCTCACTTCCTCATTTGTCTGACTTCCCTACCTGTGAGCTTGGGTTTGTGACTTTTTGAATTACACTTGGGTCCCTTGGTGGATCCTCGCTGGGATACCAGGACACCCAGCCCCACAAGACATGATACGCTGGAATCATTCTGCTTTGGTAGAAATTGGTGCCAAATTGCATGTTACATTAAGCATGTAATTGTACATTGTGTGCTTGTTTGGTTGGTTTTTTTGTTTCCTAATTAGCACCCATGGGCAGGAGGGTGAATCAAGACTGAGGCTAATGGCAGTTTCCCTCATGGGGCAGTTTCTCTCATGGGATTGGGCCCCTCACAGCCATGGGGGCCCCCAATCCAGATCAGGACGATGGTGTAGGGCAAATGTCCTAATCCTTATTGGACTCTCTCATGAGTAATGAATGTGCCCCCTTTTAGTGTCTACTCCTTCAAAACACAAATGTTGCTTTTGTAAAGTGATCTAATAATGTAATCTGGTCATCCAATACTATAACCCAAAAGGAAGGTTGGGTTATAGTATTAAAAATTATTGAAAAATAAAATGTCTAAGCAGAAGCAAAGAGATAAAGGTAACTGGGAATTTTTCTCCTTCACCTGAAATCCTGAGCGGATGCCTGAACAAATGTTGGTTCCTTCACCAGCTGAGGTAGGCAGATAGGTTGCAAGAGATCGACGCACGGTGTCACTGGTTATCTGTTGCAAACCAGTCCTGATGATTGCAGAACTACTGAATGTGACAATTCCAACCCAGGACCCCATTTCAATGATCTGTAACAGGAAGAGTTCTGCAGCTTGCCTCAGTCGATTAATGCGATCATACTGCATACGAAGAAAAATAATTCACAGAATAGTCAATGCCATCCAGGAGAGGCAATAAAAGAAAAGAAAAAAACCTGAAAAGGTTCTGTTCTTAAACTGTTGTACTTTGGAAATAACAAGAAGTAAATACAATATTTACAAATGCATAATATTTGAGGTTCTGGAATAATCTTATATACATTGTTTGAGGTACAAAAAGCCCTGTTGAAATGAAAAGGACATGTAAAAGAACTTCATTCATTTTGCTGGCTTGCCCCATGGATTGTCCTGTTGGAAAATACTACTCATCCTATCTTTGTGCACTGATAAAACATCCAAATTAACATATCTAGTCAAGAAGCACAAAAATAACCTCAGAGATACTGAGTCTATTTACACATGTGTGCAAAACTGGGCTAAGGAAGCCCAGCCCGGTTTTGCACACACGTCTACACTGCCGGGATCGGGCCTGGAGGCACCGCGGCGGCAAACCCACCTATGGAGTCTCCCTCTAAAACGAGGTCAAGGGAGCAAGTGCTCCATTAACCTCATTTTTCGGATTGTCTGTCAGGATCGTCTAGCAGACTCGGGGAGTGGAGGGGAGATCCCCATAATGCACTGCACACTTGCACAGTGCATTATTGGAGCTCCAGGAGATGGGGCAAGGCAATGCATCCGGGCACCCTGACCCACTGAGCAACTGGCAGCAGTCAGTGCTTGTCTGGGTGGGCAATCTGTCCACCCAAGGAGAGGAAACAGCTTGTGTGCAGGGAGGTAAGCTCTTCAGAGCTGCCTCCCTACTAACCCTATTGCCCTTTCTCACTGGTCATGAGAAAGGGCTCACTGCCTCACAACTATTGACACTGATTCCGTCACTATGAAGTGTCCAATTGTCTGTAAACAGGAAAAGAAAAGCAGGACTTACTGAATCCATACTTCCAGAAACATCAAGTACTAAACACAGAACTCTCTCTCGTGTTTGCAGCAAGGAGATAGTGGGGGCAGGTGGAGGAGCTTTTAGCGGAGATGAACTGGCAAAGTCAGTAGAGTTCCTGATTACTTCCCATGTGCTCCTTTGGTTGCACAGTTTGTTCTGCATATTTGTTGCCTTGACATTATGGTTACTCTCGTTACAGAACTGAGTAACCTTAAAAAAAAAAAAAGTTAGAAGGACAGCACAGGGTTAGAAATAAATCCCATAGGCTCCCAACGGACATTAGAAATGCTTACTGAAGAGAGACTTTGCATGTACATTATAGAGGCTGGAGTACTTTGCTGTTTTTCAGGCACAAACTGGCATCCCGATTCATACAGCCCAGTTCGGCGTTCAACTTTGCATTCTCTGATTGGTCCTTTGCTAGGTTGGAATATATATTTACCTTTGACATCAGCTGAGCATCTAAACAAAATAATGTAATGAGGTGAAGTTAGCAAGTTAAAAAGCCTAATAATAATATTCCCTAACATGAACAGTGCCACGTTTTGGATAAAATGCATCCACCCAAAGATTAGAAGACTTATTACTAACAGATGACTGGTTCTGTTAATACACTTTAGCCATCGCACTACAAAAATACAGTCTGCCACTACTGCTAAAATGCGGATCAATGCCCAATAAGTTGTCTTGTCAGGCAAGAACGTCAGCTGTAGTACTCCCAGATGGGCAGATCATAGAACTGGGTTGTAAGTAATAGATGGGGAGAATGCAGCATTTAAATAAGTTATGTAAGGGTTGTAGATGAAGCTTAATATCCTGCAGGAAACAGCCACAGGGATCTTTTCTGTTAGTAATCAAATTGTATCTTTGAATTAGCAGATCCTTCATTCTTCAGGCTTTTACAAGAGTTGTACACAAAAGCAATTACTGCAATAACTACTTTTCTTGGTTCAGACAGCACGTACTTTAATAGTTGTTGTCTGTTAAAACTAAATTAAGAATACAAGTTCATGTCATAGTGTGTGGGCACCCAATGGTGCCCACCCATAGACTGATTAGGCTCCAGCACACTTTCAATTCAGACCTGTCTGTGTCTTAAGTGTTCTGTTCCACTACTAAAATACTACTTAATGCTACTTAACCCTAACCAGTCACACTGCACCAAAATGAACAAACCCAAGTAGAAAATCCATGAAATAATAATAATTACATAAGCTGAAGTTACACTTTTAGGAGGGTACCTTGTTGCTTCAGCCTTGTTTATCCCAGTTGCATAGAAAGGGGCATCATTGTTATATTCGTCAAAGACACCCCACCGGAGATGAGCCCACTCATGGACAAAGACTCTACCTGTGGAATACCAGGAAGAAAGCTAACTGTAACACTATGATTTATACTTACTAAATACAGTGCTTAGATGCCAATAGAATATTATACAAGAAAAGTTATGAAATAAAATGAGCAATGCTATGCAGTTACACCAGCAACTGAGTAGCTATAACAGGAAAGCTAGTTTTTCTATTGAATGGATCCTGTACTTCTAATATTTTTTTATTTTACTTAACAAATTTTGTATAACTCCTACTACCAAAGTCTCTAGGCGGTTTACAACATTAAAAAAATAACCCAGACATTTAAAAAAACATAAAATTTAAAATAGCTACCCATAAAAATAGTTGTGCTTCTGAGGAAAGGTGCAGGTGTCTTTCCACTCTTCAAGAGTTAAATGCATTTCAATGTGCCCTCCTTATCTATGTACATGTTAAGCCCATGGTTAATAGTTTCTAATAAAGGCGTGGTATGGAAACAGCAGTGCATTACACTAAAGGACTCCCCTTTTATTCCAAGGCATGCTCTGAAGGCTTATGATACAGCACCTTTCTAAAACTAAACATGGCCAGGCCAGACTAGAAGGATTACTGAATAAAACATAGTTCCTAGTGGGTTCGCAGGTGAGTTTGTGACTTTTCTGATACTGGTTTTCTTCTTCCCAAACACTGACTCAGAGGCAGAGCCACCATTGTGTGAATGGGTTTGAAGAATCTGGGCCAACGCCCCTTGGGGGATGCACGTTGTGTCCCAGCCACACCCCTGCATCTGACATCAGATGTAGGGGTGTTATTTTGCTCACAAACGAGGCCACTCAACCCCATTTTATGAGCAAAATCCAGCCAGTGCTGGGTTCTCAGCATGTCCGGGAGCAACTCAAAGGCAGGGAGAGCTGCTCTGGCCTTGCTGCGAATGCATTGCTGGCCAGACTTTGCTCGCAAACGGGGCCACATGGCCCTGTTTGTGAGCTAAGCTACACCCCCTGCATCTGACATCAGATGCAGTGGGCGTGGTTTAACCACACGTCCTGCTTCTGATGTCTGACACAGGGAGGGGCTAGGGCTGCAGCAGCAGGCTGAACCGTGGCCGCCGCTGGCCTCCCTCCGCCTCTGTCCTGACTATAGAATATTTGAATAATAAAAAGAGAATATTTAATTTTGAATCAACAGGTACTACCTTGTGATCCATAAACATCATGCAAACTGTCATTTGTCAGGAAGGTAGATGTGAAATGAATGTATCGTCCTTGTTCCCCACATCCTCCAAACTGCAAAGTGTAGGGATCATCTTCATACTTCAGAAAAGGTTCTGCCACTATGACATCAGCCTAAAATAAAACACCACCTGGTTTAAACATAACCAAGAACAGGTGCATTTTGATAACATTTGGTGATGCAAAAATCTTATTTTGCATAAGTTTTCAATCTACATGTTAACAGAGCTGTTTTTGCCTGATGGAGAAAGCTCTGAAAGCAGCTGGGGCTCCACCCTCTTTTTTTTTTTTAGTAAATACTTGTGCCATTGATGGGATATGTAATGCAATACTACACATATCTAAGTCTCATTGAGGTTGATGGGCTTCCCACATCTCCAGCATAGGCCTGGATAGCCCAGGATTTGGACATCCTGTACAGAATGGAGAAAAGGTGTTCTGAACATGAAATGTCCAAGAATTTAGGTGGGACGATTCCTTTAATAAATTTTACCCATTTTTCTAGTGCTTCTGTCCAGGAATTGCAGCTGCATTGTGTCAATGTGTAAAAGCCCCATATTCTTACTTTTTCTCTGGCAACTGCACTACCAACTGGCTAGGCTGATGTTCTACAAATGGCTCAGTCAACCCTTCCTCTCCTTTCTGGATCAAGTCTGGAGTTAGTGATAGTGGTGGTAGGCCTCTGATTTTAGCTGTGAAATATATGTGCACTAGTACATGAGGCCTGCCATTGACTGGACAAAGTCATTTTGCATAGATTACTTATAGGAAAGTTCAAGCTATTAAATAGGTGTAATCGGATTTTTTATTAATGTACTTGCAAAAAGTGAAAGAACTGTTTGTTTTTACATTTATATCCTGCTATTCCTCCCAAGGAGCCCAGAGCATTGTACATCTATATATTTATTTCTCCAAGACCTACCCGTGGCTAATTCCATGTGTGGCAGCTCTTGCGAGAATTCGCAAGCAGCTGCTGATTAGCCACAGAGACGGGGGAGAAAGTGGCAGCAGCGGTGGCCGGCCGGGGGGAGGAAACAGTGGTTGAGGCTGGCTGGCGGAAGGCAAGCAGCAGCTGACAGGAGGGCTAACGAGCTGCAGGGGGAGAACAAAATGGGGCTGATGGGGGGGGAGAACAAAATGGGACTGATGTGGGGGAGACTGGGAGAACTAGGGGCGCAGATGTTCTGTGCCAGTTCAGCTAGTTATATTTGTTTATCCTCACAACAACCATGTTAGGCAGGTTAGGCTGAGAGATACATGCCTGGCCCAGAATCACCCAGTGAGTTTCAATGGGGATTTAAACTCAGGTCTCCCCACACCTAGCCCAGCACTCTAACCACTATAACACACTGGCTCTCAATATGAAAAAGGGAAAATAATTTAACATTTTGAATATTTTGAAATTTTGAACAATTAAATATTTAAATAGTTCAAAATTTGTGGAATTTTAACTTCATAAAGTATTCATTTTATTGAATAATGACCATATGTGGTAAATTTAAATTTCATTATCTATAATTTATTTATTCAATTTCTATACCACCCTTCCAAAAATGGCTCAGGGCGGTCCACACAGAGAAATAAATAAATAAGATGGATCCCTGTCCCCAAAGGGCTCACAATCTAAAAGAAACATAAGATAGACACCAGCAACAGTCACTGGAGGTACTGTGCTGGGGGTGAATAGGTTTCATATTTCATAATATTTCATAATAGGTTTGATGAGGTGAATGAGCAGTCCTGTAAGAAGGAAGCTGAAAGGGAAAGTCAGGAGGGTCAGATCGCTCCAGAAAACATGGAACTTATTTAAAACCAGGGAAGTTATAAAAGGGAAGAAGACCTTCACAAAATGCAAGTCCTGCCCAAATGCAGAGAACAGGAAGGAACATAAATGCTGGCAAAAGAAATTTAAGGAGACAATAAGGGATACAAAAAGAGAGTTTGAGGAGCATATAGCTAGAAGTGTCGAGAGGAATAACAAAAACTTCTTCAGAAGCTGAAAACCTGCCGGGAAGGTGGCTGGACTCTTAGATGATGAAGGTGTAAAATGGATTATTAAGGAGGATAAGGAGATTGCAGATAAACTGAGTTTTTGCATCTGTCTTCATGGAAGAGGGTAATGAGCATATACCCATGCTGGAACTGAGCTTCTCAGTCTTGGAGGCTGAAGAACTGGGCCAATTTGAGGTGACAAGAGAGGGTGTTCTAAACTGTCTTGAAAAACTAAAAGTTAAAAAATCACCAGGGCCAGACAGCATCCACCCAAGAGTTCTAAAGGAACTCAGATGTACAATTGATGACCTCCTAGCAGAAGTATGTAACTTTTTCCTACAGTCAGACTCTGTGCCAGAGGACTAGAAAGCAGCCAATATAATTCCCGTTTTCAAAAAGGGATCCAGGTGGGATCTGGAAACATATAAGCAAGTTAGCTTAATTTCTGTTCCGAGCAATTTGATGGAAATCATTCTTAAGGATAAAATTGTTAAGCATATAGAAGAACAGGCCCTGATGAAGGAGAACCAGCATGGCTTCTGCAATCTTGCCTCATCAGTCTTTTAGAATTCTTTGAGAATGTCAATAGGTGTGTGGATAAAGGTGATCAAGTTGAAATAGTATACTTGTACTTTCAAAAATATTTCAACAGCATTCTAAATCATAGACTCTTGAGTGAACTTGGCTGTCAGGGGCTAAGGGGGCAGGTTCAATTGTGGTTTGGTAACTGGTTAAATGACAGGAAACAGAGGGCAGGAATAAATGGACAATTTTCTAAATGGAGGGAACTATGAATTGGTCCCAGGGGTCTGTACTGGGACCAGTGCTCTATAACTTATCTATAAATGATCTAGAAGTTGGGGTTACGGGTGTGCATGCACCATTCAATGCCGAACCAGTTTGCTTCTAACTGGGCTATTTCAGCAGCTTGATAGTGAACTGAACTGGGGGCAATTCAGTCTGTGATCGATCTAAACCATGCCTGGTTTGAGAGGAACTGATTCGGCATCAAAGGGAGGTCTGGGGGAGGAGAGAATAGTTTAGAGGGCTTACCAGCCCGCACAGCTGTTGGCGCTGCCACTTGCCCCCTTGGTGCAGCCCAAGCGTGCTGTGATCTGTGCTTGGCAAGATGCCCATGTGGCAGTGGTGTGGTTCAGGCTGGAGGCCACACAAGTGGCCGGAAAGTACTCTAAACTAATTTTATCACTGCCCCGGGGCCTCCTCTTATCGGATTCGCCCACTCCTTTATTTGTAAAGGATAATTTTCACCATAATCCCCTTTACAAATATAGCCACTCAAATTGCCTAACCAGTTTGATCAAATGGACTGGATGGTTGGTTTGACTGAACCAGTTTGGCGGCACATGGTTTGGTTTGAATTCGATCTGGATTTGAACCAAACAACGAGTTTTGGTTCATGCAAACCCCTAGTTAGGGTAAGGAGCAAAGTTGCCAAATTTGCGGATGACACTAATCTGTTTAGGATAGATTCGTGTATTAAGTCAAATCCACAACAAAGTACAAGGAGCTCCAAAAGGATATCTCCAAACTGGGGAAATGGACAACAAAATGTCAAATGCTGTTCAATGTGAGCAAGTGTAAAGTGATGCATATTAGGGTAAAAAAACCAAACTAACTTCACATATACACTGATGGGGTCTGAGCTGTTGGTGACTGATCAAGAGAGATAAAGATTAGGGTCATGGTGGACAGCTAATTGAAAGTGTCGACTCAGTGCATGGCAGCTGTGAAAAAGTCAAATTCCATGCTAGGGATCCTTAGGAAGGGCATTGAAAATAACAATGCTAATATTATAATGCCCTAATACAAATCAATGGTGTGGCCACATTTGAAGTACTGTATTCAGTTCTGGTCACTATATCTTAAGCAGGATATTTGTAGAACCGGAAAAGGAGCAGAAGAGGGCAGATGATCAGCGGCTTGGAAAACCTTCCTTTTGAGGCAAGGCTAGGGCATCTGGGGCTTTTTAATTTGGAAAAGAGGTGACTATGGACATGATAGAGCTATATAAAAGTATACATGGAGTAGAGAGAGTGGACAGGAAATTTTTTTCTTCCTTTCACACAATACTAGAACCAGGCCTTAGGCCTGATCTAGCAGGGCTGTTATGTTCTTATATACAAAATATATAAGGGATTGTATGGGACCCCAACAATGCACTTTTCTCTAATTGCATTGTTGGAGCCTCTCTAGAACACTCATTGCCTAATGCAGCACCTGCAGTCTTGTGTGAGCCCCTCTTAGGTAACAGGAGCAGGGGCATAGGGAGCTCACCAGCAACCATGGGACAAGCTCTTTCTGGCACTCTATGCAAGATGGGCCACACTACCCTTCCGCCACTCCCATTTGGTGCTTTGTTCAAGTGCTGTTGGGGTGCATTCTTTCTCTGCTCCAAGCAAGGCAGAGGAAGAAGCATCCAGCCAGCATTTTAAACAAAGCCTCAGCTGGAAACTGCAGAGCAAGCACTTGGCCATTCCTTCTGCTAGTGGCCACAGGGGACGGCGGGGTGGGGGGGGGGAGGTGACGGATGAGTTTGGCGAGTGGGAGGGTTTAGAGCATTTGGTGGCCCCTGGAGGTGCCAGGGGAGCAGGGATGAGCCCCCAGAAGTGCTCAAGGTGGAGGCAGCCTGAGGACAGCCAGTGCTCCAATGCTCCATGTTAACTATGCATGTGAACAGGAGGTATCTCCTCTGGAGTAGCAGGAAGAAATGTAAGGAGTAATGGGCCTTAAAACAACTGTCTACAGCGTTTTAATGAATCTACTCCTTAATCCAGTCCAGCTCTTGAACAATGTTGTCGCTTAGTTACAGTTTAGTTAAGTTCTAGACTGGGGGCAGGGCAGATGGAGAACAGGAAAAGAGTCTGCCTTGCCTTGCAGTGCTAAAGTAAAGTATTTCTTCATGCTGTTTCCCCTTCTGGCTGTCCTGCCAGCTCTTTGACCTTGGAAAGTAATGCCAACCGCCCACAGAGCCTCGTCTTTCTCCTTTGTAATGCCAGGTTGGTCCAGAATAAACCTGAAATCATCCATGATCTGATTCTGGATGAAATGGGTTGATCTGGTATGTATTAGACTTGGTTGGGGGAGGCTGGTGCCTGTCTGGTCCTAGCTTTTCCCTCCAGGGTACTCCATTGAGGAGCAGGGGAGGGGACATGGGTGGGGAGGTGGAGTGGGAGTGGCTGTGGTCTATAAGAACAATATCTCCCTTGCCAGGATCCCTGTCGAAGCGTCTGACCATATTGAATGTGTGTACCTAGGTTTGGGGATCAGGGATAGACTGGGACTTCTGTTGCTGTACCAGTCACCCCGCTACCCAACGAAGTTCCTAACTGAGCTGAAGAACTTGGTCTCAGTCTTAGCTTTGGAGTCTTCCAGGCTTCAATGTTCACTTTGGGACCAATTTGTCTGGGGTGGCTCAGGAATTCATAGCAGCCATGACAACTGTGGGCCTATCCCAAGTGGTCTCAAGGACCGACGCATATTGCTGGTCACACGCTCGAACTGGTCTTTCACTCTGAATAGGGTAGTGTTTCGTGGGTGAGGACTCCTGTTTTTCCATTGTTATGGATGGACCACCATCTGGTTAAGGTTGGACTCACAACCACGTCCCACCTCCGCAGAGGCAGGCAGCCCATTGGGATGGTCCTCCCAAGAAGGTTATTGGATCCAATAGGATTCCAAGAAGCCATGGAGGGATTTAGTGTTGGCTCTGCCAGTGACCCTGTAGACACTCTGGTGGAGAATTAGAATAATCATCTCACCAGGGCAGTGGACATGATCACTCTTAAGCATCCTCTTTGACCAGCTTCAAAACTGACCTCTTGGTATACAAAAGAACTATGGGGGCTGAAGTGGTGAAGTAGAGTGCAAGTGGAGAAAGACTTGACTCGAATCCAACAAATTACTACATAGAGAGCATTTGAAGACCTATGCTCAGACTATACGTGCAGCAAAGAAGCGATTCTTTTCCTCCCGTGTCATGTTCACAAGTTCACGTCTGGTGGAATTGTTCAGGGTTGTGAAGGGGCTAATGTGCGCCCCTTCCCCCTTGAATCAGTACTCGGAACCAACAATTACTCGCTGTGACATTTTAAATGATTTTTTTGTGGACAAAAATTCCTGTATTTGGGCCAACTGAGATTCAAACTCCACAATTGTTACAGAGTCTGATGCTGAGTTGTTCATCAGCTCCTCTTATGTGATGACCCCGAATCAGTTTCAGTTTGTGACTCCTGAGGATGTGGACAAGTTGCTCAGAATGGTGCAGCCTACCACCTGCCCTCTTGAACCTTGCCCAACATGGCTTATACTATCTGAGAGGGAGGCTGTTGCAGAGGGTCCAGTAGATATTATAAATGCTTCTCTGAGCAAGGGAAGGATGCTTCCTTGTCTTAAGGAAGCAATCATTAGACTGCTTCTGAAGAAATCTGCCTTGGATCTCTCAGAATTAAGCAACTGCAGGCCTGTCTCCAACTTTCTATAGCTGGGCAAGGTGAATGAGAAAGTGGTGGCCTCCCAGCTCCAGGCGGTCTTGGAGGAAACTGATTGTCTAGATCCATTTCAAACTAGCTTTCGGGCAGGCTATGGGGTGGAGACCACCTTGGTCGGCCTGATGGATGATCTCCAATTGGGAATTGACAGAGGAAGTGTGACTCTGGATCTCTCAGCAGCTTTCAATACTATTGACCATAGTATCCTTCTGGAATGTCGGAGGGGTGGGAGGAACTGCTTTGCAGTGGTTCTGCTCCTACCTCATGGGTAGATTCCAGATGGTGTCCCTTGGAGACTGTTGTTCTTCCAAATCTGAACTTTCCTATGGTGTCCCTCAGGGCTCCACATTGTCTCTGATGTTTCACATCTACATGAAACCACTGGGAGAGATCATCAGGAAATTTGGGGCAGGGTGTTATCAATTTGCTGATGACACCCAAATCTATTTCCCCATGTCAGCATCATTGGGAGAAGGCATAACCACCTTAAATGCCTGCCTGGAGGCAGTAATGGCCTCAATGAGGGATAACAAACTGAGGCTGAATCCAGTTATGACAGAGGTACTTATTATGCGGGGTTGGAATTCAGGAGATGATTTTGATCTGCCAGTTCTGGATGGGGTCACACTCTCCCAGAAGGAACAGGTATGCAGTCTGGGGGTGCTTCTGGATCTGAACCTCTCCCTTGTGTCCCAGGTTGAGGCAGTGGCCAGAGATGCTTTTTATCAGTTTCTGCTGATATGTCAGCTGCGTCCGTTTCTTGAGATGAATGACCTCAGAATGGTGGTACATCTGCTGGTAACCTCTAGGCTGGGTTACTGCAATGCACTCTGTGTGGGGCTGCTTTTGTATGTAGTCCAGAAACTGCGGTTGGTTCAATGCAACAGCCAGGTTGGTCTCTGGGTCATCTAGGAGAGACCATATTACTCCTGTGTTGAAAGAACTACACTGACTGCTGATACATTTCTGGGCAAAATACAAGGTGCTGGTTATTACCCATAAAGCCCTAAACAGCTTAGGTCCTGGGTATTTTAGAGAACCTCTTCTTCACCATGAGCCCCACCACCCATTGAGATCATCTGGAGAAGTTCATCTGTGGTTGCTGCCAACTTGTTTGGCGGCTACTCAGGAATGGGCCTTCTCCGTTGCTGCCTCTGGATTTTGGAATGCACTCCCTGTTGAAATAAGAGCCTCCCCATCTCTGGCAACTTTTAATAAGGCACTGAAGTCACATTTATTCACTCAGGCCTTTAATTAGATGTATGGTTTTACATTTTTAATGTTGGTTTTAAATGATTTTAATGTTTAAATAATTTTAGCTGTTTATTTTATTTAATTTTGATTTCAATTGCTTGTTTTCATTTTGTTGTAAACCACCCTGAGCTGTTTTTGGAAGGGCGGTATATAAATTAAATAAGGGAGACTCGAGTTCAAATCCTCATTCAGCCATGATACTTGCTGGGTGACTCTGGGCCAGTCACTTCTCTCTCAGACTTCACAGGGTTGTTGTGAAGAGAAACTTAACTATGTACACTGCTCTGGGCTCCTTGGAGGAAGAATGGAATATAAATGTGAAAATGAAAAAAGGAAGCCTCCTGGCAGTTAATAGGTATTGAACCTTCCTTTATTGCCTGACGTGAGCAACTGGGATTCAGAAGTGCATTTTTTCTAAAGCCTACATTCAGCTGTTATGGGCAGTAGCCAGTGACAGACCCTTCTTCTGTAGATCCAATCTGCTTTTAAAGCCATCTAATCCAGTAGTCATCGCCACATCTATAAGAACATTCAGTTATGTACAGCCCAATCTTGTGTGTGTGTCCAGAAATCTACCACTAACTGCAATTGGATTAATTTTATTTATTTATTTATTTATTCAATTTCTATACCATCCGTTCAAAAATGGCTCAGGGTGGTTTACATAGAGAAATAATAAATAAATAAAGGTGGCTCCCTGTCCCCAAAGGGTTCACAATCTAAAAAGAAACATAAGATAGACACCAGCAACAGTCACTGGAGGTACTGTGCTGGGGGTGGTTAGGGCCAGTTACTCTCCCCTTGCTAAATAAAGAGAATCACTACGTTAAAAGGTTCCTCTCTGCCAAGTTAGCAGGGGTACATTCAATGTACGGGGTTGCAGCTTCAGTTCGTAGTGTCCCGCCCCCCCCCCCAACAAAAGTAAGCAGATGCTTACCTTTTCATAGGACTCTATGGTTCCTCTTTTATATTCAGGTTTATTTCCCCATGTCAAAGGAATGACAACTTTTACAGTTTTAAAATAAAATCTTTGCTGTGTGGCGTTGAAGAGATAAGCAGATGCCTCTTCAACCATGTGCTGACAAGGAAAGAGAAGACTTTGTAAATATATGTGTTAAGATAAATATGTAGATATAAACATTTACAACGGTTTACGTAAATAAATAGCATCTACTAGCTGAGAATTTCGCACACAGGTAGCCCCAGGAATGTTTGCCCCAGGAATGTTTAAAATACATACTTACATACCAGCTACTAAACTAGAATTTGATGCACAAGCCTACAGCACTATGGTGCTGTAGGCTTGTGCATCAAATTCTAGTTTAGTAGCTGGTATGTAAGTATGTATTTTAAAGACTGAGTAAAAATGACATCTAATAGTCAAAATTTACCTCATAACAGAAGTCTACCCTCCAGCACAGAGTTCATTCATACCCCTGAGTAAATCTGAGGGGGCGGAGGGCAGGATTTCCAATAACAGCTTGGAACATACATCCAAGCTGCATTTACTTGTATATAATTATTTGGCAAGTTACTAACAGCTTTTGCTAATTGAACACACTCACAAACACTGAGCTGTCTTACTTTTATGTTGTCAACAATCCTGTGGTCTTCAGGTAGCTCACGGTTAATTGCAATAACAACATCTTCAAATCCACCATTGTTGAGTTTTATCAAGGTCCCTCTTCCCGCCTCTAGTAACATCAGTAAAAGAAGCCACCTATTAAATCCCATCTCTGCTCCTGCCACTTACTCCAGTCTCACTCAGAAAAGCAAGGGCATAGGAGGGTTAAACATGCAAGTGCTTATAAGAGGCATAGAAAAGCTGGATGTTTTATGATAGGAGGACTTTGTTCTGTCAAGGAAATTCAGCTATATGTTAACTGTGGCTAATGTCATCATTGTTACATGTTAACACTTAGGGGAAAGACATCTGCAAAGATTGTGATATATTAATCGGAATGTACATTTCCTTGTTCTGTGCTCCTAATTCATCATTGAAATAAGCTTTCCAAGACATTGAAACTAAAGTTAATCACAACAGCTCTTCTGAATTGCCTTGGAACTTTGCCATGGATATTGAAATGAAAACACCCCTTCTTTCCCGATTTCATTTTTTATCTCTGACCTAGAAAACATACTACCTACAACCTCTCCACCTGGACCTTCATACTTCTGTCTCAGAATGTTTGCAGGTTGCTTGCTTCTCAAATGTGAGGATTAGTGAAGGAAATTTAAACCTAAACAAAAGAGATTAATCATATATCTGCGTTAGAGTAACAACAGACCAAAGAAGCAGCCTCAAACAAATTTGTATGTGACAACTAGTTTCCTATTGAGAGGATAAGTATGGACCTGCAACAAAATGTTGCAGTATATTCCTGGTCGGCATGTGTTACCGGAGCCTGTGTATGAACATGGTGAAGGTTTTAGGCACCTTTCTCCCTTAGAAGCAGAAGACATTCTTTCAGAAGGACCCCCTTGTTGTTTGGCAATACCAAAGGCTGCCAAGTTAAAAAAAACAATTTTGGGGTACCCCACCACTGTTCACCCACTGCCCACCTACCACAAGCCTCCCGATGCCCCGCCAAATGCCCACTCATCATCACCACCATGCAGGGCCACTGCTAGCCCCTTTAGATTGCTCCATGACTTGCCAACACCCCTTCTCCTCCCGCTGCTGCCACTTCGCAGCTAACTTGCCTTCAGTAAGTGACTGAATGTACTGCTTCCTCTCTTGAGAGGACAAGAGGAAGCAGCCCAACCACCTGCTTACCGCCCTGTGAGCTGACGGGGAAATGGCAGCAGCAGGAGGAGGAGAGACTGCAGCAGGAGGAGAAGGATGGGTGATGAGTGGCAAGGCCAGTAGGACTTGTGGGGCTGACATGGAGGCTGTAGGTGAGTGGGAGCAACGTATAAGGAGCCATCAGTAGCTCTCTTCTTGGGGGCACCCCCAGGTGGCCTGTGTTCTTTGAACATGTCCACCCAGTTACAGTTGCACCTCTGTTTTGATCAATATTTCAGCTCCATTAAGATTACAAAGTAATTCCAATGACAAAACCAGCAGTGTGTGAACCAAGGAGATCATTTGGAACAGTCCATCATAGAAGCCATACTGCATTCAAAAAGGGGCACTACATGTCAGTTTTTTCTTCTTCATTGCATATCCAAAAGGGTTTGCAAAAGTGCAGCACCAACTCTGTTCTGTTTCAGATTACCTCAACATAAAAACCTCTATTGGAGATTTTTGATAACAGAATTGCCTTTAAGTAGATACAACACAGATTCTAAAAGATGCATCATATATTCTGAATTGGTTCACAGTCAACACTTAGCCAAGGCACATCTATTGGAATTGTACAAATTAATGAAGTTCTCATGGAACATAAAATAGTCGCTGAATTCAATAGTTATTAGCACCCATCCAACAGTTATTAGCACCCATGCCAAAATTTAAAAACCAGTTTGCAGACACCTTGTTTTACATGCCTCTGAACAAAAACAAGCAATCCTATGAGTAACTTCTTCATGCTTATCACCTAAAACATAAACAATAAAATGTTCCTCAGACCAATCCAAACATTTATTTTGATAGGGGGTGATCTGAATGGAATGGGCAATATCATACAAAGGGCAGTTAAACAAAGTAAGTGTTAATGTTTCCACCTCAGCAGCTCCACATGGGCACAAACGTTTCTCCAAGGGGATCCCTCAAAAACTGCCTCCAACACAGCTGAAGGGAGGACGTTAAAACAGGCCTGTGAGAAGACCCTTCTCAGCCCGGGTGTAGGCAAATGTGTAAGGTACTCAAATGGCCTTGGGTAATTTGAAAAGCTGAGATAATTATATCTGGAAGCAATCAGGCTAAGGTCACTCTGCTTTTCTATGTCTCTTACCCTCTGTGTAATGATTTTTTTTTTTTTTTGCCTGATCATAATTTAATGATTGTATATATTGCTCCGAGAGGCCACAATTACCCAGGATGTCATGTATATTTCTCCTCCAAGTGGAACAGAAATCATCCACCAAAGTTAGTTACATAATGTCAAAACATTATGTGTTCAGCCCTGGGTGGTTCAGAAGTATAATTAGTCCCATCCCACACCCTTGCCTTGCTAGTGCTTCAACTGAGATATTCTATGAGGTTGTTACTGATCTCTAATATGGTCACTCATGGGAGCTATTCATCTGACATCTTAGTTGAGTCTTGAGGAGTCAGAGAACTGCAGGTATGTAGCATTCTGCTTGAACATACTTTGGTGTTCTTCCACAAATGTTGGAAGAGAATGGCAAATGCTAATACTTTTACCACATTCTTTCCCACTTTGTGGTCATTGCTCAATGAATGCAATAGCAATGCTACTAGAAAGTCATTGGCATCAAAATCTAATCCTTTGCTTGTGCAGAATACCCACACAATGAATCTGTTTATCAAAATATATGATGATTGCTTTGCACGTTATTTTGTGTGCAGGGGCGTAGCAAGGTTGGAGTGGGCCCAGAGACAAGATTTTAAAATGCGCCCCCCCCCCCGCCCGCTCAAAGTCCAGGGCCTCCACACACCCCAGGCCCCAAGGATTTAAGTCTGATATTTCAAAATAAGTATGCTGCCTGGAAATACATTTCACTAAATACACACACACACACTTCACAATATATAGTGATATACATTGAGTACTATATATTTGTGCTACTTTTAATGCCTAGAACACACTAGAAACACTAATTATTAAAATGGGCCCCTAGCTGCAGATGAGCAAAGGAGACTTTCAACCATGCAGTGTGAGCCTATGTATGTTTTCTCAGAATTCTGAACAAATTCAGTAAAGTTTGATTCCAGGAGGTTTTTCACACGAGGCTTTTAAAGCCCTTTAACACACATCTCCTCAGAAATGAAAGTGTTGCATTCACATGTTGGCCAGATTTACCCTGAAGTCCCTGTGAGTTATTGGGGAGCAGTTCACACACAATTCAGGTTTTTCACTGAAAGTGTAGCCAGATTTATATCTTGAGTAAAAAAAAAAAAATCCACTATTTTGTGTTGGTTCTTTGGGATAACTTCAATTTTGCAGTAAAGCCTCCTAGTAAACTTGCAGTAAAGCCTGCTGTGTGTAAAAGTCCCAGGTAAGTGTGTGAAGAATTGCAGCCTCAGGAAGCAAATCTAACCACATATAGCTGGAAGTACATTTCATTGAAACCTGAAGGACTTACTAGCAAGGAAAGCATGTCTACTTAAAAATAAACTCCATTGCATTCAATTTTCTGAGATCCTTCCCTTGTAAATGCACATAGGACTGCACATGCTCAGGGATGTAAATCAAACCAAACTAATTTGTGCTCCCAGTATATTTTGCTCCCTATAGGAGACCAGTGAGTCCCACTGAAGCAAGGAAGATAGGTGGGGAGAAACAGAGAAAAGAGCAAGAATTAGCACCATTCCTCAGGAGAAAAAGAGTGGGGGGAGAGAATGAGGAATTTTCCTCTTCTTGGTAAAGTTTTAAGATAGACTTGCCAGGGTTCAAGGAGCTCCTGAAGTTATGCTCTAGTCTGTTCTAAAAGTCATTCTCCCTGCTCACCAATGTGGAAGTAGGGCTGGTTGTGGTCTCTCATTGTACTGCGATAAAAATCACTCTTTGCAGGTGCTCAGAAGAAGGGTCATCCCTAGTGGGGTGCAGGGCTGGGGGGCAAATCACCATGTGCAGGGCCTCCTTAACATTTCATATCATTACGGAATCATACTGACTGATGACATACAGTGTAAATAGTGTGAGTGAGGTTTTTGAACATGTCCAACCAGCTTGGCATTTCTAAAGAAAAATAAAATAAAAGCACAACACATGCTTCACAGTTCTCACTCAGACCTTCTGGGTTGCAAAACAACTTGAACATAAGTGCATTTATAAATGACTGAATAAATAAATATAAATATAATATTGTTTGTTCCAGAAGCTTTTGTAATTTTCTGCCATGAAACAAGCCACTTATAGGACTTTTTAGATAGTTTTTTTAAAAGCCAGCAAATTTTCCAATCTGTTTCAAATTAAATATTCAGAGACTTCTCAGTCTCCCGCCACCACTATAAAAGCCCTACAGTGAGCAGATCCCTATATATGTTGGGGGGGGGGGCACTAAAAGAAATTCACATTCTACCTCCATTACTGGCGAAGGCTGGGCTGGGCTGGGCAGAGGGTCTGCAGAGAACTGTGGTGGGTAAGGGCAGCCAGTGCTGGCCGCTCTGCCTGCCTGCCTGCCTGCCTGCCTGCTTGCTTCCTTCCTTGCTTCCTTCCTTGCTTGTTGCCTGGAGAGCTTCAGGCTTCAGCGAGGCCTATGCATAGGCCTCTCTAGAAGCCCCGCCCACCCACCGATCAGCTGAGAGGCAGAGAGTGAAGGAGCTCTAGCAGCTTGTAGGCTGCTTAGATTGCCAACCAGGAAAAGCAGGAGAGAGGGCAGACAGGGCAAGGCGGACTGGCTGAGGGACCTTGGGGAGTCATGGGACATGTCTTGGGGGGGGGACTGGAGGCAGTGGGCCCCGAGACAACTGTCCCCCTTTGCCCAATTATAGTTATGCCCATGCTTGTGTGCTCTGGAACACAGGAGGGGCCAGTGTTCAATAGATGAAGATGAATGGTCCTCCTGGCTGTGGCACCTTGCTGCTGTTCCCTGAACCTGTGCTCCATGGCTCCACTCCTGCCACCCACCACACCGCTGACCACCAGGGATGTAGCTAGAGGAGAGGGGGCCTGTGTTTGCCCCTCTCCCCAGCGACCCCTCAGAGTGAGGGAGATAATGAAAAAATAGGGAGGGGTGGAGCTGGGGGCCCCTCAGGAGCTGGGGGTCCCAGGTTCTTTGAACCCCTCCTCTCAATTATAGCTACACCTATGCTGCTGACCACTTCTATCCCCCGCCACACCATCTGTGGTTCCTGCTGCCTGTGACCTTGTTGCTACTCACTGCTCCTGCTGTCCTCACTACCACTCCTGCACTGTCGCTCCATCTGAACTGCCACTTGGTAACTGGCTCCCAAGGCTAGTCAGATATTTGAAGGCCTTGGGATCTGGCTGGCAAGAGGCAGGAGCAGTGGTGGCAAAGTGCCTACTGGTGAGCAGGGTCAACTGCAGAGCCTTCCTTGCTGGACTTTGGAAGCAAAAAACGTAGCTACGAAGGGATGAACTGATCTCAAAGTGCTCATGTACAGGGAGGGAGGGGGTGGAAGAGACAGCCATGCTCAAAGAACAAGGGTGAACACTGATAGCTATGCCCCTCTAGATCAAGGGGTGGGGGTGTTCAGGGAGTGGGAAAAGGCATCACCCTCCCAACTTGCTCCTTTGCTCCTAGTCCTGTAAGCAGCTCCCGCCACGACTGCCAAGGGCAAAAGTCCACCACAGTGTGGTGGTCACAAGATCTATTAGCAAATCCAACCTGCTTTTTTTCCAGCCTGCACTGCAAAAGAATGGACTGCTAACTACACAAACAGCAACTCCAGCAGCTCTTTCCCTGTGTATGAACGACATGTTTTTATTGTGCAGCCTCAACCTAGCCATGTTTGCTTGGAAGTCAATCCCACTGGCTTTAATGAGGCTTACTCACAAATAATCGTGCAGGTGGTTGACCTTTAAACTGTAACAAACTGGGACTGTAATATGCTAACCAAACACATGTGTGAAGGACTGAACAGTCCCAGTTGGTTGTTTCTGTTTTCAAATTCACACATTTATTGATGTCTTCTTGCCTCCAACTCCTGCTAATTTCCGGAGGCTTTCTAAAGTTCCTTTGCTGAGAGCCAGTGCAGTGTACTGGGTAGAGTGTTGAACCAAAACTGGGAACACTTGAATTCAAATCCCCCTTCAGCCATGAAATTCACTATGTGATTCTGGACCAGGTACTTACCTGTCAACTTGACTACATCACATGTTTGCTGTGAGGATAAATATAACCATGTCCATTACTCTGGGTTCTCTTGGAAGGATATAAATAAACTAAAGTGGATTTCTTGCACAGTCTTTCCCAAACAATAGGCTATGGTAACAGAGTGTCTGTGGGGAGCAAAAATACATTTAATACTATTGAAAGTACTTCCACACATCAATAGCCAAAAAAGTATTGTGGGCTGTCCTTGAACAGAGTATAATTAACAGATGACTGGCTGCATTAGAGAGAAATGTCACTACTTGTTGATTGAGTGAAAAGGCATCAGTGTGACATCAGTGTTAAGTAAATCACACTCATGCCATCTAACGACCCACAGCCCCAATGACTTGAAATCCTTGGCATTAACCTGCTGCAGTCCCATTCACTTTACTATCTTGATCACATAGGTTTATTTGGGCCTTTCTGGGCATTATTGTGTATGTCTAGACTTGCAAGCCTGCAGACTGATCCTATGCATGTTTACTTGAAACGAAGTCCCACTGAGTTCCATATGATTTACTCCCAAGTATGCATGTAGCCTAGACCTGTTCAGGGCTTGAGGACTGGAGAAGAGGAAGAGCTTGCCCTCCCCTTGTGCATGTGCATTGCTCCATGCCACTGGGCATACCCTGCACTTCTCGCCTTGGGAGGAGACACCAAAGTCATATTTCAGATAGGGCACCATAAACTCTACAGCTATGCCTTGTTGGTAGTGTGCAACTGGTCCGGATAATTGCTGGATAAAGTAGATTGCTACAAACTGCTACAACAGTTTGTGGTGTAAATTGTCTGTTTGAGAATCATCACTGGTACTATAATAACTGGATCAAGTGGATTGCTGCCTGTTCCAACTTGCTCTAGTGAATTATCTGTTTGTAATTATAGCATGTAAACTATGCTCCCTGGCCTCCTAACTACGTCTCACATGTGGCTTGGCATTACCCCGCCTGGAGTGCATCAATCACCATCCTAGGTTCAGCCAACCTTACCTCTCACAGCATGAGATAACTGCCAGAGAACAGGTTGTAGGATGGAATGCTTCAGAAATCTTGCCAACATCTTCACCAGCTGAACCTCATCTAAGCAACTGCAGTTGGCTGAGGGCCCAAATCCATCCACTCTCAATGCAAAGTCCAAATCAAAGTGGGTGTGATTTTACCTGCAAGTATTCTGGAAACATGATACAGAGGGTATTTAAGCAGACTGTCTTTGCAGCTGGCTAAGCTCCTATAAGCCCCTATTTACTTGGAAAAGCTCTGCAAGCTGATCCCATGCAGACACAATAGTGGCAAATATGAATGTTTTGCCATCATCACGGCTATGGCACAGTCTCTCAGATGAGGTCTAGCAAATGATTGGATGGATTCATCCTGAGTTTTCCTCCACTTACACTCTACCCATAGTCTCTGTTGCATCAGTGTCCATTGATATAGTATGGGGCAGCATGGCAGTGGGAGAAGGCATGGCATCTCAGAATTATCATGTCAACCACCCTCTTGCCTGTGGGCTCCTCAGAGGCATCTGGTGGGCCACTGTGTGAAACAAGATGCTGGACTAGATGGGCCTTGGGCCTGATCCAGCAGGGCTGTTCTTATGTTCACCCATATCAGTTCTCTGCATTCTTTAGAGTCAAACAAGGGTTTTGAAAGTGTAGCTGTTAGCAGCAACTATTGAAAAAATCTTGAGGGTAGTCTGAAACCCAGATGGGTTCACTGTCAGGAATGTATCATAGAAAACAGTTCTCCACCATCTTGGGTATTGGAAAGAACGTGAACTTCACCAGGTTGTAACCCACATACTCACCAAAGCCTGAAGAAACTGCTGGCAAGCCTTTCTACAAACTGTAAATGGGAACATTTGCAAATTAACTATGTCAAAATCAAGATTATTTTGTGGGGGCCACCCAAACCACATTTAGATGGTCTCTGGAAAATAACCCACTGGTGCAGGTTAAGTTTTTTCAGTATTGATACACATGATGGCACAGGCTAAGAAAACAACTGAGGCAATTTGGCACTTTTTTAAATCTTAAAGGTGATCATTTGGTTAGTCCCATTCTGGATATTTGTTTAGGCAAGCTTATTCCTTTGATGCTTTACGGAGCTGACATTTGATACACCTGCAATAAGATTGCGGGGGGCTTGGAGAAGCTGAAAAATAAATTTCTTACTGCAATCTTGGCACTACCAAGATTACAAGAATGTCCTGTTGTTTGTTGAGATTCCACCAAAAAATGTTATCCCTGTCAGTAGCCCAGCTAGTTAGGATTTCATTTGTATAATCTTTCCAAGGATTTGTGGTCCCAATTAGTTGGAGCACTGATAATCCAGAATAACATAGGTCAGAATGAACTGGAATGACTGAGTAAAAGCAGAATCAGTCAAAGATGTTTTGTTTGCAATTCCCTATTACATATTAGCGATCATTCATGCCACGAAATTTTCTAGATGGTTTCCCTTTTTTAATTGGATCAGAGGAAAAACCACTCTCAAGGCAACCTGTTTCTCCCTGTGCAAAGTCATGTATTCACTGAATTACATTTCCACCCAATGACATCGTCTTCAGTTGAGAGCTTTTTTCCTTGTAAGGAGCTATGTGGGAGGGCCGATTGAAATTGTGTGCATTTGTGTGTGTGTTAAAGGGCAAAACCTTTCTCTCTGTGCCATGGTTCCAGTTGAATTGGGTGATGGCTGGCTGCTACTTACATTTGAAAAATATATAGGCCCTAATTATGTGAAAGGCGCATCATATAGTGTGGTCTTGGAATGCAGGGAGATCAAAAGACAAGGAAGAATCATATTATCAACATTTCTGCAATTTACTTATAGTGAAATCATGCATATATAGTCTTTTGCTCAGTGTCACATGCCATGAGCGATTTAAAAAACCTATTGGCCTATTAAAAACCTATTGGGCATTCATTTTTCCCCAAGTATGGATATAATCCCATCCAAATTAAACACATTAAGCCACACTGATTTCAACAGGCAAAGCACATGCTTAACTCAATTCTCCCATTTAATAAAATGAGAAAGTGACCGTGGACCATCATTTTAACCAAAAATGGGTTCTGAGCATCCTATGAAAACTGAAGATGGATACATGCAATCTGTATATATTTTGCAGTAGCAATAGCTGTTCAGCAGCTCGATTTTCTCCCCTTTTACTCTTGTTTCTCCAAGAAGAATACTCTTTCCTGAAAATCTTGGAAGTAGTAAGTTTCTGTAACTAAACAAAGAAACAAACAAACAGATAGTACAACTAGATTGTCACACCTAATTTTATGTATGTTGTGAGTCCACTAGATGTCAGTACAACAAAAGCCATAGGCTCTTTGCATTTGTATTCCAAACAAAAATTTAGATTGGATCTATTCATACAGTCACAATAGTAATAGTTCCCTTATAGCTGAGATAATATGTGAAAACTGTATGCCACCATTATAACATCCTATTTGACATAAAATCTAAACCATCTTGCCCTGAAATTGGGCATAGAGGAATCACCACCATCTTTCCCAATTCCATTAGTTCTAACTGGAATAACGTTGTTGGTCAGTGTTCCCTTCTGTCCCTCCATTTTCAGTCAGGGTTGCCAGCTCAGTTTGCTTTCTTCTTGAATGTAATAAAATATGTCATTACTGTGTCTAGTGTCATTGAGTTCTACAGATCAGCTGGCAAAATAAATGGTAATGGGTCTGGAATTTGTTCCAGTTGTAGACATGCCATTAATATATGACCTTTCAACTTTGAAAGAAGTTCCTCTTCAATGCTTGGGAGGAATCAACGATTTGATCCAGCTCTCTACAGTTCCTCCAACTGCTGATAACAGTTTTGCCTGAGGTGAGTGCAACTTTTGTCCAAGCAGGACAGTTGTCCAGAGATGAAAATGCCTCTAGACTCCAATGCTGGTTATTTAGGGACCTCTGCTAGATGCTGTGAAAATCAAGATCTATTGTGTGATTTGATGGCATATTCTCTTAGCAGCTCCTTTGTAAGTTGCTGTGAATAGTGGCTGACATACTGTGCATGCTACATCAGCTGAATAATGTTGTGTGCATGCAAGCTGTGCAAGTTGAGCAAATAGCGCAAATGCAAATATTGCACAAATGATTGTAAAAAAAAAAAAGAATAATGCAGCATTTTTAGACTAATATTTCAATACAAGCACTTTCATTTCCACTTCCTCAGATGCAGGGTGAAAGCAAGGGTGGTCCGTCACAGCAGGTATTGACAGCATTCTGTATACATCCAAAGAGACATTTACAATGGTACACATACCAGGTAGCAAAGGAGAAGAATGTCCGACTATGTGTCTCCATAATGTGAATAAAACCTATAATCTCTATTCAAAGAGAGAATGACACAATCAAATTGTACTATACATTCTTCTGCTATTTCATGTTCCAATGTTGCCCTGATTTTATTTTCTTGCTTAAGAAGATAAGAGCAGCGAGATATTGGAACATGAAATAACAGAAGAATGTATAGTCCTTATGTCTAAGGATGTGCATGAACCAAGGTTCGTGCACCAGTTTGGATGAGGTCTGAACCAGTTCAGCACTATGGGGAGGGGAGCGGCAACCAGGATCTTTTAAAAAATGGAGAGCAAGCCCTTACCTGCTCTCAGCTGTCGCATGCAGCTTCATGTCCGCGCAGGCATGAATGCCATGTGCCGTGGTCAGCAATACCATGCTGACCATGCAAATGGTGCCCACACATGTCTGGATGCCATGTGCATCCCAGCTCCACATGGAGGTTCTTGGGACAAGCTCTGCTGCAGCAGGAAGCTGCATGTGGCAGCTGAGAACAGGTAAGGGCCTGTTCATCTTTGTAAAAAAAACCTACTCCCCACTCCGCCGAACTGGTTTGGTGCTGAACTGGTTTGGACAAGGTCTGAACCAATACAACGGAATGGGGAGTTGGGAGCAGGGTTCATGCACAATCTTATTTATGTCCAGGGAGAGTAAAATTCTCAAAAGGGTAAAGGAAGGGGTGTGGGTGACACAGCACCAGAAAACCAAGGGGGGAAAGGAGGGAAGGAAAACCCAAAGGTGCTGAATAAGTCGATAATAAACTTTATTCTGTAAGGCCTGATGATGCGTTTTGAGCTTGTGCTCTTCTTCAGTGGTAAATATGTTCTTGTTCTCTTTGCTGGAAATTGTATCAGATTCTGGCTGGTGTTGGATTCCAGTAAACAGAATAAGAATGTATTTGCCTCTGAAGAACAGCACACACTCAAAATGCATCAGGCCTTAAATAATAAAGTTATTATCTACTTATTCAGCACATTTGGGTTTCTCTTCCCTCCTTTTCCCAGGTAAAAAAACTCACCAACAGGTTTCATAGACTTTTGGGTCTTAATATCAGATTTGTGTCCATTCAGTTGTTGTTTTACGGACCTGTTTGGTCAAACCCATGCCTGGACACGTATCATAGCCAGAGGCATTTTGGGGAAGGACTGCTTTGTAGAGATGCAGCAGGCAGAAATACTTTAGGTGTATCTCTAGCAAATGACAGCAGAAGGTGCACCTGTTGAATTTTTGCCTGGATGCATCCCTCTTCATCTCAATGTCTCGCTGAAAGACCAAGGCAAAGTATGGCAGTATAAGCCTAATTATGAAAGTCAGGGTAGTAGCAGGGAAATGGCTTGCCTAGCAAGCATGAGGTTGCTGGTTCGAATCCCTGCTGGCATGTTTCCCAGAC
Source organism: Hemicordylus capensis (assembly GCF_027244095.1). Taxonomy (NCBI): domain Eukaryota; kingdom Metazoa; phylum Chordata; class Lepidosauria; order Squamata; family Cordylidae; genus Hemicordylus; species Hemicordylus capensis. Next base: position 120,480,704 of record NC_069660.1, on the reverse strand, counting down.
TATGGGAAACACCTATATCAAGCAGCAGTGATATAGGAAGAACCTGAAAGACATCATTTCATATTGCACGGGAGAAGGCAATGGTAAACCCCTCCTGTATTCTACCAAAGACAACCACAGGGCTCTGTGGCACCAGGAGTCAAAATCGACTTGACGGCACACTTTACCTTTAAATATAGGGAAACCCACAAGGCTAATCCCCATTCAATTCGCTTGGCAGCTGGTGAATCTGGTGACACTGACTCAACGGCACACTTTACTTTAGTTTATGAGACTGTACAAAGTGTTTACTGTTTACGCCGTGAAGACGATAAAACCTTAATTTGGTATTTCCACACTTTTTAGAGCACAAATGAAAATACTAAGCCTTTAACTTTCATTTTAAATGGAAGGTTTTTTAAATTTTGAAATTTAAACAAAAGCTTGCTAGCACGCCAGCAATACCTTTACCTTTAAGCTGCAATGAATACCTTTAAGCTGCAATGAAGGGACTGTCTGAATACTCCCATCATCACTTCATCATGGGCAAAGATGCTTCCTTCAAAGTAGTGCAGCCTTGGGCCTTTCTCAAGATTATCTTTTTCTGTTAAGTTACAATCAGGCTGTACAAGCATTGAAACAAAGAAATCTGGACATAGAATGACCTTAGTCTTATTTCTGACTATATCAGGAGGAGACTTGATTTTCCTTGGAGGTTCCTCTTCTTATTTACAAACTTTAATTTACCCCCGCCATCAAAGGGCTTTTTTCAGGATGAGACATGATGTACTGCCTTCTGCAGTGCTTTCTGGGAGATTTCCGAAGGTCCCAAGGAGTGACAGACTTTGTCCTTGCGGTCCTGGGGATGTTGAAAATGTACAACATGTTCTGTTGCATTGCTTATTCTATAAGGACATATGACAGACTTTATTAATGCCAATTGTGTTATCTTTACCTGGTCGTTCAGAAGAATTTTATGTTGCTTTTTTGCTTGCAGACAAAATTTCCTCTATTACGTATAAGGTGGCTAAGTTTTGCTCTGTTGCTATTAGAACTCGACAGCAATTAATTTCCTGTCCTGTCTTTTAGATTCTTGGTTCGGTTAGGATGTTGGATAACAGCCATTTTTATATGCAAATAGGACTTGTTCGCCTAGTGATTATTACCATTGTTAATTTATGTATTTTTTATCTGTACTTTTCTGTAAAGTTTTAAATTGCATTTGCTGATCTTTGATCATTGATAGCAATAAACTAAACTCCTCCAAAGTAGTAGTGTAGGGTAGTGGCTAAGAGGCTAGGCTACAAATTGGCATTCTTGGATAAAATCTTGCTTCTTCCATGAACTGTTTAGGTGGGCTTAGGCAAGTCTTCAACTTCAGCTCCCAGCAGCAGTATGGGTGTAATAAGTCTTCCTTACCTTGTGAGATTGTTGTATGGATTACATCAAGATAATACATGTGAAATGTAGGCCTGTGCAGATTGGACCACCATTACATACCCATGTGAAGGGGAAAGAGCATTTCTTTGACTTTATTTTAATTTTTCGCTTCCCTATTGCAGATGCACACAGCCAGTAAAAGTGAAAGTATTTTGAATGTTTCTGTTTTTGTGGTTAGAAAGACTTTCTCACTTTCCCTTCTAGCCATTAAGGTGATTAAAAGGCATGAAGTCCTTTTAATCCCTTTCAAAAGGTCTGCCTGTTCCTGCAATGGGGAAGGGAAAAAATTAATAAGAATTCAAAGAAATTCCTTTCCCCTCCACACGGGGGTGGAATGATCGTCCTGAGAGGGCTTCAGATCCAGAACCTTTTGTAAAGTTCTGGCTTGAAGCAAGCCAGATTTCACTTTTTGTAGCCATTTTAACACCACCACCCCTCAAACATACAGACACAAGAACATGAAAACAGCCCTGCTGGATCATGCCCAAGACCCATTTAGTCCAGCATCCTGTTTCACACAGTAGCCCACCAGATGCCACTGGAAGCCACAGGCAGGAATTGAGGACATGCCCTCTCTCCTGCTGTCACTCCCCTACAACTGGTACTCAGAGGCATCCTGCCTTTGAGGCTGGAAATGATCTATAGCCCTCTGAGTAGTAAGTGTTGATAGACCGCTGCTCCATGAAGTTATCCAAACCCCTCTTAAAGCCATCCAGGTTGTTGGCTGTTACCACATCTTATGGCAGAGAATTCCACAAGTTGATTATGTGTTGTGTGAAGAAATACCTCTGTTTGCTGGTCCTAAATTTCTTGGCAATCAATTTCATGGGATGACCCCTGGTTCTAGTGTTATGTGAAAGGGAGAAGAATTTCTCTCTATCAACTTTCTCCATACAATGCATGATTTTATAGACCTCTGTCATGTCTCCCTGCAGTCTTTTCTAAACTAAATGGCCCCAGGTGTTGTAGACTTGCTCATAAGAAAGGTTCTCTAGGCCCCTGATCATCTTGGTTGCCCTCTTCTGCACGTTTTCCAGTTCAACAATGTCCTTTTTTAGATGTGGTGACCAGAATTGTACGGAGTACTCAAGGTATGGCTGCACCATACTTTTGTATAAGGGAATTATAATATTAGCAGTTTTATTACGAATCCCCTTCCTTATGATCCTCGGCATGGAATTGGCTAAAAGCATTATATGCCCATCCATTCTAGAAATATAAGGGGGAGGGCAAAAGGGCATTTGTTACCCTTTTCATGAAGGCAAAGAGCAGATTCCTCCACAAGCTGATGGAATGATGGTTCAAGGAGGGTCTTCAGTTTCAGACATTTTTGCAAAGTTCTGGCTTGAAACAAGTCAGATTCCACCATTTTTTAGCCGTATGTGTGTGTGCGTGTATTCAAAAATTCACCAAAAATCAGGGAACTGCTCAATTATCTTCAAATTCACTACAGGGGCCCTGACCTCCTTCCCCACATATGTGGCAAAATTCAGGTCTCTAGGACCAAATGGTGATTTTTTTAAAAAAAATCCCCCATTAACCTCTATTTGGGGGAAATCCAAGTTTAAATCAGAATTCAGATTGGAATTCTGAATCCAATCCAATATCTAATCTCACTCAAGCCCATAGAATCGGAATCCAACATTCTTGAAGTCCGATCAGGTTGGGTTGTAATCTGAATTTTCTGAATGCTTACAGGCCTAGTGAAATGCTTTTAACTCTTGAAAGTACAATGGAAATGCTATGATGTAGTAGTGAGTGAGGTTTGGTTGTTTTTCTAGTGTGATGCTTTTGCACATGTCTATGAGTCAAATGAAACATGATGGCTTTTCACCCACTGGTTTAAATTTGGTTCTGCCCCATAACATACAAAGTGCAGGTGATGGCCTGATTTTTAGATCAATAGGGGAAGTTGAATCCTACCAGTATCCATGGTTTACTTCCCTGTAGTCTCTCCTACCAAGTACTGTTCTCCAGCCAAGCTCATTTCTGGCAGTGAAGCTTGGCTGAATTACAATTTTTGATTTTGTATGTGAAAAAAGTCATAATGTTGAATCTTTCCACAGTGCATTTCAGAAATGAAAATGACTTCCAGGAGATGAGTAGTGCTTCTAAGTGCAGCTGCCCTCATAGCACTTTAAATGCATTTTCTTTCACATTTGAAAGCATGAACTACACTGAGGTACCACCTTAGGTAAGCCTCTCACCCTCAACATTACAACAAACTTTTGTCTCTCTCCCACACATCTGTTAACCCCCCCCCCGACACACACCATTTTTGCTGCCCATGAAAGTGATGGAGAAAATGGGGAACTTTAAACCCAGCCCTATTATGGTCACTCATTCTCACAGTATTCCTAAAGTATTTCCATGGCAGCATAAACATTGCATCTGGATCTTCACCTGTGAAATAGCAAGACTGCCAGATTGAAGAATATTCACTTATGTTTTCCTATGACTTGTATAAAAACACTATGAAACTTGTATAACTTGTATAAAAACACAAGGAAGGCACAACATCCCAGAATATTTTTTATTGAATGTGCTATCACTGATCTTGATTATTTAGGAATTACAGTGGTCCCTCTACTTACGAAATTAATCCGTTCCGAATGCACATATGTAAGTCGAAAAGTTCGTAAGTCGAAAAGCGGTTTCCCATAGGAATGCATTGGGAACGGATTAATGCGTTCCAGAGCCTAGAAAAAAGACCCAGACCCCCAGTAAGGCTTGCAAACTGCACAGGAACATTTCTTTTCAAGAATAAACAGGCAGTAAACAGGCAGGCAAGTCAAGGAAACCGCATGTAAAATTCGTAAGTCGAGGAAACCCCATCTAAAAATTTGTAAGTCGAAAAAACCGCATCTAAAACCGGATCTAAAACTGCCGTTTGTAACTCGAAAAATACTTATGTCGAGTAGTTCGTAAGTCGAGGGACCACTGTATACTGAAATGAAAACATTATATGAGGTATATAGATTTTATATTTGGTTACAAGATCAAATGCGCATAGAAACAGTGTGTTTCTCTCTCCATTGCATAGTTTAGGATTCTTACTACTTAAGTATTAAGGTCTTATTGGGATCGCATCCCAGTATCAGGCCTTCTGTGCCTTTGCTCATTCATGTACAGTAAAAATTGTTTTACTTAATAGCACAATTAATAATTACAGAAGTACATACTATCACTATTGTAGTAACCTCATTTATAGCACTGCAGTTAGAAACAGTAGCAGAAGTAGTGTTGGCCATACTAAGGGAGTAGTACCAGAGGTACTGTCAGCTGTAGGAGGCAATGGAGGAACTAGCAAAGCTGCTCTTGCTATGTTAGATACTTCTCCAACATTCTTGCTGTCATCAATGGCACGAATTGCAAAGTAGATTATGGTGCCATTCTCTCTGGTAAAGTTTTCAGGCTTGAACTGAAGGGATTGTCTGACCCCAGCAACAGCAGGGGTCAGACCAGAAGTGTTCACAGAAATAGCACTCTGAAAGGTAGCATCTCTTAATTCCAAGGGATTTTCACTCATTTTTATTTCATATTTTTCAGCTGCAAAAGAAGAGTAAGCAGCAAAACATCTGCATTAGAATATATATGTTCACTCATGGAAAAATATGAACAGTAAGAAAAATCATATTGCTGTCCTATCAGTGGATGTAGAACTTCCATCTCTTATGGACGCCTCTCCACATTGACAGGAAGTAACATCTATCATGGGATCCTTCCATGATCCAGAGAATTCTGAGGAATGTTCTACGGCATGCTCTCAGCAGGGTATGCAGAACCACTTTCAATCAAACCTGGTTTGATTTGAACCAGCCCAGTTCAACCAGTTGGAACTTGAACTGGACAGGCCCCCCAAAAGAGGGGGTTGGTCCAAGTATGAACTGAACTGTGCCCTGTTTGGATCAAACTGGTTGAACCTGATTCAACTGTTTTACTTTACAGAGGCATAACTAGGGAAAACGGTGCCTGGGGCAAGCACTGAAATTGCGCCCCCACTGCCATGTCCCCCCCGCCGCCCCCCCAACATACATCTGACTGACACACATGTTTCAGAAAACATTTATTTTAAAAATTTAAAAAATTACCAAAAATTTCAAAATGCACTACATACTTAGGTTTTTCCTCACAACAACCCTGTGAAGTTGGCTTGTATCTCAAACATCAGAATTATGATGCAATGATGATTATTATGATTATGATGCCCCTCCCTCACGCCCTGGTTCTGTTCCTGACTTTCCCTTGTGAGTGACCGTATTTTAACAAAACGAAAACCAAGGACTCCAAAGTAATTCGAGGGACTAGGGTGAAAGACTCCTTATCCTCCCGCTGTTAAAGAAAGACTCCCCTTTTCCAAAACCGGGCACTATTTACACCAGAAAAGGTTTCAAATGGAGGAGGAAGCATTTATGCATTTATGCTTTGTTTTATGTTACAATTTCAAAGTTAGAAAAACTATAAAAGGGCCATTTTAGAGAAGATATGCACTGCCTTAGTTGCAAATCCTGCTTTTTTGAGATCCCCTGCAATTGAATAAAGCGATAATATACACCTTTGCTATTTAAATTGTTTGGAGAGTATTTATGACAATAAAAAATGAAATGGCATTTCAGATGCAACATTGGTTGCCTAAGACCACTCAGATTTAACTAATCTTCATCACATTGACAAAAATAGCAATTAAAATTAAAATCCATGACGAAAACCAAACCACTTTGGGGTTGTTTTTAATGAAAGGTGGTATATAAATTTAACAATAAATGTTTAGAAGTATATACTTTCACCCCCTGCCCAACCTACAATTAATTCTAGCTTATTTTCAAAGGGCTTCAAGTTTTATTTACAAATTGCTTGGCAGCACCAATGTTTAAGTAATCGCTAATTGCTCCTAATGATAGTTTTACTTATTGTTAAATTTATATACCACCTTTCATTAAAACATTCTCTGTTCATCTGATTTTCAGTCTGGTTAATTAAATCGGTGGAGGTTTAGACTTTCCTGATGGGCTGAAACAGCTAATCCATTTTGATGATGACATATAATTAAATTAGCTTGCATTACATAGTGAAAAAGTCCAGGAAGGGAGAGATGGGGGGATGTGGAACCCAAGGTTCCACATCCCCCCATCTCCCCCTCTCTGAACCTTTTCAGTTAAAACGTGGTTAGATTATAGGGGAGGAAGGACTTGAATGAGCAAAAAGGGGAACTGGTTCGGGCGTTCAGGAAGCTGTTCAGAAGAGGGAGTTGTTCAGGAAGTTTGCTCTGGTGCGTGTCCTCCTCTCGACACATGTGCGACTGGTGGTGGGGCGGCGGGGCGCACCGGGGAGTGAGAGTCAGAGACTTGGACTACGAAGACGCCGCGGTGCCCAGTGCTGGATGAGCAATGCCAATGGGGGGGGGGTGCTGGGACCGGGGGAGGGGGACTGCTCTGCAAAATAAATAAATAAATAAATAAATAAATAAATTTTTGGCAAATCGGCGGGGGCACTTTTTGGCACCCCCTGCCAAGTGGTGCCCGGGGCACGTGCCCCCCCTGCCCCCCTATAGTTACGCCTATTCTTATAAAGGAGAATCTGGTAAGGAGTTGAGGCCTGAGGGTGATGGGTGAGAGGGAACCTTACCCACTGTGGCTGTGGTGGAGGCTCCCTGGCGCCGGTGGCTCCACAGTTGCAGCCCCTCTCTATAGTATATTTGTCCTGTCTCATTAAGATTAGGTTGTGTTTGCTTGGGTGTTTGGTTCTGTTTTCTAAGTACCAGCTGCCCAGTGTTTGTTGCAGTCTAGTTTGAATAAAGAAGGATTCCAAACCTACTTTGTTTCCTGCTCCTTCAAGGCCAAGGTCAGGCCAACAAAGTGCCTGGTTGTGAGTATGCCTAACAATCTTACCTAGGGTAAGCTACTACACTCTCAGCCCTGCTGGTGCTCATCACAGGCCAGCAGACAGCCCCGTTCTGGTCTCCGCACAATTTGTGTGAACCCGCCCCCCCGCTCATGCACGGAGGGCATTTACAACACCTCACAGTTTGCATAAGAAACAAGGTGGCTGGATTTGCAGATGACACCAAACTATTTAGGGTAGTGAAATCCAAAAGTGATTGCAAGAAGCTCCAAAAGGATCTCTCCAAACATGGGGAATGGGCAACAAAATGGCAAATGCGGTTCAGTGTTAGCAAGTGGAAAGTGATGTATAATGGGCCAAAAAACACTAACTTCAAATAAACACTGATGGAGACATCGCTGTTGGTGACTGACCAGGAGAGAGATCTTGGGATTATGATCGACAGCTCATTGAAAGTGTCAGCTCAATTTGTGGCAGCTGTGAAAAATGCCAATTCTATGCTTGGAATAATTAGGAAGTGGGTTGGAAAAAGAAGTGCTAATATTATAATGCCTTTATAAAAAACTATGGTGTGGCCACATTTGGAGTACTACATACAGGTCTGGTCGCTGTATCTTAAGAAGGACATTGTAGAACTGGAAAAGGTACAGAAGAGGGCAACCAAGATGATCAGGGACCTAGAGCACCTTTCTTATGAGGCAAGGCTACAACACCTGGGGCTTTTTAGTTTAGAAAAAAAATGACTGAGAGGAGACATGATAGAGGTCTATAAAATCAAGCATGGTGTGAAGAAGTTGGTAGAGAGAAATTTCCCCCATCTCACATAATTCCAGAACCAGGGGTCTAATTCTAGAACCATTATGGTTCTAACCAGTTTCCAGGCCAGGCAATTTGGTTCGAATTTGAACTGAACTGCCTCCACCAGTTCCATGCAGATCCCTTGATCTCAGTTTACATGGTATACCAGCTAGGCATTTTGGGATAAGTTATTATCCCATGGAAATGGAAGGTATGCCTTGAAACATGTCCAACAGTTTCATAGCCCCGGAAAAGACTGTCCATGGTGGGTCAAATGAAGGAGGATCCCTTCTCTCCAGGGGAATGGTACAATACTAATCTAAAATGTTACAGGGAAGGAATGCTTATGTAAATAATACTGGCATGTGGCTTTTTTCCTTTAGTGAAAAATATGACCTTTTTTCTCTGATCATTCAATAAAGCTCCACCATCTAGACTTTTATCCTAATATTAATTGCTGGTCAAAAACTCTCTGCTTACAGCAGAATTTCATACTTACCGTTTCCTGTATCATAATCATTCCCAGAAGCTGTCCATGATAAAAGGAATTCATCAGTATCATTCACTAGCTCTACGTCAAGGTCAGTGATTTTACCAGGTGGAAAGACATCCTTGGGACTAGGAGGAACTCCTGCCATTACAAAAGAGCCTCCAGATGCTATTCTGCTAAAGCTCCCTAGGTTTGCCTGGATTTCATCATCACTAGCTTCGGGTCTTGGTGGATTCATTTTTACTTCACCTACAAAAACAACCAAAGAAGATGCATCATTACAAAGATTTAAATGTTTCAATTATTTTGATAACCCGTTTCATGAAATCCCTTTTATGAAAAAAAAATTTATGTGAAGATAATGCATAAACTGTTAGCCTCCCCATGGCATTCATAAAATGTGACTCTTCCTTGGACTGCCTATACAAAAGGTTAGACATATACTTTAGAGTTGTCCAATTACTTTTAAAGATCTATTGTTCCAGTAAAGTGGTACAGGAACCCAAATGTTTCATGTAATCAGTCTTAAATCTTCTAAGCATGGAACAAACAACAAATAGAATCTGTAATGTGCTCTTGCTTTATTTTTCTTCCCAAACAATTTTAAAAGTCTAGGAACAGCGGACTTCCGGTTGGACTGCCAACGCAGCTGCATGCCTCCCTGACAGGGGAGGACTGAGAAGAAGAAATTAAGGGGGTTTTGAGGCTTCAAAACCCCCCCCACCTCACCCTGGATTAAAGGGCTGACTCAAGATAAGCCACTGTCCCCCTTTTGCCAGCTCCCTAATTCAGAGTTGTGTCGAAGGACGCAGTTCTGTCTTAGGTAAAGAGCGGCGGGGGCTGGATTTAAATCAAGCTGTCTTCTTCTGCGGAAAACTTTTTGACCAAAGCTGGCTGGCAGCCAATTTCTACGGTTTGGATCTAATTAATTGCTAAAGTTTAAGAAGCTCACCTTTCAACGTGATTGATGATAAATCGCTGGAATTCCTCCTGCGTTTACTGGGAAGATAGCTACAAGACGTGGCTGTAAGTTCTTTTTGGCTATAATTAAGGAGGGGAACCCAATCTTCTTGCTAATTATTGGAACTTAAGAGATTAACTGATGTTTGAAAGCTTTCAGTATTTGGAAAAAGATCTTATTAGTGGAAACTATTTTTCTTGCTGTTTGAAAAAGTTTATGGAAGAGGAGATTTGCTGTTTGTCATTCAAGCTGTTTATTACTAATTCAGCCAATTACAGCCAAAAGGCGTTTCACACTACCGTGAGAAAACTGAACCACTAGCGATAAGATATATGAGTTGTGGTGCAGAACTGTTTATATTTGGAAAATAACTACAGGCTTCTACTTTCTCTTTTGAGATCAAGGACATTAAACCCTGCTGTGAAAGTGCTTTACTCCTTTCTCTCTCCTCTAAGAAAGGGGAAGGAGGGGGGGGAAAGAACAAGAAAGAGAGAAAGATAATGTCAAAAAAACTACAGCAAAGCCAGATACATCCACAGCTTAGGAAACTTTCCCTTCCAAGTCCAGGTGTGGGGGAAGTCAAAATGTCTGCAAATTTGGATCAGACACTGTCAGAAATGAAACAAATTCTTCAGTCAAACGCTAATGCTCTCCAACAAGTTACTTTGGATATGACTCAACTCAAACAGAACATGCAGCAAATAAATGATAGAGCATCAAATATTGAGGAAACAGTCAAAAAATTAGCACAAGATAATAAAGAATTTAAATCCAGGGTTGACACTTTAGAGAAGGATGTGGGATCACTGAAAGATGACAAAGAAAAATTATTAGATCAAATGGCATTGCTGGAATTAAGACAAAAAGAGAGATTCTTAAGGTTCAGGGGCATCCCAGAGAAAGCTGACCAGAATATTAAGAAATTACTTGGGGAAGAACTTGCATCACTTTTGGGAATTACAGCTGGAGAGATGGAGGCACAGATTGAGACAGCTTTTCGCCTAAATTCGGATTTCGCTACAAGAAATAAATTAACTAAAGATTGCTTGGTGCAATTTACTTCTAAATCAATTACTGAGCGAATTTTTCAGGCTCACTTTGCTACAGCTCTCACAATTGAAGCTCACCAGATAAAAATTCTGAAAGAAATTCCAGCTAGGATTTTAAGAAAACATAAGGATTATGTTTGATAATTGGAATTTATGCCCCTAATGAAAAGAAAGTTGAATTTTATAACTACTTGGATCAAAAGATGGCGGAGTTATCGAATGTCAATTTGATTATATTGGGAGATTTTAATGGAGTTATTTCGACATCTTTGGACAGAAAATCCGATATATCAGATAGGAACTTACAAGCTAAACTTCCCAAAGTATTCTTTGATTTAGTAGAACACATGGATCTTTATGATTTGTGGAGAATTAAAAATTCCAGTGCAAAAGAATATACTTATTTCTCTGCAAGATATCAATCACATTCAAGGATAGATATGGTTTGGACATCTAAAGCTATTACACCATGTATGGAAAGGATGGATATTTTACCTAGGACCTTTTCAGATCATAACCCAATTTGTTTTACATGGAAGAAGAAAGGAATGACTTCGTTTCGTTGGAGATTGAATGAATACCTCTTGAAAAAACCAGACGTTGTGGAGAAAGCTAAAAAGAAACTAAAGGACTATTTTGAATTGAATTTAAACCAGGGAATGGACAATAAAATTGTCTGGGATGCAAGTAAAGCGGTTACGAAAGGTTTTTTTATACAGCAAAATTCATACTTTAAAAAGCAAAGAGGATTGAAAAAAGAGATATTATTGATGCAGATCTCCAAAAAGGAAAGGGAATTATTATGGGCTAAAGATAAGAAGACGGTCAGTCAAGCTATCAAAATGTTGTAACAACAACTTTCTATGTTGATAGCAAATGAACTTGAACGGAATTTGAAATATGTTAAACAAAGGACATTCGAGTTTGCAAACAAACCAGTCAAGTTGTTAGCTTGGAAAATTAGATCTGAGAAGAAGAAAAATTATATATCCAAAATACTTACAAAAAATGGGTTCTCTTATGATGGAAAGGAAATAAGAGCGGAATTTTAAAAATATTATTCAGAATTATATAAAGGCAAAATAGTTGAAGATAAAAAAATTGAGCAGTTTCTCAGGACCAAAAATATTCCAAAACTCACTAAGGAACAAATAGAAATTATGAATGCTCCGATAACAATTATGGAAGTAACAGAAGCAATAAATCAAGCTAAGCCCAACAAGGCCCCAGGGCCTGATGGACTGTCAGCTTTGTACTATAAATCATTTAAAGATCAAATCCTACAACCTCTTCAATGGACTATGAATGATATTCTACAAAAAGGGATTATGCCGGATTCGTGGAAGTATGCAAATATTGCAGTAATCCCAAAACCAGATCAAGACCTAACGTCAGTTAAAAACTATAGACCAATTTCACTTTTAAATAATGATTACAAACTTTTTGCTGTCATTTTGGCAAGAAGAATGAAGGTTATATTAAGGCATTTTATTCATGAAGATCAAGCTGGATTTTTGCCAAAGAGACAATTGAGAGAAAATGTCAGAACAGTCTTGAATGTATTGGAGTACTATGAAAAACATAATGATAAACAGATGGCGATGATTTTTTTAGATGCAGAGAAAGCTTTTGACAATATTTTGTGGCAATTTATGTGGAGGTTACTAGAGGTAATGACTGCTGGCAACAATTTTATTAGGGCAATTAAGACAATTTATTTGGAGCAATATGCTAAGATTATTGTAAATGGGGAAATATCAGACAACTGTGTAATACAAAAAGGGACTAGACAAGGATGTCCACTTTCCCCATTGCTTTTCATATTGGTTCTAGAAGTGCTTTGTAGAACTATCAGAGAAGATGATAAATTACATGGTCCCAAAATTGGGAAACAGGATTACAAGTTGAGAGCCTTTGCAGATGATGTTGTGCTGTTTTTAGAGAATCCAATGGACAAGATTGAAAGACTCTTGAATAAAATACAACAATTTGGTCAGCTGGCTGGATTCTATATAAATAAGACTAAGACCAAGGTCTTAACTAAAAATATGGATCAGAAAACCAAGGACAGATTCTCTGAAATAAGTGAGTTGAAAGTGGAGAAGAAAGTTAAATATCTGGGGGTCTGGTTATCAAATAACAACTCCTTGTTGTTCGTAAACAACTATGTTAAAATATGGAATTCAGTGAAAATTGATCTACAAAGATGGTCTAAAATGAATTTGTCTTTAATGGGAAGAATTTCCGTGGTGAAAATGAATGTCTTGCCTAAAATGTTGTTTCTCTTTCAGACTATTCCCATAATTAACACTTTAACTTGTTTTAAGCAATGGCAGAAGGACATAACTAAGTTTTTTTGGCAGGGGAAAAGACCAAGAATTGATTTTAAGAATTTAACAGATGCAAAGGAAAGAGGTGGTCTTACCTTGCCAGACCTAAGGTTATATTTTGATGCTGTTTGTTTGACATGGTTAAAAGAATGGATAACATTAAGGAACCCTAGAATTCTTGATTTGGAAGGATTTGACAGAAGGTTTGGATGGCATGCATATCTGTGGTATGAAAAAAGTAAAATACATGAAGACTTTTTGAACCACTATGTGAGAAGGAATTTAATGAGGGTGTGGTTAAAATACAAAAATTGGTTTGAACCTAAAACTCCGTTATGGATATCTCCGATTGAGGCCTTACCACGTAAAGAAGTAAATATGCAAATGTGTTGGGGTACCTATAGGGATTTGTTACATTTTCAGGAAAAGGATTGTAAGTTAAAAAGTTTAACTGAAATACAAGATTTGGTTAGAGATTGGTTTCAGTATCATCAGTTAAATGAGATGTATAAGAAAGACTTTAAAGTTGGATTTGAGGATCAGACTTCAAATTTTGAGAAGGAATTATGTCAAAATGATGAAAAATTAGTTTCTAAAATGTATAAACTGTTGCTTCTGGAGGAGACAAGAGAGGAAGTGGTTAAAACGACTATGATAAAGTGGGCTCAAGATGTGGGGTGTAATATAGAAATGGCAGCCTGGGAAAAGTTATGGAAAAATGGTTTAAAATTCACTGCATGTTATGCTATAAAAGAAAACCATTATAAAATGATGTATAGATGGTATCTGACACCAAAAAAATTGGCATTAATATATAAAAATGTTTCAAACAAATGTTGGAAGTGTGGACATTCTGAAGGCACCTTTTTTCATATGTGGTGGACCTGTGGGAAGGCTAAAGCCTATTGGGATATGTTTTATAATGAATTAAAGAAAATATTTAAAATGACATTTCCTAAGAAGCTAGAATCCTTCCTGCTGGGAATAACACAAGGTGTAATCTCTACAACTAATTTAACATTTTTAATGTATGTGTCTATGGCAGCCAGAATTATATATGCACAGAAATGGAAGAGTAATGAACTGCCTTCAAAAGAAGATTGGCTGATAAAAATTTTGGAATATGCGGAGATGGCAAAACTTACAGCACTAATAAGAGACCAAAACTTGGAATGTTTTAAAGAAGATTGGAAACCATTCTTGTTGTATTTAAAGAATTACTTTCCTACTATGGATTTTGCAGCAGGGTTTCAAATTTAGTAAAAAAAACTGCAGTTTGGGTAGATTAGCTATGTTTGTAAGGGTTTGAATTTATGTTTTGAATTATTATTATAGCAAGGGTAAATTTTATAGTTGATGATTCACGAAGAGATGTGTGCAGGAAGTTCACCTTTTTGTGTGTATTTGCAATGAATGATAATATTACTACTGTTAAAATTAATAAAAATTGAATTTGGGAAAAAAAAGTCTAGGAACAGAAAAAGTCCTTCTGTGAAAAGCTAACTGGGCAAAGAGGCACCTTTTACCATGGTGATTCTCTATTTAGCAGGGGGAGAGTAACTGGCCCTATCCACCCCCAGCATAGTACTTCCAGTGACTGTTGCTGGTGTCTATCTTGTGTTTCTTTTTAGAATGTGAGCCCTTTGGGGACAGGGTTCCATCTTATTCCAAAACATCTTGAAGAGCACCTCAACACCATAGGGGCCACAGAAATCACCATCAGCCAACTACAAAAAACAACTTTACTGGGAACAGCCTACATTATGCAGCGATATTTTGCAACAATATTGATAACAAAATTCTGGCATCCCAGGTCTTTAGGAAGGACTCTATGTATGGATAAAACAAACCAGTCAATAACACCTGTTTGACTGTGCAAACAAGAAAATAATAATAATAATATACGAAAAATGAAAAATAATATACGAAAAATAATAATAATATACAAAAAATGCCAACAAGGAAATAATGATCTGCTATTACAAGTCTAGTCCAACTAGAAGAGGCTATTTAAAAATAATGTACCAAATTTGGAAAGAGAAGCATCCAGATACAGAAATAACAGAACAAAGGCTAGCAGACCAGAGAAGATTCATAATAAGAAATAAAGTATTCACAGGAGTTGAGCTGGAAGAACTGCAAAGAGCAACACAGGCTCAAGATACGGAAGAAGAATTACCACCAACTGAAGAAGAGGCTCAGGCGCAGGTGGAGGAGGTGTTGGAAATCAAGGATGCCACTGTTACTGAACTGTTTCAAAATCAAAACCAGGCAACCACCCCATTGCCTTCACCTCAAAAACCCGAATGCCGTTTAACAGAAAAGCAACAAGAACTAAAGCAAAAAATAACTGAGCACATGAACCAAACAACCACCAGGGTTCGACTTCCAGCTCTAAAAACAGTTGCCAAAAAACAACTTGCTCAGGCATTAAAAGATGTCAATGCTGCACTTGCAGAGATAACAACCAAGAATTTGCAAGAAACAAACCAACTAATGTACAGTGCAGCAACAATAACAACACAAGGGTTCGGATATAAGATCAGTGGACCTGTAAAAAAAGAAAGCAGTACATCACCTAAATGGAAGATTAGATTAGAAAACAAAATCTCCAGGCTTAGATCAGATGCTAGTAAACTGAAAGATATGAAAGACAAGAAGCTGAAGAATGAAAACACCAAACAGTATCTGATCCAAAAATACCAAATAGATTCAAGGAAAATTAGAGAAGTCCTGGAAATAATAAAGCAGCAAATAACAGCAGTGTCAAAGAAGATTAGCAGATACGAAGCCAGAATTACACAACACAGGCAGAATCTCCAATTCCAGTCGAATCAGAGATGTTTCTACCAAAGCATAGAACTGCAAGAAACCTAGAAACACCAAATACAGAAGAAACAGTGCAATTCTGGGGGAAATTATGGGACAATCCAATAGATTATAATCAAAAAGCAGGCTGGATGAAAGAGGTCGAAAAATGTAACCAAAAAATGCAAGATCTAATAATAACACCAGAATTAATAAGTGAAAGAGCAAAGAAAATTAAAAATTGGACTGCACCAGGTGACGATGAACTGTTTTTCAAACTGCTTTTGGCTTAAACACCTAACAAGCCTTCATGAACAACTATCAAAACAGTTCAATCACATTTTGCAAGGAGGTGATATTGAACAATGGCTAACAACTGGGAAAACTCATCTGATCATGAAAGACCCAGCAAAAGGTGCAGTTCCAAGTAATTATAGACCGATAACCTGCCTGCCAACCATGTTCAAATTATTAACTGGAATAATATCAGATGAAGTGATGCAACACTTATTAACTAACGAACAGCTTCCAGTTGAACAGAAAGGAAATTGCCCGAACACCAGAGGCACAAAAGACCAGCTGCTGATTGACAAAATGATTTTAGAAAATTGCAAGAGAAGAAAAACCAAGCTAAGTGTTGCATGGATTGACTACAAGAAAGCCTTCAATTCATTGCCTCACACATGGATACTACAATGTTTAGAAACAACTGGTGTCAGCAAAAACATTCAGATATTTATAAAAAAGCAATGAGCATGTGGAGTACACAGTTAACAATCAATAGCGAGACACTTGGACAGGTTAGCATTAGAAGAGACATTTTCCAAGGGGACTCACTATCCCCTCTGTTGTTTGTAATCGCCATGACCCCACTTTCACAAATACTAAACAAAACGGGCCTTGGATACCAAACATCTAAAACTTCAAGTAAAATCAACCATCTGCTGTACATGGACGATCTGAAGTTGTATGGAAAGTCCCAGTCAGAAATCGAATCACTGCTAAACACTGTCAGTATATTCAGTAGCGATATAGCAATGGAGTTTGGACTAGACAAGTGTGCTGCATTAATAATGAACAGAGGAAAAATAAGAAAAAAAGAAGGAATAGAACTGGCCAATGGAAGCAAGATCAAGAACCTGGAAGAGAAAGAACATTACAAATACTTGGGCATTCTCCAGGCTGATAACATTGCACACACTGAAGTTAAAAGAAAAATTGGAAGTGAATACATCAGGAGAGTTAGAAAAATCCTCAAGTCCAAACTCAATGGCGGGAACACCATACAAGCCATAAACACCTGGGCTATACCTGTTATCAGATACATGGCAGGAATAATAGACTGGACCCAGGCAGAGCTAGAGACGCTAGATCGTAAGAACAGGAAAATCATGACCATCAATCATGCTCTATACTCCTGCAGTGATGTAGATAGGCTATACCTCCCTCACAGCTCAGGTGGAAGAGGAATGCTGCAAGTCCATCAAACAGTAGAGGAGGAGAAAAGAGGCCTTGAAGAATATATCAAGGACAATGAAGAAGATGCACTTCAAATGGTCAATAATGAGAAACTATTCAACACCAATGAAACAAAGCATGCCTACAAGAAAGAACATGTCAAGAACCGAGCAGAAAATTGGAGAAATAAGCCCCTGCATGGTCAATATTTGCACAATATATGTGGAAAATCAGACATCACCAAGACCTGGCAATGGCTTAAGAATGGCAACTTGAAGAAAGAAACAGAGGGTTTAATACTGGCTGCACAAGAACAGGCACTAAGAACAAATGCAATAAGAGCAAAAGTCGAAAAATCCACCACAAACAGCAAGTGCCGCCTTTGTAAAGAAGCAGATGAAACAGTGGACCACCTAATCAGCTGTTGTAAAAAGATCGCACAGACTAACTACAAACAAAGGCATGACAAGGTAGCAGGGATGATACACTGGAACATCTGCAAAAAATACAAGCTACCTGTAGCCAAAAATTGGTGGGACCATAAAGTTGAAAAAGTTGAAGAAAATGAAGATGTAAAAATATTATGGGACTTCCGACTACAAACAGACAAACATGTGCCACACAATACACCAGATATAACTGTAGTCGAGAAGAAAGAAAAACAAGTTAAAACAATTGACATAGCAATACCAGGGGATAGCAGGATAGGAGAAAAATAAATAGAAAAAATCACCAAATACAAAGATCTACAAATTGAAATGGAAAGGCTGTGGCAGAAAAAGACCAAAATAATCCCAGTGGTAATTGGTGCCCTGGGTGCAGTTCCCAAAGACCTTGAAGAGCACCTCAACACCATAGGGGCCACAGAAATCACCACCAGCCACTTACAAAAAGCAACTTTACTGGGAACAGCCTATATTCTGCGACGATATCTATAACAACAGCAACAACATTGACCATAAAATTCAGCCATCCCAGGTCCTTGGGAAGGACTTGATGTCTGGATAACACAAACCAGTCAATAACACCTGTCTGATTGTGTAAACAAGAAATAATAATAATAATACCAGATATAACTGTAGCTGAGAAGAAAGAAAAGCAAGTTAACATAATCGACATAGCAATACCAGGGGATACAGAATAAAAGGAAAAGAAATAGAAAAAAATCACAAAATACAAAGATCTACAAACTGAAATGGAAAGGCTGTGGCAGAAAAAGACCAAAGTAATCCCAGTGGTAACTGGCATCCTAGATGCAATTCCAAAACAACTTGAAGAGCACCTCAACACCATAGGGGCCACAGAAATCACCACCAGCCAATTACAAAAAGCAACTTCACTGGGAACAGCCTATATTCTGCGGCGATATCTTTAACAACAGCAACAACATTGACAATAAAATTCATCTATCCCAGGTCCTTAGGAAGGACTTGATGTCTGAATAACACAAACCAGTCAATAACACCTGTCTGATTGTGTAAATAAATAAATAAATAAATAAATAAATAAATATAATAATAAATTATGCACTACTGCTTAACATGCATAGCTTGAGACTTCCATAATGTAACTATGGCTAAATGAAGGCAGCTTGAACTGGCTGGGCAGATAATGGAAACCCCTTAAGGTAGAAAAGAAATTAATTCCAGAGTAATATCTTAAAATATTTGAAAGAATTAGGGAGTTCTTCATTGGTTCCAAACATCATCAGTTAATGCCACAATGTAATCCAAACCACATTTATTCAGAACTGAGAGCCATTGAGCTCAAAGGGCGTTACTCCTTAGTAAGTGTGTTTAGGATCACAACCTAAGTGAGGAAGCACAGAGTTGGTTTGAAAAATGTAGTAGAGAAGGTAAGGATGTGTGTATGGGAGACCTGTACTTAGTCTTCTGGCCAGGACCAGCACAAAGGTAATGATGGAGATAGAACTGCCAGGGGGAAGCTTGTGTCTCTGCAGTGAGACCCACTCAAACATTGAGATCCCTTGAACTCATGTGCCCCCATTCTCCTGCATTTTTCCTAGAAAGAAATGCTATTTCATAATGAATCCTTACCATTGTCTACATAACCAGCTACATATGCAGAATGGCTCTGTCTGCGGACACGTGTGACAGTTTTGTTTTTCCCCTGGACGTTCACTTTTATGTTGTATCTACCATTTCCTTTGAAAGATGTGAAATACCTTGAGTAGATTCCATCATTCTTGAGAATATCAGCACCTTGGCACAAAAATATCAAGAATTAACATCCAAAAGCAACCATCTTACTGCTTGTGATTTATAAAACCATCATATTTAGGAGATGTTCCCATTACAGTATTGGCTGCTGTCTTTGTGGAAACAGATGAATGCCTGATCCATAACCTACTAAAATGAGAATGGCAGCACCATTTCAGCTGTGGTGGTGCTAAGAATGAGGAGTGCCTGCATGGCAACAAGGAATGGGGTCCAGTGGCAGGGATCAGTGGTGGTGGGTCCTCTGAAGGTGTGATGCCTGAGTGTTTACCCAAGTGTCACCGTCCTTGCACATGCTTAGCCTAGGGTTTTTGGTATAAGAGCTGAGCCCACAGTCATAAGAACAGCCCTGCAGGATCAGGCCCAAGGCCCATCTAGTTTAGCATCCTGTTTCACACAGTGACCCACCAGATGCCACTGGAAGCCTACAGGCAGGAGTTGAAAGGGGCATGCCCTCTCTCCTGCTGTTACTCCCCTGCAACTGGTACTCAAAGGCATCTGGACTTTGAGGCTGGAGGTGGTCCTCCGACTAGTAGCCGTTAATAGACCTCTCCTCCATGAAGTTATCCAAGACCCTATTAAAGCCATCCAGGTTGTCCTTTACTACTAAATACTTCCCTGGATTCCTTTCTCCTAGCCATCAACTTTCTTCATTCCAACAGCCCAACTCACAACTCACAAAGTAAATATATCTTTTTAAAACAACTTAAGAGCAGAGTGGAAGGAGGCCCTTTTCATGTTCTTTCACCTCCATCTTTAACTGATGTAGTTTTATCCAGAGGTGCACCTAGGTAATTTTGGAGCCTGGACCTAAAGGCTTTTGGAGGCCTTCCACCCACACAAACAGTATTTTAAACACATTTTTAACATGACTACACCACCCAGGACAGACTAAACATGATTTGGAGGCCCCCAGGTGTTGTGGAGACCCTGGACTTCAGCCTCAAAGTCCAGGGGTAAGAGCACCTCTGGTTTTATCAGTTAAGGGAGGAGGTGGAGGACTGAACCAACCTTGCCCAAACCTCTCTTGCCCTCCTGCCTTCATCGGCAAGCAACCCTCCCTTGCACCCAAGAGTGAGCCACTTCATCTAGGACCAAGAGAGTCTTCCTCTGTCCGAAGGTGCTGCAGTCTTGCAAAGTCAGCTGTCTCTTTGTTGCGAAGCCATTTCATTGTCAATATTTTCAGAGTTTGACAATGATGAAAGCAGCAGCAGTTCCACAATATGGAGGAATGAGGAACTCTTTCTTGGCCATCATGGAAAGCAATGGGAGTGTGATCTGAACAGCCTCTGCTGCTGGTGCACATGGGGAAAGGGTCCTTAACTGAATTTGTTTGCTCACCTTTCTAATCAAACAGTCATTGATTTCAGTGGTATACCTCACTCTCTGTAGAACTGGGCTTTGAGTTGAGGTTATGTAAAGTCCTAAGCACAAGAACTTGGAGATAAGTCTCACTGAATGGAAAGCAAGAAACTATTTATTTGGTGGCGGGGGCAGGGGTGTAGCTATAATTGAGTGAATGGGTTCAAAGAACCTGTGGGGCCCAGCTCCACCCCACTCTATTTTCTTCATTCTCTCTCTCAATCTGAGGGGCCAGCGGGGAGAGGGATGCACATGGCCCTCCTCTCCTCTAGCTACGCCCCTGGTGGGGAGGATAGGATCAGTGGCTTTCCTGATATCCAGTTGACCGACACAGGAAGCAGAAGGTTAACTGCCCTTGCAAAACCTGGTTCAAATATCAAAGTGATTGCCTCCTCTCAGTCTTGGAAACTTTAGTTAAAAGCCTCTGCTGAGGAGCGCCATTTCCTCTGATCATCCCTCTCCTTTTCTGTTCCCATCCTCCTCTTTGTATTTCTCTTTGTCTCTTAGTGAGGGCACAGAAGCAGAGAGAACTAGCTAATAGTAAGAGCTCCCAATTAGCTTTGGAATAATCCAATTTGCTGGATAATGGATTTACCATTGGGGTAAAACAAATCAAAATTAGCATTTTAATCAGCTTCTTTGCCTCATCAAAATGAGAATTTCTACAAATGTATTGTCACCAATTACAATTTTTGGCATCATGATAAAGTAACAATATTGTAAACGGGGCGGGGGGGAGTTGTTTGTTTCAGACTGTTTCGAGGAGTTGTTGGGAGTTTTTTGCATCGTACTTACCTATGGAAGCTAAAGCCAGCCAGCCATATATGTCTACAACAGGGCTTCAGCCTTAGCTAACATAGGAATGGGTAGTGCAAGACAAGGAAGTGTTCAGCTGCTGTCTTAAAATCTGGACATTTGGATGAGGGTTTCCCCAGGACTGGGCTCTGAAAATCATATTGGGACATTCAGAGGATAAGTATCCTAAGTGATGGTGAATTGTATTAGGGTTATTGGCCGGCATGATGTGCAGTGCAATCCCAGTGTTGCCCATCAGTCGGCGCTGCTGCGCATGTGATTGGCAGCCCTGATGGTGTTAGGTAAGTGAGCAATTACACAACTGCTTAAAAACGTGCACCCTGTTTCCAATGGAAGTAGCATTGCCTAACTGCAGGTGCACAGTTCTACGAAGCTGCTCGACTTCCCTCTTGGGCAACACCTCTGGAGCAGTCTGTCATGTCTGCAGCAGACTGATGGACAGTGCTGGCATTGAGTTGCATCTCAGGTCAGCCACTGATCACTGGTTTGCCTAACCTCTCTGTTGATCTAGGTACAATCGCTGAACAAAGAAACAGTGCCCAAAGTGGAATTCAAAAAGGCTCAAAATGCTCCATTTGTCTCAACTCCTAAGGAGCAGGCCTGGGACAAATGAGTACCCTTAGCTATTCTGCCCAATCTTTTTCAAAGGCAGGGATAATAATAATAATATTATAAACTTTATTTTTAATAAATAATAAATTTTATAATTAATAATTAATAATAATAATTAATAATAAATTTTCCTCCGTGCAGCTTACAGCAGAGCGTGAAAACATGAGATAAAAACACACATGAAATCATAACATTCCAAAAAAAGGGTGTGGGTGTGGGGCGGAGGCGGAGAAAATGCAAAATACAACACAAAAACAATTTCAAAGAACATTTTAAATTGTATAAGATATAGTGTAGCAATATGACAAGCAAGACTGACTCAGTAGCAATCATTTGCCATATCATCGCTAGAGTTGTGAGGGAGCAGCTCATTCAGTGTGGGCCATAACTCAATAATCAGAATGTGTGCTTTGCACACAGAAGGGCCAGTCTCCAGCATCCCAATTTAACAGTTGGAGATGGAGTTCCAGTGCATTGGCCTTTTGCACTAACTATACTAATGACCACTAGGGGCACTGGGAGCAGAGGTAGCTAGTGAGGGTCTCCTTTCCTGTCCCTGCTTCCCTCTACTGTATGACCCCTGCCTTGACTCCTCAGGTACTTCCTGTAGTGAGCCAGTCCTCTTCCTTTCCTCTTAGAGGGCAGATGAAAACATATCTCTCTCTCCCTACCTATCCATTATGCAGCAGATAGATAGGACTAGGTCTTTCCTATCTCAAATGTACTTCACCAATAAATCCATTTAGTTTAGATTGTACAACATTCTCCATGTGTGTTCTTTAAATAACTGCAACAACTAAACTCAGCACTCTACTCTGTAACTGGAGAGGGTAGCTTCTTTTGGCGCTTTGCTAAATAACCACAAACCCCAATAGGGTTACTGGCCCAGCAACCCAAAAGTGCAGCTGAGTGAGTGAATCACAAAGACAGCATGGATCCAGATGTGTGCAATACCGGTCTCTCCAAACTGAATGGGATGAATAACGATCAATGGGTCATGAAGATGAAGGGGTAGGTGGCTTCTTTTGGCGCTTTGCTAAATAATCACAAATCCTAACATTAATGTCCGTACTAGAAGGGAGCTACAATAAAAGACCTTATGCTGAGAGATTATGCCCTTGTACCAGGGGGAGTATAGAAACAACAGCACACATACTCCTATACTGTAATTTTTATAGGGACATTCAATATTACTATTTGTTATCCCTCATAAAAGAATTTCCAGGCCATTCAGATAATTTTTATCTTAATTTGCTTTTAGCTTATAGATCTGATTAAATCTCTTTAAATGTTGCCAAGTTTTGTTCAATAGTTGGGAAAGTCTGCCAGAAGTTGGTATCAATTTAATGTATATTTTTAATGTTGGTGCTGCTATTAGTTAAATCTATAATTGAATTATGGATTTAAAGTTATAAATAATAATAATAAATAAATAACTAATAATAGTTATCTTTTTCATTTGTTTTTCTTTATTGGGATAGTGTGTAATTTAATTTTTTTTTTTAACATTTTCTATCCTGCTCTTCCTCCAAGAAGCCCAGAGCAGTGTACTACATACTTAAGTTTCTCCTCACAACAACTCTTTGAAGTAGGTTAGGTTGAGAGAGAAGTGACTGGCCCAGAGCCACCCAGCAAGTCTCATGGCTCAATGAGGATTTGAACTCGGGTCTCTCCGGTCCTAGTCCAGCACTCTAACCACTAAACCACGCTGGCTCTCACTCTGATCATTCTGATCAACCTCAAAATATACAATTCAGCATCCCTACTTAGGAAGAAGCTCAGGTGATCAGTTTGAGAAAGATCTCTGCCAGAGATCCTGGAGAGCTGCTGTCATTCAGATTAGACAATATTACTTGATGTGTTCTTAAACTTTAAAAATTGTCCAGGGGCAAATGGTAAAATGTGTAATACCATAAGCACCTGAAAATGACATACCTGCGCCATTGTCCAGGAGTTCCATCTCTACTGCCATTCCAGACTCTGGTTCAATTGTGGCTGTAACATTTGCACCAATAATAGGCAAAAATCCTTGACTGACTTCTGCATAAACTATAATTGGATTAGGATAGTTATTGGTATCTCTGTTCATATACGCCTTCACAGTCACTGGAGGCTCAGTTGAAGACGCTGCTCGAGTGGTGACAGTCAGTGATATGACTTGATCTCCGTTGTTTGTATTCTGGATTGAGTAATACCAGTCTCCCGCCTGCAAATCAAAATTTTGAAGAATATTAAATATTGATTGTCTCCCCTTTGGTTATAATGTTTGAAACATAGGGGCTATTTTAAAGACACAAAGAGCAATGTACAGCAAAGTTTTGCTGACCATACAATTAACCAGGATGTGATAGCCTCCCCCCCCACACCCGTGGTCCTATCTATCTATCTATCTATCTATCTATCTATCCATCCTTATTTCTATACTGCTTGATATAGACATCTCCAGGCAGTGTACAGGTTAAGAGCAATATAAAACAGTTAAAATTCATAAAATAGATAAAAACAATCTCTGTGAGTTAAACACATATTGAAATTGACATTTCAGTTAAAAAGCCTGGGAAAACAGGAATGTCTTGAGGGTCTTCCTAAAAGCAAACAGACATGGAGATGCTCTTGTGTCAATAAAGAGTATATTCCAAAACCCTGGACAGCCACAGAGAAGCCCTGATCCTGAGTTGTCACCAAATGAGCTGGCGGCAACCATAACTTGGACCTCTCCAGATGACTTTACTAGGCGACAGTGTTCATGACAGAGACTCTGCCAGAGAGGTAGGAACGGAATTACTGTGGAACAGTGCCACCCAATCCAACTTCCTTCAAGCGACTCAGCAGGATACCATGGTCAATGGTATAAAAAACCGATGAGAAATACAAAAGGATCAGCAGAGTTGCACTCCCTCTGTTGATAGCCAGTTGGAGATCATCCATCAGGAGGAGGAATCTTGAGGTTTGACTCCCACTATGGTCTTGCTACCATAGGGTTCTGTGGTAGCATGTTCTGACAGAGAGTACCCTGCATATTCTATTAAGCACGTACCTTGCCCTTGCAAAGTACTTCCCCCCTTTTAAAATAGCCATGGGAGAGGGAGGAGAATTGAATCATGCACAAGGCCAGGGTTAACCCTTCCCCCCTTTGCTTCAGTCCCAGTGAAAATCGCCCTAAACTTGCTTTGTGTTTTCCTTCTAGTCAATGGGGTGGAGGGAGTACTAAAGGGCAATAGCTAGGGCCCAGAAGAGCCTTCCAACAGCCCTGCTGAAGCCTTGTGATAATACTAAATGCACTCCTGGCCACGCACTGGAGGACAGCAGCATGCTGTAGCAGCCATGCATGTCTCTCTGTGTATGGTTGGTCTCCAGGGCTTCTGACAACAGTCAGAGAGGGGTCCTCATGAGAGCTGTGAGGTGAGTGGTGGAAATAAAGGGAATAGAAAAAGGAGACCAAAGAGGGAGAAAAGGGGGATGGAGGGATGGATAGATGGGCTCACTGGTGAGCTGAGTGGAACAGCTGTTGAAGAAGAGAGGCACCCCGGTGATAACTGAATCCTCTTCACTCCCTTATTGCAACCTCCAGGGGAAGGAGAGCCCACAATAGGTAACATGAAATACATAGTGGGGTTTAATGGAAGTTTGGGTTTTACCTCTGCAGTTCCATTAATCTTGAGTCGAGCCATCCGGACATTGGTATTTTCAATTACAAACTCTTTATTGTACTTTTTCCCTCTTGGATCTGACAGGAAAATTCCTGGTGGATATATGCTTGCACTCCATGTAACGACAAAGAATGTGTCATTTCCTACAGTTTTATCGATGGACACCACACCATCCAGCCATTCACTGGCACTGATACTTTGACTTTGACTTTCAAGCTGTTGGGAAATTTTTGTGAAAGTATTAGAATATAATAGGAAAATGTTATAACAAGACATATGGTTTCTTTCCCCCCTTAAGGATAGTTCTAGTTCATTGGCTAGAGAGTGCCATCACACAAATTGGGATAAACAGTGAGGTGACCAAATTTGCAGATGATAGACATCAAACTGTTTAGGAGGTGAAATAAAAACTTCATGTATACAGTGATGGATTCTGACCTGTCACCAACTAACTAGGAAATGGATATTGAGATTCTGGTGGATAAAGGAAAAGGAATGATTGTGCCCGAGTCAGTATCCTGGCAACCCCAGAGCCATGTGGTTTAGCTCAATGAAAATGTTGATTCAGTGTGCAATAGCTGTGTGGGGGGGGGGGGGAGGGGAGAATTCCATGCAGGGATTCAATGCAAGGTTGAAAATAAAACTGCTAATATCATAATGCCCTCTTTGTAGGGGAACTGGGGATGCGCGAGCTGGTTTGAATTTGAACCGGCTTGACATTGAACAGGCCCAGTTCTAGAGCTGCCTTGGTTTGGCTTGAGATCAAGCTGAACACCCCTGGCTGGTTCAGGGGCTCTAACTGTTTAAAAAGATTTTAAGAAAAATAATTCACCACCTTTCGGGGCACTGCTGTGTGGTCATGGCAGAGCTCCCAGAGGCAGTGTTTGTTTTTTAAAATTTGGTTTTTAAACCCCTGAACCAGCTCGAACTCAAACCGAACCAGGGGTTGTTTGTGGGTGCACAAAGCCAAACATGCCCGGTCCGGTTCGAGTCTGATTCGGACTTGAACTGGGCAACTGGGTTTTGTGCACACACCCAAGGGGAATCCCCAAGGTGGAGCTGATACTGCAGGTAAATGTGGTATCAGCGAGCTTCATGCCAGGGCTTCTCCCACCTGGGTCTTGCAGGAAAGACCCTATGGGGTGGGGGAAGAAGTAGACATTAAGACGCCCACCTGGAAGCATTCACACTGGCCCCAGCAGGAAGATGCTGCCTTGCTGTCAACAGACAGCATAGCTTTGCAGGATCAGGAATGGCTCTCGTGAGATCTCAAGGCAAGATCTTGCAAGACTTGCCCCAGCTGTCAGGAGCTATATAAAGGAGGACTGGCCAGTGATGAGGAGTCCAGGATGAGGGCTTGGTTTGAAAAATATTTATTGTTATTATTTGTGCTTTGTTATATTTTTGTACATAACAAACCCACAAATACAATTCCAATAGAAAAAGAGATAGAACATATTGCAACGATGACACAGTCAAATAATGCATAGAGCTATTTGACTGGCCAAACATCTGATAATATTAATGTGTGCAAAAGTAGAACAAACACTGTTCAAATGCAATTGGTGATCAAAAACAAAAAGGTTGAAATGCACAGGAACAAATCTGACTCCCCAAATGAAGAGCGGCAAAGTGTGCAGTGTGATATGGGAGCAGGGGTATACCAAGGTTGGAATGGGTCCAGAGACAAGATTTTAAAATGGGCCCCTTGTGGAATATTTATACACTGCTTTTCAACAGTGGCAACAGCTGGAACTGACTGTGACTTGGTGTGTGGGGGCCAATGTCACTCTTTAGGGTGCTGATTATTAAAGTAACACTTAATATTAATTAATTAAATCAAATTAAAATGAATTTAAATGTCAATTGAACTTTCCCCCACCTGGGAAGACGGGCACACCTGCCTTCCTCTGGCCAGTGAACGCAGCAGGAGGCATGGATTCACCTCCGCGGAAAGAGGCGCTGATGGCTGCCAAGTTAATTCATTCACTTTATCTGCTCCCTCAAGGCCCTGCCCCTCTGCTCTGGAGCGGCGGCAGCTGCTACTGCAGCTGTAAGGAATTACCCAGAGCCAGGCTCCAAGCGGCAACTGCCTGCCACTGCGGCTGAAGTAATCAGAGCCCAAGCAGGCAGCTTCACCTGATCAGGCACTCCTGCACTGGCAGTCAGACTAGGTGAACTGGACTGGGAGAGAGGGAGGGAAGGAGGGGTCACCTGCCCCCGCCCCCACCCTACTTTACAGGCGAAGAAGAACAACCTTGGACCTGCTGCAGCAAATGATCAGGGCTGTTCTTAGTGAGCCCTGGCAGGTGTGGGGATAGATCATGTGATTTGCCTCTGGAGGCCCCTTTGAGGCAGCAAGCCAGGAGACAACTGTCTCCCCTGGCCTAATGGACAGTACGCCCATGTATGGGAGAGTTAGAGAAAACGTAGTTTCTGAACGTGTCAATACTGGGAAAGTACAAGGAAATTCTTTCCTTAATTCTCAGGGACTGTATAACATTTTCCATAATTGTGATAACAGAGTCTAAAAGGCTGGCCTCAATTGCATGGCCTGCTATCACTATATCAGAATTGGCAACAATGATCAACAAATCCAAAAAGCACTGTACACACATACAATTGAATTTGGTCCATTTAATTCTAAAATTTTCAAAAAGTTTTGTTTCCACTCTATCAAAACATCCTACAATACCACACCACCATTTAATCCTGAGACACTGGAGGGGGGGAGCCATGGGGGTGGGGGAGATGCTGCCGCCTTCCGTCCTCCCCCCCCCCCGCCCCAGGCCACCAGCTTGGGTCTCTCTCATTTTTCCTCATATAAAACTATTTATTCATACATATTTTCCAAATCAAAACAGCCACAGCCACTCTATCAAAACATCCTACAATACCACAACACCATTTAATCCTGCAACACTGTGGGGAGCCGCGGTGGGGGGAGACACCGCGGCCTCCCGGCCCCCAACCCCCCCACACCACTCCCCGCCCCTAGGCCCCCACCTTGGGTCTCTCTCTTTTTTCCTCATATAAAACTATTTATTCACACGTATTTTCCAAATCGAAAATAGGCTTACAAAAAA
Source organism: Hemicordylus capensis (assembly GCF_027244095.1). Taxonomy (NCBI): domain Eukaryota; kingdom Metazoa; phylum Chordata; class Lepidosauria; order Squamata; family Cordylidae; genus Hemicordylus; species Hemicordylus capensis. Next base: position 120,451,787 of record NC_069660.1, on the reverse strand, counting down.
TATCTTAAACAGTGGCATGGGCAGGGTGCTCCCGTTCAGGAGGCTGGATGAGGAAAGAGGAAGATGGGAGGAACACAGCTGGCTTCCCAACTCCCCTGGGTTTTTTTCCTCCCCCACCCAGATCTTAAACTTCTCTTCAGGGGGAAATTGCAAGTCATCAAAGTGGGGTGGGCACCTCTGTGGGAGGAGCAATGGGTCAGATGCAAGTTCAGATACCAGATTTAGGGTGGCAAGAACGTTTTGGAATTGGGGCTAGGAGGGAAGGAGAGAAGCAGCAAAGGGAAGCTCCCTAAGACAAAGTTCCAGTTGGGGGCTGCCAGGGGAGAAACTGGCCCGGGCAGGGGGGGAAGTGTGGCAATGCTTCCTGGCCAGGGAGGGGAGGAAATGGGGTGCTGGGCAGCAGTGGCGAGTGCAGCAGAGACTGCCTGCCTGCCACAAACTGCTGCGTGGGGACCTGGAAGTTGGTGCGTGTGTGCACTCGCACTCACCTTAGAGGGAAGGCTGGTTGGGTCCCCAGATGTTATTTGACTTCAACTCCCATAATCCCAAAAACATCTGGTGACCCAACAGTGAGAATCCCTGCTTTAGATTGTAAACCTGTATTCAAGGACTGAGCTCTTTTTAATTTGTATACGATGCTTAGAAATTTTAGGAGTAATATAAATGAAAAACAACTGAGTCCTGCTTGCTCACAAGTTTAGAATAGCCATACCTGAATAGATTGTTGAGAGATATTTCCACTTCCAGATGAAATTGAACTGAAAGCATCTATGAGACTATTGGAATCCAAACTATCCGTAGCAGCAAACTTCAAACCTCCTGAAATGCAATTGGAAGAATGATTAGCATAACCAGTCACTTGAAATCTCTGTTTTTATTGTACTTTGTGGTAGTATCAACCAGTTTGCAAGTGTGGATGCAGAAACACAGCCCCAGCTGGTAGATGCAGCTTTTTAATACTAAAAAGTGTGTATCTACAGGTAGCTGCTTACTGCTGCACATATGTATAGCTGAACCAAGGTCTATACCTCTTATAGGAATGAAACTGTGCTTTCCTATAGACAGGAAATGAATAAAAATCTCCTATTTTTTCAGTTCCTTCAGATCCACCATTTCTATTACAATTAGCTAGTCAGGTGTATCAGATAAGAAATTTGAAATAAGTAAAGATCATTGGAACTCTATGGCTACATTTGCACATAATGTGGAACCGAGGCTCCAATTGATCCACGGTTCCACGCCCACTGCACGTACCTTTCGGCACTTGGAAGTATCATGCTGGATACAAACTGCAGTTAAGCAGACTGCCGAGAGGAGGGGAAACTTGCTGCGAAGGTAGGGTGACTGACTACCAGGCTTCCTCCTTCACATGAGGGACAGCCACAGCAGCCAGTCTCAATGGAGAGAGGGAGGAGCTTCCTCCCTCAACTCTGGTTTCGGAGAATCCTCTGCATTTGGATGTACAGCAGCCAGCTGCTAACCTCAGGTAGGCACATCTAAAGGTAAAGGTAAAGTGTGCTGTTGAGTCGGTGTCAACTCCTGGCAACCACAGAGCCCTGTGGTTGTCTTTGGTAGAATACAGGAGGGGTTTATCATTACCTCTTCCCGTGCAGTTTGAGATGATGCCTTTCATAATCTTCCTATATCGCTGCTGCCTGGTATAGCTATTTCCCACAGTCTGGGAAACATACCAGTGGGGATTTGAACTGGCAACCTCTGGCTTGCTA